>NC_134868.1:29989118-30301896 GCF_049852395.1 Peromyscus maniculatus bairdii | reverse complement strand
GTTCAATTCTAGCCTATTTCCAGACAATGTGAGCAGGTGTGACCCAATTATGTTCAGCTCTTGGACTGGCTCCAGCTGCCCTCTTGGCCTAGTGACCCTCCATCTGCTCTGACCAAGTCTTACTCCCCCAACAACCGAAAACAAATATATGGGTACCATTTAAAAGGAGAGTGTTCTGAATAAGTGGCCAGAGTGAGGTACAGATGATGTTTCTTGTACTCTTACGTGTCTTGGGCATGACTTATAAATATTTTGGCTCAAATATCCAGTAGTAATCTTGTGTCTTTTCCCCCCTTAGAATGCAAAGTGCTACTTAGAAAGGTGAGTTTCTGGAAACAATCGGGTGAAAAGCAGGTCTGATGTCTTGCACACATGAGGGATGGGAAAGCTGGGCAGAAATGAGGTCATATCTATGGATAAAAGTTAATGAGATCCAACCTTTGAGACTGGCCAGGACTGACATTGTCCACTGTCCTCTTTTTTTTTTTTAGGATTGAATCTCTATTGCTTCAGAGCCTAAAGCCAGCTCAGATCACAGACCTGAGTTCATGCCTGATACTAAGAATGAACAAAACACTACTGAGGTTCCAAAGTAAGTGGGCCTATCCATGAATACTGTTTACCCCATTTATGTTTGCAAATCACATGGTCATCTGACCAACAACAAAAATCTACTTATGCATATTTTTTAAGTTTTCTAGATGCTATAGGCATTTTTATGGTATGGTGCTGTGGGTTGTTCCTGCTTCATATTGTATGGATGTGTATTTATAGTTTACTTTTCCTCAAATATATATATGGTAAAAATAAGGTAAAGTTATTTTAGATTCTGTCTAATAATTCCTTCATCTAATGCCCTCTCATTCAATTATAATTTATTTTAAATAATGTCCAGGTAATTAAAAGGAGGCTCATTTTTATCTAATGTGAATGTGTATTTACTGATTTTTAACAGTGGGAGTTTCTTTGTTCTTGAAATTGTATTTCTAGGAATACCTGAGGCTGGGGGAAAAGGTTATATTTTTTCCAGAGGGAATTTACATTGTTTTTGCTAGTCTTCTAGAGGTATTAAGAACCTGTGAAAACTTGCAATTTAAGTTGAAGATTGTGGCTGCTCTAATCATGGGAAGTGGGCTGCCAGTCCAGGGGCTGAGGTCAGTTTACTTATTGAAGTTAAGAAAAGAAACGTGCCGGGCGGTGGTGGCTCACGCCTTTAATCCCAGCACTCGGGAGGCAGAGCCAGGTGGATCTCTGTGAGTTCGAGGCCAGCCTGGTCTACCAAGTGAGTTCCAGGAAAGGCGCAAAGCTACACAGAGAAACCCTGTCTCAAAAAACCAAAAAAAAAAAAAGAAAAGGAACGTAAAGAACCTTGTGCCGGTTAACCTTTCTGTTGTTGTAATGAAATGCCATGACCAAGGCAACTTATAGAAGAGTTTATTTGGGGCTTATGGTTTCAGGGGGTTAGAATTCTTCTTGATGGCAGGGCACATTCAGCAGGTGGAAGGAGGCTGGAGCAGTAGCTGAGAGCTCACCTCTGTGATCATAAGCATGAAGCAGAGAGCACAGCGTGAAGAGCAGGATTCTTCTGACACTTCAAAATCCACCCTCAGTGATGCACCTCCTTCAGCAAAGCCACGCCTCCTAGTTCTTCCCCCAGAGTTCCACCAACTGAGGATCAAGTGTTCAAACATGTGTGCATATGGGGACAATTGTCACACCATAGATATACCACTGAGTTCAATGTTAGAAATAAGAAATACTGAAGTAGTCTAATAAAAAAGATACAGGTAATGGATACTACTAAGAAATCCACCTTGGAGAGGGATCAGGTTGAAGTTGGATCAGGTTCCATTTCAAATTCCTAGATTTTTTTGTTGTTGTTTTTTGAGACAGGATTTCTCTGTGTTGCCCTGCCTGTCCTGGAACTCGCTCTGTAGACCAGTCTGGCCTTGAACTCACAGAGATCTGCCCGCCTCTGCCTCCCCAGTTGCTGGGATTAAAGGACTGTGCCACCACTGCCCAGCCCCATTTTATTTCTTACTAATGTTAGGATTTTATTTCAGAATTGAGTCATGACTATTCAGCGGGTATTTAAAACTGATGCTAGGTGGTATCATGTGTAGGAGGAAATGCCAGTAGGAAAAGGAGGTCATTCAGGGTGCCTTGAAATATCACAATATTTGGTGGAGAAAGCAGTGTGAGATACAAGAGGGCAAGTATCACTTTCCTTCAGTTATAAGGTATTTCTATGCATTTCATGTTCTGAACTTGATTTTCAAGAGTCCCCTAGGTGTTCTAGCCTCTGCTAATATGTTCTCTTTTGGTCTATTTAATGCCTAGGGGCCACCATAAGAAGTCTTAGGAGTGTGTATCACACTCAGAGGTTGTCTACAATAACTAGAATGGAAAAGCTCTCCATCCTGTACTATCAGCAAGGCCTGGCGCTTCTGGAAGTGTTGTGTTTAGAAAAGATCTCTAGGGGGTGTCATTTGGATCTGAAGTGATCTAGATGTGACTGGTTTTTAGCACAATTTTACAGACTTTGGGTTGAAGATATACTTCTAAATCTTTTTGTCCTTATTGTAGCACCATTTGGTATTTTCTTACTCAGCACACAACAGGCCATCTCATCATATCAGCATAATTCTCCTCCATGATGTCCATCTATTGAGGTAAAACTTCATGTCTCTTTTTCAGGATTCTCCTAAGTTGCCTTTGCCACATGTTACTTATTTGGAAAGAGCTACATGTTAGAAACCATTCCTCTGGCATAGTTTTGCTGAACCCTACGATTAATTGAAGTTCTCTCCCTGCAGGACATATAACTTTGGACCCAGACACAGCTCATCCTTCCCTTGTCTTATCTGAGGACCTGAGAAGCATGCGATTTGGAGATATTCCACACAGTGTGCCTGACAATCCAGGGAGACTGGACTTCAGTGCTTCCGTGCTGGGCACAGAGAGCTTCAACTCAGGGAGGCATTATTGGGAGGTGGCTGTGGGACAGGCCACACAGTGGCAGTTGGGTGTATGTGACTGTACAGAGAGGAAGGACAGCATACTCCAGGCTTCCGGAAATAAGTTCTTGCTCATGGGGTCCATGATGGGGGCCGATTACACCTTCTGGATCTTTCCCCCTTTAAGAAAGGTCTGTCTGGGAAAGCAAATGTTCCAAGTTGGAGTCTTCCTTGACTGTGGTTGTGGGCAGGTATCATTCTACAACGTGACAGAGCAGTCTTTCATTTATAGTTTCTCTGACCTTACCTTCCAAGGAGCAGTTACACCTATATTTTCTCTTTGTGTTCCAAGTGGAGGTGTGAGTTCAGACTCGCTTACTGTCTGTCTCCCTCAGATCCATTCCTGAAATGCTGCTGTTGGCTCTTCATATTCCTGTGTGTGAAACCCCAGATCACAAAGAGACCAGGAAATAAGACTTTACAAAACATTTATGTAATTAATCCAATAAAGCCCCGAGACTTTTGTGATAATGTGGCTTTCAACATGTGTTCAGTGGAAGGAGTTGCATTTTTAAGTTGAATGAGGACAGGGCCACCTGATGGCTCAGGGATTCAAGGCATTTGAGGCCAATCCTGACAATCTGAGTTCAATTCCCCTGGATCCCACAGAGTGGAAAGAGAGAAACTCCCATGTGGTGGTATTGTGTTCCCCAAAATATTGTGCTCCCTAATAAACTTATCTGGGGTCAGAGAACAGACAGCCACTAGATACAGAGGCCAGAAAATGGTGGTACACACGACTTTAATCCTTGCATTCCAGAGGTAGAAATCCGTCTGGATCTCTGTGAGTTCAAGGCCACACTGGAAACAGCCAGGCATGAGCCTTTAATCCCAGGAAGTGATGGCAGAAAGCAGAAAGGTATTTAAGGCATGAGGACCAGGAACTAGAGCTGGTTAAGCTTTTAGGCTTTTAGGAGCAGTTCAGCTGAGATCCATCTGGATGAGGACTCAGAGGCTTCCAGTCTGAGGAAACAGGATCAGCTGAGGAACTGGTAAGGTGAGGACGCTGTGGCTTGTTCTGCTTCATTGATCTTCCAGCATTCACCCCAATACCCAGCTCCAGGTTTGTTTTATTAATAAGACCTGTTAAGATTCATGCTACACTCCCAAAAGTTGGCCTCTGACATTCACATGAGTACTGTGGCAGGTAATTATTGCCCCTGCACCACTAAATAAACCAAAAAGTGCAATAAAAAAACAGAAATGATGAAGGATGAGAACATTGAATATATACCATATGATTGGAAAATTAGAGAATGAATATAGTCTTGTTTCCTCGGAACTAGAAGTTGGAGCAGGGACACATGTTTAAGAACACTTGTGAAATGAAGTCTAATCAAGGATGGGAGCAGGATGATACTGTCTCCCAGTGTGTGGTAAATGGATTCTGTTGTGGATTCTGCTACTCATGGGGAGGTGTCCAGTCACTGACCATGGGCATCAGGACTTAAAACGGTTATTCCACAAAGAGAGGGGTCCTGCGATTTCCCTGGATATTTTATCTGGATAATAAAATGTCAGAGAAAACTGTAAATATTTAACTATGTTTTAATTCTGTGTCTGTGTGGGAGTATGTGCGTGTGAGTGCCAATGCCTGTGGGGATCAGAGGCATCTCACCCCATCATCCTGGAGTTATAGATTGTTACTCACCATGTGGGTTCTGGGACTCAATCTTGGGTCCTCTGGAAGAGTAGCAAGTGCTCTTAACCACTGAACCATCTCTCTAGCTCCTAAAAGAATTGATTTCTTTCTCTTTCATCCTCCCTTCCTTTCTTAAGTTTATTTACCTTGTGTGTCCACTGGCATGCAGGGGCCAGGGCACTCTAATGTGGAGGTCAGAGGACAACCTATGGGAGTCAGTTCTTTCCCTCTACTGTGTCCTGGGGTTCATCAAACTGTCACATCCTGAGCAGCAAAGCACTTTTATCCACTGAACCATCTTGAAGGTCCCCCAGTGAACTTGATTTTTTTTTTTCATTTTTAAAATTATTTCATGTGTATGGGTGTTTTGCCTGCATGTATATCTGTCCACCACTTGTGTCCTTGGCACCCACGGAGGCCAGAAGAGGGCCTCAGATTCCCTGGAACTGGAGTCCCAGAGGGTTATGAGTCACCATGTGGGTGCCAGATGTCAAACCTGAGCCACCTGGAAGACCAGCCAGTGCCCTTAACTGCTGAGCCACCCCTGCAACCCCACCAAAATTAAATGTCGTCTTAAACCTAGGAGCTAGAGAGAGATGGCTGAGTGAGCAAAATGCTGTTCCGATGTGAGGACCAACACCCTTACGGATGTACAGCAGCACGCATCTATGACCCGATCTCAAGGAGCGAGGAGACAGGCAGATCCTGGAGGCCTGTTAGTCTGCCCCTGTAGTTGAGAGAGCAACAGGTCCTGTGTCAGATCCGTTGGAGATGAATAGCAGAAAACTGAGGCCAACCTCTCCCCGACACACGATATGCATACATGATGCACACATCTATGAATGGACCTAAAACACTCAGTGCTTGAAATCCCTTCATTTCTGACAGCTTGTATCTGCTCTTCTCTGTTTGGTAGCCCACTGGAAAGTGCATTAGCCACTCAGAAAGCTAGTTGTATTTGCAGATGAACTGTGTGAATGAGAAGTTTGTCATACTTTACCTCTTATTACTTTCATTACATTACTATTTGAGAAAAGGTCTCATGTAGCCCCAGGCTAAACTCACATTTTTAAATAGCCAAGGATGACCCAAACCTGTCAGATTTAATAAAGGCTTGGAGGGCCTTTGTTATAGGCTGTGGTAGTTTGAGTGTAATTGGCCCACATAAGCTCATCAGGAGTGGCACTGTTAGGAAGTGTGGTTTTGCTGAAGTAGGTGTGGCCTTGTTGGAGGAAGTGTGTCGCTGTGGGGGGCAGGCTTTGAGGTCTCCTATGCTTAAGAGACTGCTCAGTGTCAGTCCACTTCCTGTTGCCTTCTGATCAATATGTAGCCAGTACCATGTCTGCCTACACACTGCCATGCTCCCTGCCGTGATAATGGACTGAACCTCTGAACTGTAAGCCGCCACCTGAATTAAATGTTTTCCTTTCTAAGAGTCGTGGCAGTCGTGGTGACTCTTCACAGCATGAGAAATGCTAAGACAAAGGCATCCGTGTTACCCTCTGCTTTTTTTTTTTTTTAATAATTTATCTTTATTTTATGTGCATTGGTGTGAGGGTGTCAGATGCCCTGGAACTGGAGATACAGACAGTTGTGAGCTGACATGTGGGTGCTGGGAATTGAACCCGGGTCCTCTGGAAGAGCTGCCAGTGCTCTTAACCTCTGAGCCATTTCTCCAGCCCTACCCTATGCTTTTTTTCTTTGGCATTGATTTCTAATATTCAAAAAACCAAAAGCCCTCCCATTCTAGCCATCTTATACCCTGTAGGACACTCCTTAAAACCTCCACACACAGGCTAGAATCCCCATAAATATCTTTCCCTGATTTCTTCATTTTACATACAATGAAACTGCCAAACTCCTGTTTTCCCTAATCCACAAGAAACTTCATTTCTAAGCTTTGTCCTGGCAGCAGGGTGCGTGTGTGTCTTCTGCAGAGTCTAATTGCCAACATTGTTTTACCTTTGAGCAACAAAGCACGCATGTTTACTTTCATTCAGACTAGTGGTTCTCAACCTGTTGGTCACAACTCTTTCATGGGGGTTGCCAAAGACCATTGGAAAACACAAATATTTACATTACAGTTCATAACAGCAAATCACATGAAGTGTCAAAGAAATAATTTTATGATTGGGGGTCATCATAACACAAGGAACTGTGTTAAAGGGTCACAGCATTCAGAAGGTTGAAAACCACTGATCTGTATAGATTGTTTAACTGTTATCATAAGCTGGTTTTTATTTGTTTTATTTAATTACCTCTAAATTTCTTTAGATTTTTATGGAATCATAGCCTACAGACTGGAGGTTGGCAGACTTATTTCTTCCAAAATCAAGTGGTTATTCTTTTAAGTTTTTCTAAGCACATCATCTCTCTTGGCAGCAACTTCTCTCACTGTGGAACAAAGAAAGCCAGGGGCCCTTCTGAACTGAATACACATGCATTGTCTCCAATAAAACTTTATTTACAAAAGAGAGGCTGGAGTTTATTAGTCCCTGCTGTAGTTTACTTCTTCTTCTCAATATTCTAACTTTCTATCCCTCAGGTAAGACCTAACAAATTGGCTTGAAAAAGGTGAATGTATTTCCTTCCCTTTAACAGACTTTCAAACCTACACCTCCCTCTAGCCACTGTCCTCTGTTCTCTCTCTCTCTCTCTCTCTCTCTCTCTCTCTCTCTCTCTCTCTCTCTCTCTCTCTCTCTCTCCCCTCTCTCTCTGTCATACACACACACACACACACACACACACACACACACACACACACACACACACACACAGACCAGAATATCTCTGGAATCTGTTGTTTTATTCCAAACTCTCAAATTCACTCCAATCTGTTACCTGTCTCCATGTTTGTGTCTGTTGGTCTCAGTGATAGCTTTCATATTGCTAAATCCTGGGATTTCACTTTTCCCATTATTTGAACTTGGTAGCAGTCAGGTAATCAATACAATTAATCCCTTGCTCTTTAGGAAATTCTCCTTTTCCTCCCACTACTGTGGAGGCTGCTTCCTTCCCTCCAGACTGTCAGGCAACTGGTAATTACTTGATGCTCTATCCTATGATCTCGCTTAACCATGCAATTACTTCACTACTGGGGATTGAACTCAGGGCCTCAAACAGGTTAGGGAAGCTCTGCCATGGAGATAGATTCTTAACCCTTTTTAAACTCTTGAGACAGATTTTCCTGGGTGTCCCAGGCAGTCCTTGAACCTTAAACTTTCTTGCCTCAGCCTCCAGAGTTCTGAGACGATAGCCCCATGCCACCATACCTACCCTGTCAATGGCTTCTTTGCCTGTTTTGGTTTCTTTCTTCCTTTTTGGTTTTTTGAGACAGGGTTTCTCTGTGTAGTTTTGGTGCTTGTTCTGGATGTTGCTCTGTAGACCAGTCTGGCATGGAACTCACAGAGATCTGCCTGGCTCTTGCTACCACCACCCGGCTTGAACAACACCTATTTTTTTTTTTTTTTTTTTTTTTTTTTTTGAGACAGGGTTTCTCTGTGTGGCTTAGGAGCATTTCCTGGAACTCACTCTGTAGTCCAGCCTGGCCTCGAACTCACAGAGATCCGCTTGCCTCTGCCTCCCAAGTGCTGGGATTAAACACTCTCAGTGTGTTTTGGTTTCTTGTCCAATACTAATTTAGGGGCTTGAGAATTTGAGATGCTCTACCACTGAGCTACAATCCCAGTTTCCGTGGCTTCTTGATGGTCCTAGAAGAACAGCAACGCCCATTCCTCACCTTTGTCTCATCTGAGCCCTTGTCTCTGTCCTGCCTATAGTCAAATTCCTCCTAACCTTTAACTTTTAGGAACTTTACTCGAAAATTTAGAAACCAAAGGCAACTTCAGCAAACCTTTCAGCCAGGAATATTTCAAGTCTGTCAGCAAATGTACTTGATAGTGATGTCTGATGAGTGTCCAGACACTTACGTTGCTGGTTAATTTATAGAACCGTTGGTAGAGCAGAGGACCACAGTTTAGTAGCTCTGTGTTGTATTTGTGAGTTTAGTATCTAACTGTGATACCTCAGTAAAACCCCCCACTCTATCCCCTACAGACAAAGAGAAGCTTAAACCAGGATTCCTAAGTGTAGATAAGAACTTAGACCCCTTTTCCCCAAGTGGCTGTATCTGCTACAGGGACTTTGAAGACACAGTCAGGATATTTGACCAAAAGACTAAAAAGGGAGGCGGGTTAAAATAAATTATATGGTCTGTGCCTTTAAGAACTAGCCTCACAAAGAAAGGGGAGCACTCCTTCCAACCTCACTGCTGTGAGTGAGAGATTTGGAAGAGCCTCCCTGGAGGCTTGTAAACTTAGAATACACCTTACTTTGGCATTCTGTACCTAAAGTCTCCAGTGGCGGCTTTGGGGACAGGATCTAAGCACAACAAGACCCTCACTCTATTGTCTCAAAAAGGGGGCCTTAAACAAAGATATCTCAATATAGATAGACCCAGGCCAGTTTCAAGTCCCCAAAAATGATGGCGCCAGCCCCAGGAACAAAAGAACAGAGTCAGGATGTCTGATGGTAACCAATTAACCACAAGATGCCCCTCTCCGGAGATAACATGACCAGACCCTGGAAAGGAGTTGTAAAACTCCTGACAGGGCAAACAGATAAGCTAGAATAAGATAAAGTCCAGGCCCGGGAAAAACTGGACCAATCAAGGATGGACCCGTACTAACCCCTTCCCCTCTAAGAAATTTTATGGGTTTTGCCTATAAAAACTAACTTCCCCAAGAAAGAGGAAATCTTCTCTGCCTCACTTGAGATGGCTTGAGTTGAGTTCCCTGTCATGACTTGTAACAGATAAACCTTGCTTTTGCATTCTGGTATACTCGTCCTTGGTGGTCTCTCTGGGGGTTACGATCTGGGCACAACACTAACCAAAGAACCAGTTGCCTGTGTTGAATAAAATCTCTGATGCATGTGCATCTATGATTTTGAAGCTCATGTTTTCTGTTATTGTTTGTTTGCCGTGTTGGGGGCCCGAACCCAGGGCTTTGCACTTGGTACACAAGGGATCAGCCACGGAGCCGCTTCTCCACCCCCGAGCTGTGACCACTCTTAGCTACAAAGGATTTGCCCATAAATTTCCCTGCCAATTCTCGGTCATTGTTCCCTTCAAGGACTCCTTCCCTTATATCTTTAAAAAGAACAGAGAACGCCAGGCAGTGGTGGTGCACACCTTTAATCCCAGCACTTAGAAAGCAGAGGCAGACAGATCTCTGTGAGTTCAAGGCCAGCCTGGTCTACAAAGCAAGTTCCAGGATAGTCAGGGTTACAGGAGTTCAAGGCCATACCTTAGCAACATACTAAGCTCAAGGCCTGCCTACAACTCTAGGAAACACAAAACACAGAAAACAGCTAATCCCGAACACTATCACACCAATTACAATTTGTGACACATGAACAACACAGTTGGAATATTATTCCCACTTTGGTGATGCCTTTGCTCACTAGACTGAATTCTATGAAAACACATGGTACTGTTGGACTTTTCACATTGCAGTGTTAAACAGGCCCCTGAATCCTAAGTAACAACACATATTGAAGTAAAATAACAAAAGCACTGAGGGAATGATGTGGATTATTAAGCAGCTGAGTGAGTGAAGGTGGATGTTAGAAATCTATCTCAAAGAGAGGATGTACCTATGTCACACCAAGAAGAAAGAGTATTCAAGTCTTGCTGGTTGTGTAGTTCATTTGTAGAGCATATGTGTAACATATGGATTTGGTGTGCAAGGCCCTGGGTTCGGTCCTCATCTGGAGGGGGGGATATTCAAATGATATCCAGGTGGCATAGTATATAGCATTTAGTTGCCAGGACTACCGTAACAGAACCGCACCTGGCTTCTAGGACACCGTGTCCAGTTTCATGCAGCACTGGGGTTAGCCACCACTGGAAAATTATCTTTATTGAAAATACTGGGCATGTAATAAATGCATGTTGGGTTCATATTTATTGAGCAGAAAACCTAGAATTATTCTATATCTTGGAAAAGGGGCTCTATTGATATCATAGAAAAGTCAAGCATTGACATTCTCCACAGTTGAAGTTACATGTCTGGATTAAGAATTAAGGGGAGGTGCTGGAGCAATGGCTCACTGGTTAGAAGCGTGTACTGCTCTTGCAGAGGACCCGGGTCCAGTTTGCAGCACCCACATGGTGGCTCATAGCCATCTACAACTGCAGCTCCAGGGCATTCAATGCCCTCATCTGATCTCTGAGAGCACCAGGTACACACATGGGCATATAAACACATGCAGGCAAAGAAGTCATACATATAAAATAAGAAGTAAAAAACGAATTGAGGGGGGAGCCTTGCACAAACCTAGACCAGCTCTTTTTATCCTCAGACGACAGACAGGGCAGTCTGGCTGACATAGACTTATCTAGACCTCCACAAAGCAAAGGTAAAGAACCTCACTGCACTTAAAAAATTTTAAATCTTGTGTAAATTAAGAAAGGGGATTATCAGGTAAAGGAAGCGAAATAGATCCACGGGGAATAGGGTAAAAAAATTGAAACAGATTATCTGATAAAAAGGTGCTGAACCTATCAAAAAGATGTTGAAGTTAAAAAGCACATAGATGAGGAGTGAGGAATTCGGGGGAAAGGTGACATCATAGTTGGGTCTTGACAAATGGGACAGTACATAAGAGAATGGGATTTTTACCCTGGAGAGCATCAAATATGAGATTGAAAACTTACTCTCACAATGCAATAAGCAGTTCTCTGCAGCAACAGATCAATGTGGTAGAATGCTAAAAGGAAAGACTGTGGATTTAAATATTATGTCTTTTTAAAATAATAGCTTCTATTTCCTACCAGCCAGGTGAGATCCCAAATGCTTTCTCACGGCTACTTCAGGCAATCCTTTTAACCGTAGGAGGGAGATGTTTTGCTTTATTTTTATGGAGACAGAAATAGAGCCAGAGGGCTCAAAGTCAACAGCAACCACTGCTCAAACATTTGAGAACAGCCTATTTATTCTTTCCAGCCACAGAGATCCTATCTCCTCAAAGGTATTTACAGTCAGGTGACCAAGCCTGGCTGAGGGCTGCAAAGATAGGAAAGTTAAATTCCCATTTCTGAAGAGAAGCCATTGATGGGAATTCAAAACTCTTTCCCATAAATATATTTACATATTTGGGTAATAACATTTTTAATTAAAAAATGGATTAAAACCTTAGGTGAATAAGCTTTTCCCCCTAAATCAATGTTTTAATGAGTGATGGGTTCCTCCTAAGGAGCATTCTAGTCAGCTAAAGATTAGCCTGCATTGTTCCTTGTTTCAGATAAGAAAGCTATGTGGCCATGCCAGAGATACCAGACATATTAGTGAGTTCCTGTTAGCAAAGGGGGATGGGCTGAGGGAGGGAAGGGTCACTGTCCAAATCTCCTTCACTCTAACTGCTGGTCTTTTGGTATGGTGTGGAATTCCTTCTTTCCTTTTTTCCTCTTTCTTTTTCCCCCAGGGATGAGAACTGACCCCAGGGGTTCCCAGCAGGTGCTTTGCCTAAGTTCCAGCCTTTGGAATTTCTGATGGGGAAAGCCGCAGGTGATGAGGAGAGAACTTCAGTGAATTTCAGTCCAGAAACGCTCCAGGTGGATGTCTTCTGCAGTCACTGTCTTGGAGGAGTCAACTGCTTACTGTGCAGAGGAAAGCAGAGATATCAGTTAGCTTTGTTGATAGTACTTTGGGGAGGCGGAAGGAGTATGCTATAGTTCACTTTCTTTCTTTCTTTCTTTTTTTTTTTTTTTTTTTCCTTTGAGACAGGGTTTCTCTGTGTAGCTTTGCGCCTTTCCTGGAACTCACTCTATAGACCAGGCTGACCTCAAACTCACAAAGATCTGCCTGCCTCTGCCTCCTGAGAGCTGGGATTAAAGGTGTGCACCACTAACTCCCGGCCATCATTCACTTTCTTAAGAGCAAAACCTCTCCCCAGATAAGATGAGAATGGCGGCGGGTTGTTTCTGCCAGAATCTTCTTTTTATTTTTATTTATTTATTAATTTTTTTTTTTTTTTTTTTTTTTGGTTTTTCAAGACAGGGTTTCTCCGTGTAGCTTTGCGCCTTTCCTGGAACTCACTTGGTAGCCCAGGCTGGCCTCGAACTCACAGAGATCCGCCTGCCTCTGCCTCCCGAGTGCTGGGATTAAAGGCGTGCGCCGCCGCCGCCGCCGCCGCCGCCGCCGCCGCCGCCGCCACCACCACCTGGCCAGAATCTTCTTTTTATAGATTTGATTTGATTTGTTTGGTTTGGTTTGGTTCTCCAGAGAGGGTTCATCTGTGTATGGCTGGCTGTCCTGGAACTTGCTCTGTAGACGGAGCTGGCCTCAGATCCGCCTTCCTCTGCTGGGATCAAAGGCATGCACCACCATCCCCAGCTAATTTTTATGGATTTGTTTTGTAGATATATTAATATGGAATCTTCATCAGGAATTAATAGCTTAATAACAATGAGAACCTGTGTCATTTAGGCCTTTTTATGCATTGTAAGTACTACATAAGCCTCCCTTTGTGACTGCAATGAATCTAATCTATGAGAAACCAGCTGCCTTACTAAAAGCCTCAGTCCCACCTTGTCCCCTTCCCATTATTTCTCTGCCATGTTTCTCCAGACGTTCAGTCAGGGTTATGTAAATACCCGGTGTCTCAGCCTCTTGGGCATCCCAACTTTGTAGAAGACAAGAGGGCTCACTTTGCTCTGACACCCCGCGGAGTCATCATTGATGTCTTTGCTCTCATTCTGTGCCCATTCTGTACCTCAGTACTGTCTTCCCCTTATTAGGCACAAGCTCGGATCATTATTGAACCAGAGTTCAATCCCTAGATTAAAAAAAATAAGCTGGGCAGTAGAGGTGGCACACGCCTTTAATCCCAGCACTCAGGAGGCAGAGGCAGGTGATCTTCGTGAGTTTGAAGCCAGCCTGGGCTACAGTGTGAGTTTCAGGATAGCCAGGGCAGTTAAGCAGAGAAACCCTGTCTCAAAAAAACTTAATAAAATAAAAGAAAAAGAAAAGAAAGTAAAAGCACCCCAAAGATTCTAAGTAGTCCTTGATATTTTGTTATTTTACCACATACACTGTAATTCTTTATACCAGCAGTCATTACGTGAATTAATATTATTTACTAAAGTTATTATTTGTCTTCCTAGCTTGCAGACTCAATATGGCAATGGCTTTGAATGAATCGGAAACAAGACCATCAACAAATACTAAGTGCTCCCCATATGCCCACAATTTGTTTTTCATGAGCGAATGAAACAGACATCTCATATCACGAGAAGATGAGCTTGTTCATTGGGTGCTTTGAGGTACAGTTTGTCGGGGGAAACATTTGGCTTGTCAGGAAGACAGATGAAAAGGACTGCTCTGGGGTATCTATAATATTTCACCGTGATCCACTGACCACTGTGCTTTGCTGGTTTTATCTTCCAAAGTTATGAAAAGAAAATGCAGAAGAGTGATCAAAAGGATAGTGAAGGAGGCCGGAGGTGGTGGCACATGCCTTTAGTCACAGCACTCAGGAGGCAGAGGCAGGCAGATTTTTGTGAGTTCAAGGCCAGCCTGGTCTACATAGTGAGTTCCAGGACAGCCAGGGCTACACAGAGGAACCCCTGTCTGGAGGCTGGGCAGGGGGCGGGGAGAACCATCAAACCTGTCAAAATATGACTACCATACAGTATATCGCCTAGTGACAAGGGAAGGCATGTTATCTGCAGGGAGTGGGAGTTATAAAAGCTAATCTATGTTCCTTAGGATATGAAATGGATAATATCTAAAATAAAAAAGTTAAGGAATAGCATGTAAGTTGTATGAGAATGGAGGTGATTACATCTTTATGTCGTGGTGGTGGTGCTGGTGGTGGTGGTGGTAGGGTCTTAGACCTATAGTTTTCTTTTGTTTGTTTCATTATTAATCTTTTATTCGTTAGTGGACTTTTTCTCTTTTGGTGTCTTGGTTTCTTTTGCGACAGAGTCTGAGGACTTAAACTTGATATGCAGCTAAGGATAAACCTGAACATCTGATCCTCCTGCCTTCGCCTCTGCAGGACTGGGGTCACAGGTGCTTGACCTTTCTTCGTTGCTTTTGTGTTGTTGTTTTAATGCAGAATTTCATGTAGCCCACACATTTGCACTCACCAGACTTGTCAGATCTGGCCTTGAACTCCACATCCTCCTGCCTCCAGCTTCCAAGTGCCGATACAGGGCTGCACTGTTAGGTCCTCAGCTGAGTATAAATCTTACAGCACCTTTGCTCTGCTGAACTAATATGTGTGTTTCTTTGGTGAAGTAAATTAAGTTCAAAACAATGAAGAATGATAAAACGATGAGCTACATTTCTTTTAGACCTCTAAGAAAATTTAAATGTTAGACATTACCAAGAATACTGGAGTATTTCTACAACAATTCTATGAAAGGTTTCTGTTGTTGTTGTTTGGTTGGTTGGTTTGGTTTTGGTGTGGGTTTTTCAAGAAAGCATTGGCTGTCTTGGCACTCATAGACCAGGTTGACCTTGAAATCAGAGATCTACCAGTGCTGGGTGCTCTCGGGTACTGGGATTAAAGCAATGTGGCTGGCATGAAAGATTTTTAATAAGTATACTTTAAGTGTTATTACAACCTTTGGCTTTCAAAGAAAATCTATATAGTTCCAGAGAAAAGGGGAAGAAATGCAGGACACTATCTAAGGAGGAAAAGAAATAAAAAAAAAAAAAGAGGGAGCTGAGGGCAGAGCTCAGTTGGTAAAATGTTTAGATGGGATACACAATTGTCCCCAGTACCACATAAACCAGACATGGTGCCAAATGCCTGTAATCCCAACCAGCACTCAGGAGATGGCAGATCAGGGACTCAAGGTCATCTTGCTATACACAGAAAGTTCCAGGCCAGCCTGAGACACAGAAAACTATCTGAAGCAGGGTGAGACAGGGATCAGTCCAGACCCAGGGCAGCTCTTCAGAGAAATGTAAAGTCTTGACAAAACTGAAAATACATTAATGGACTATATCAACTCTTACAGGTTTGCACAGGTTGTCTTGGCAACTTAATATAATTCAGTGATTATTCTTATAACTATGTACTTAGTCATGAAGACATAGGTATCTGATCTTCCCAGTCAGAGTGGGTAGAAGCTGGTGTTGTGTTACTGTGTACCTGGTCCTCTTGCAATACAGAAATGTTTCCCTAAAAACACGTGGAACTGAAAACCTGTGCCTTTTAGCTAATGATTTGCCAGCTCAACAACTCTAAACAAGTTGCAAGCAATGCTTTGAATATGGATAACAGCTGATTTGAATATTTAAAATAGATAATGAAGTAATAAATAATACAATTTACATAGCTAGATAATCTCGGGGAGTAGAGGACCCACCAGGTACACAATGTAGCAACTGATTGAGGATAATAACCTATAATGCAGACTCAGATTTGTGCCCACAGATTAAAGACGTGCTCTGCTGACAGATATATTATTCTGCATGCCAGGCTGTCCTTGAACTTCAGATCTGCTGTGATTAGAGCCCTGGGGCGTCATGCCCTGTTATCATTGCTTCTTAGAGAATGTAAAAGAGCCAGGCGTGGTGGCACACACCTTTGATACTAGCACTCAGAGGCAGAGGCTAGTACAAGTCTGTGAGTTCAAGAACGGCCGGAGCTACATATCAAGCTCCAAGACAGCCAGGACCACACAGAAAGACCCGGTCTCGAGACAAGAAAAGGCGTGTTAAAGAGAAGTCTTCGCTGGGAGCACCTGTGCGTACATGGGAGGCACTGAAAGAGCCCATGCACACAGAGCAAGACAGGCTCTTAGAGAGTTTTAGGAAGTCCTTGCTACATTATTTATCTCAAACAGGCAGCCCCGTGCCCTGCCTGCTCGTTACTTCCTCCTCCAGTTTTGGGTGGAAAGAGACCATTTCTTCTTGGCATCATCAACTTTCACTGGTCACAGTCACGGGTCTCAGGAATTAGGAGAGATAGTAAGACCTTTTTGAGTAGCTGTCACTCAACCTGATTGCTAAGAAAATGAAGAAAAGAAATAGTAACAGTATTTTTTTAAAAATCTAGGTGCAAGGAATTGAACCCAGAACCCTAGGCATGCTAAGCATACACTTTGATTTATTTATTTGTTTGTTTGTTTTGTTTTGTTTTGTTTTGAGACAGGGTTTCTCTGTGTAGCTTTGCGCCTTTCCTGGAACTCGCTTTGGAGACCAGGCTGGCCTCGAACTCACAGAGATCCGCCTGGCTCTGCCTCCCGAGTGCTGGGATTAAAGGTGTGCGCCGCCGCCGCCGCCGCCGCCGCCGCCGCCGCCGCCGCCACCACCACCGCCACCACCACCACCACCCGGCATGTTAAGCATACACTTTATCAGTAAGCAGGGGCAAAGTGGGTACTGAGTTACAGATAGATGATGTTGTGGGGCGTTATTCTACAGTAGGATAACTATCCACAATGATGTTGTGGGGCGTTATTCTACAGTAGGGTAACTATACACAATGATTATGTACTATACATTACAAAAAGCCAAAAAGGATTTTGATAATGTCATAGGCCTGTAATTCCACCCCTACATAGATGGAAGCAAAGTTAGGGAGCTCAAAACCACCTTCAGCTACAGAGTTTAAGACCAACCTAGGCTATGTGAGATATTGCCTCAAGGAGTCAAAAACACATTAAGATAAAATAAAGAAATGATAAGTGGTTGGAAAAATATATGTTTAACTTGGTTTAGACATTACATATAATGTTTACTCATAAATAGAAATTGCATTAAGTAGCTTGTCATCCAGTACAAATATGTGATTCTTGATATTATGTTTCAATTGAAAGTAAATGACGAAGTGAAACAAAGGTAGATATTCATCTTATCTTGCTCAGAAGAATTTCAAGATAGAAAGTGCAAAAAACAAAAAAAACTCAAAAAGATAAAAAGTGCAAAAAACAAACAGATAGTGCCTCATGACAGCTTTCGATGCACGAATGATTAACAGAACCAGGAAGAGGAAGGTTACCTTGTTGGGACTAGACAAGGAAGGAGGTGGGTTGAGTTGCTTGGGAGCAGTTGGGAGAGGGGAGGGAGTGTGAACCGAATACATTGTACAAGAAAATTAATAAAAATTATAAAATATAAATTTATATAAATATAAAATAGAATTTAAAATTTTATCTGGCTTCTAGAACAATGCAGGTAATTCATAGAGGGCCATCTAGGTAAAAGACAATACTGCAAGTCAGGGAGCATAAAAAGCCAGTTTGGGGCTGGAGAGATGGCTCAGCGGTTAAGAACACTGGCTGCTCTTCCAGAGGTCCTGAGTTCAATTCCCAGCAACCACATGGTGGCTCACAACCATCTGTAATGAGATCTGGTTCCCTCTTCTGGCCTGCAGGGATACATGCAAAGCAGAATTCTGTATATACATAATAAATAAATTTTAAAAAGTCCGTTTGAATAGGGAGTTTACCAGTTTGGAACTCCTAGGAGTTAAGACCTCACATTGGTGTGCAGACACTAAAGGTGCAAACTGGGGTTTTAAAAACTTTTATTGTAGGACAAATTACCTAGAGCTCTTGCTAACCAGCCTATTGGGTCCCTGGCATGAAATGGGACCTGAAATATTCTCCATTTTCTCTGAAGTCCCCAGGCAGTGCTGAGGCTGCACAGATCTGAACAGCGATTCGAAGCCAGGGAAGTGAGGGTGTTTGAGTAAGGTTGGTGAGCGAAAGTTAGTCGAACAAGTGTGCCAGATGGCCTTTCCACTAAAAAAAAAACACCAAAAACACAGTAGAAATAAAGAATCCATTACCAGATCGTTACTTTGTTTTTCAAGAGAAATGGAAATATTGTCTGAAGATATAAAATTAAAAGTACAAAAATCTTTCATTTTTACTTTTAAAAAAATTGTTTATTTATTATGTACACAGAAGAGGGCACCAGATCTCATTACAGATGGTTGTGAGCCACCATGTGGGTGCTGGGAATTGAACTCAGGACATCTGGAAGGGCAGTCGGTGCTCTTAACCTCTGAGCCATCTCTCCAGCCTTCATTTTTACTTTTTATTTAACCTGCTAGGATTTCGTTTTTATACCCCAGTGTAGTGTTGAGATTCTTTCAAGAATAATATGTGTACTAGTGGTAGAATATAAGCTAAGATTAGTCTGGAAAAATAGCCTTCCATCTTGGAAGGTGTGATATGACTGCCTAAAGGCAGTGAGTGAGACCTGTTAACGCTGGAACACCCGGGGTCGTCCCTCCTACAGGGAACGAATTAACAAGCACTTTACCTGGGTAGAATGGATGGTTCTGGCCTGTGGGCACATCTGTGATGGACAGGGAAGGACGCAGAGGGGAACCCAAGATTTCATCATGCGGCTGATGTAATAAAACTGGTGGATTTTAGTATCGTCAGCCTTTGATGAAAGGTGGTTTCTTCAGTTTCTCAAGATCTGGTTTGGTAAGTTCTTGAGGTGTGGTTTTCTTTCTAATTGATCTGCATGTGGAAGGCACCAGGGTCTGACTGAGATGTGGGTCCCTTCAAGTCAACAGCTGGCCTGCTGGGACGCCTCTGCCAGGAATGAAGGTTTGTGCCACAGTCTGGCCACCGGAGTTTGATGCAGGGACCTTCGTGGTAGAATGAGTGAAGCAACGGCCAGTGGCCCTCTGACCTCCACACACATGGCATTGGGTCACGTTTTAACCCAGATATGCCTTGAATTTCAGATTCGCCTCCCTTAGCCTCCGGAATAGGTGGGATTACGAAACTCTGCCACCTGCCGGGCGGCGGTGGCACAAACCTTTAATTCCAGCACTGGGGAGGCAGAGGCAGGCAGATCTCTGTGAGTTCGAGGCCAGCCTGGTCTACAGAGCGAGCTCCAGAACAGGCACCAAAACTACACAGAGAAACCCTGTCTTGAAAAACAACAACAACAACAAAAAACAAAAACAAAAAAAATCTCTGCCACCATTCCTGTTGCCTCAGGTTCTGTGAAACAGGGTCTCACGTATCCTCTGCCGGCCAGAAGGTTCTGTGTAGCAAAGGATGACCTTGTGTTCATGCTCCTATGTTCCTCTCCAGTGCTGGGACCATAGGCATGAGCGCGCCCACCCTACCAACTGAGTTACAGCCCCCAGACTGTAGCTCAAATAACTTCATATTCTGTGGGGAACTGCTCTCTTGATGTTCTCACACGTAGTGTTTACAAACTGACCTTAGCCCAGGAGCAGCTCCAACCCCTCCCAGTGCCTAACCATCCCCTGGGAGAAAGCAACTCCCTGGAGAAAACAGCTGGCATTCTCATCAGGGGGAGACAGAACTGCTTGGTTCTACTTAGCCCCTCGAGGACACGACTCTTGCTGATTCACCAATATGCTATGAAGTGGGACTCTGGTCATTGTTGAATTGTCTAAGAAAGCAACTATTTTCCCTGCACATAACAGAGGAACTACTATGGTCTTTCTTTGTTACTGTCAGGACAATTTTTTGTTGTTCTTTGTCTTTCTTTTGTTGTCTTTGTCTTTTCTTTTCTTTTTTTTTTTTTTTTTTTTTGATCACACTCATGAACAGCACCAAAAATTTGTGCTATTGAGTTTCTGGAAGCTGTCATTACATAAACACCGATATAAACAATCCCCCTGTATTCTGTCATCCAAATACAACTATAATTAATTTGATATAGAGATAATTTCTCGTGATTGCTTTTCTTCTGTTAAGGTTTTAATTTGTGTAACTGAAATTGTCTTCTGTACGTTACAACACGCACTTAATTTGCTCGGATGGTTAAATTACAAGCCCATGTGGAAACTTGATTCTAAAATCTGTCATTTGAGAAGGCAATCATTGTAGGACACGTTTGTAATCCCCGAGCTGAGGAGGCCAAACAGGGGAATTGATACACATCCAAGGCCAATGTGGGCCACAGAGTCATTTCTAGTCTATTCTAGGCTCCTACCAAAACCTTGTCTCAAAAACAAAACAAGACAAAACTTTGTTATTAAAGATATGCAGAGCCAGGCAGAGGTGACACACACCTTTAATCCCAGGACTCCAGAGGCAGAGGCAGGTGGATCTGCGTTTAAAGCCAGCCTGTGTTGTTCCAGAACAGGCAGGGCAACATAGAAAAATAAAATAAAATAGATATGCTTTTCCTCACATCTGTTCCTCCATCTAACTAAAAAGCCATTCCCAGAGCAGAATGAAAAAAATGAAATAAAAAAGGAAGGACATGGCTACTTCTAGGTACAGTGGAGGAGACAGTTTATTGTAGATATGAGAGCGAGCATAGACAGAAGCAGAGACATCTGGGAGAGTCCAGAGGGAACCAGACCCTGAGCCTGGGCATGTGAAGAGCTGGGGGAAGGGAAGAGCCAGGAGACCAGGGGGCCAGGAGGGTAAAGGGTAGACCAGAAAGGGCTGGGTAACCAAAATGTCTGGATTATATAGGGAAGGGCAGTCCCGCCCCTGGGCTGGAGAAGTTTAGGGAAGTAGGTGGAGTATGACACTGAGGGATGATGGGAGAACCTGACTACCAGGTCCACTTTGATATTTTAAGTAGCCATCTCCGCCATTTGTCCCAGTTTTGAGAACTAACAAGAGCCTGTAAAGACACAAGCATGATTATATTTATTTTGTGTGTGTGTGTGTGTGTGTGTGTGTGTGTGTGTGTGTGTGTGATGGATATATATATATATATCTGTGTCAACATTTGTGTTCATGAATGTAGGCAAGTACATGCCATGGCACACATGTAGAGGTCAGAGGCCTGGAGAGTTGATGTTCACCTTCCATCTTTTTTGAAAAAGTCCTTGTACTCCTACTTACCATAAACTAAGCTACTGGGGGATTTTCAAGTCTCTGCCTTCCATAGGACACATGGGCTTATACATGGTCATGGTACATGTCTGACTTCCATGTGGGTTCAGGGGTTTGAACTCAAGTCCTCAGGCTTTTGTAGCAAGTGCTTTTACCCCCTGAACCATCTCCCTTTCCCCATATTTCTCAATAAACCAATTATGATCATAACAGACTTTGCCACTCTTTTTACAAAATGATAGATCATAAAATCTCTTTAAACTTTATCAATCTATTCATCTGCCCACAGTTTTTTTCTCATTATTTTGTTATTACAACTGCTTTTATATTTAAAAGCACATTAGTGTGTTTTATATACCAGAGTCCCTATAAATACTGTTTTCAGTGTGCACTGTAACACGTGAGGTTATAATAAATAACCTTGATAATGTAATCTCATATAACACGTGTAGAATTATGTATTTAAAGTGAATATCCTTGAAAGAGAAATGCTAAATAGAAAATATGTGCACTCTAAGTCTTATAGATGACAGTTTTCCATAGACAATTAGACACACATTCACCAGGACCTCTTCCCCTTCTTGTCCACAGTGTAATCAAACCTTGCCCAATACATTAAACACAAAACTTTTGAGTCCCATGTATCCTATGCTGACCTTAAACTCACTGTTACCAAGGGTCACCTAAAACTTCTAACCTCTACCTCCTGAGTGCTGGGATTACAGATGTATTTCACCACACCAGGTTTATGCAATCATGTAGAAGAAATCTGTGCATGCTAGGCAAGCATTCTACCAACTGAGTTAGGTGCCCAGTCTAATGTTTCTTAAAGATAAGTTTGCATTTACTTTCTTACTTACATGTGTGCATGTGTGTGTATGGCCTCTTGCACCAGTGTGTGTGTGTGTGTGGTGTGTGTGTGTGTGTGTGTGTGTGTGTGTAGAAAAACTTGTTGGTTTTCTCCTTCCACCAGGTGTATTGATGGCAAGTGTGTTTACCCACCAAATCTTCTTCATCAGCCCTCATGTGCTTTATTTTTGTTTTGGAGATGCCCTAACATTTTGACACATAGGATATACGTGTGCATAGAGATGTTCCTGTGAAAAATTGGGCCCCAGACACATACAAATGATATAGTCTCATAGGTTCCAGTGTCTAGTGATACTGTGACCGTATTCATCAGTCCAAGCACTCTGAGGTTTCACAATGATGAGATCAACTAAGTACACATGTTTCAGGATATGTCCCCATCATTAAGTGACACATGGCTGTGTATAGTTGTGGTGGTATTCTAATTGTACTGAAATGTGATTTTGATTGTATGTTAATAAATAAAGTTGCCCGGGGGTCAGAGCTATTAGAGCCATAGCAAGAGTGTGGTGGTGGTGGTGGTAGTGGTGGTGGTGGTGGTGGTGGTGGTGGTGGTGGTGGTGGCAGCACATGCCTTTAATCCCAGCACTTGGCAGAAGAGCTAGGTAGATCTCTGTGTGTTCAGGGATACAGCCAGCATTGGAGACATATGCCTTTAAGACCTGGGGGGCTGTACATACAGACAGTGATGAGGCAGTCACATGTTTGGGTTTACAACCAATGAGAAGGCAGAACAAAAGACTATGAAAAGACTTACACACAGGAAATAGGTCTCTTTCGGGAAGCTAGGAGCTCGCAGGAGGAAGGGTGAGATTTTAGCTCTGAGCTCTGACCTCTCGGCTTTCTCTTTTACATTGGTTCTGTGTTTCCTATTTAATTAGACGGTTGGTTACACCTACATATAGTGGTAAATATTTTCAATGTTTTACCTCCAGAATCCATGTTGAGATTTAATAGCCACTGTAACAGTAGTAAGAGATGGAAGTTTTTAGGTTATTAGGTCATGAGAGTGTCGTTCTCATGAATGGATTCATGCTGCTATCACGTGACTGAGACTCATCTCCATGCCCCTCTCACCCTCTTACCTTCTGAGATTACCTCGGTGTCAAGCTTCCTAACCTCCAATTCGTGAATTAATAAATGCCTTTCTATCATACATTCACCAGTCCTTTCAACCATGGTGGCTCACTCCTGTAATCCTATACTTAGGAGGCTTAGATAGCAGTATTGTCATGAGCTAGTTCAAGACCGTATTTGGTTACATAGAACCCGGCCAGTAGGTCTACAAAGTGAGATCCTGTCTCAAAATTTAAATAAATAAATAAATGCAAAAAAAAAATTCACTAGGTTCTCAGTGTTCTACAATAGTAACATAAAATGGACTAAGGCATAGATGTATTCACACATGTACACAGATGCACAAGGACTAGGGAGTAGTAAAGTATCTGTGAATCCATCACTTAGCTTAAAAACAAAGAATAGGGCACCATCGGACCCTCAGGGCCTTTTTGTGGGCTTCTGCCCAACTGGCTCTTCTTTCCTGCCCACAGAAAACTCACTATACTGAATTACCTATTTGTGTCTTATTTAAGTTTTTTACATTTATTTGTCTGTTTATTATTTAATGTGTGTGTGTGTGTGTGTGTGTGTGTGTGTGTGTGTGTGTGTGTGTATGCACCTCCCATGGTGTATGTGTATGAAGACGTCCCGCTTTGTGGGATTCAGTTGTCCCTTTCCACCATGTGCTCCAGGGATCCAACTCAGGTTATCAGGCATGGAAGCGGGCACCTTTGCTCACTGGGCCATCTTGCTGCTTTCTGCATTTTTTTTTTGTCATTAGTATCTGATTTCCTTGGTTTATAGATGGTTTAAGAGTAAATGCATCCTTTGTATACAATAGTAACTGTAGGTTTTCCCAGCTGATTGTCTTGATATTGGTGCATGTAGTTTTTGCCAAGTAATTGAGTCTTTAGTTTCTAGGGTTTGCATTATGTCCATGGTGAGATTACTTTAAAAATCTGTGTCTGTGCACCTGCGTCCACATGTACAGTTTTCTCTTGCTCTTTTCAATTGGTACCTTGACATAAACCATTTCCTGAGTTTTGTCTACCCACCTGTAGGATTCTGCTTGATGTTGTGTGAGGCCACAGACACAGCCTTTCATTTTCCCTTTTTCAGTGACGTCATCAATAGACTTCTAGTGTTCAAGACTTCTAGTCAACCTAGTGTTTCAGCTAAAGGTTTTATAGGAAATGGTAATTCAGAATTTAAATAAGTGGCTTAGGAGTACACTTTAGGATTTAAATATGCTTCTGTTATTTTTGTAGGATATTAGAAACAGTTTAGAAAAGTTGGACTGACTGCATCAAACCCTACCACCTGGAGAAGATAAATCATGGTAGTTAACATTGTAATGGATTGCTTTTCACATTCTTACAGAAACGTAAATGTAGGCATACTTCATATTCAGAGTAAGCCATGTTTAAGATAGTATATTATATTCTGATGTCATTATATTTATATTGATTTCATATAATATAACACATAAATGAAAAGCAGAAAAAAAAAGACTTTCTTTTCAATGTAGCCATATCACAAAGATCTCCAGGAATAACCCTTCATCCATCTTCATGTTGTCGACACGAGGTTTAGGTTTAAATAGAAAGCATGAGGTAGGCATAGCTGAGCATTCCTGGTCTGAGTGTGGTCCTGTCTGTCATCCTTCTCTCAGCTCCTGTCACTCCAGCAAGTTGGTCTGACACATTGTCATAACTGTGTGAAATCTCTTTCTGGGAGACAAGTTCCTCCTCCAGCTGGCACTAGGTCTCAGCCGCTCTCTTCCTTCTCCATCCTAAGATCCCTGGAGATATTCCAGATTCTTAGTATCCATTGTTTCCGTGGCTACAGGGACTGGCACAAGTGATGTGTTTAGGATGTGCTTATCCCTACCAGGTTGGCTACATTACCCCACTATCTTTTCACGGTGAACTATGGACCTGTCTGGAGTCATTCTTACACTTTGATTCTGTCTTTCCTATAGGTACTGTTCTGATATGGCAAATCCACTCAAGTTCTTCTGTTAGAAGTTGTGTTTGATTAAGACTCATTAGCATCAGGCGACAAGTGGTCTCTTGTTTTTTGAGACAGTTTCTCTATATAGTCTAAGCTGGCCTGGCCTTGAACTCATGAAATCTTCTTGCCTCAGGCTCATGATTATCAGAATTATGAGGTGCTTACATGTGTGTCTGTGTTTTGTGTGCATGCACACACAAAGACCCACAGTGCTTAGTGCATGTTACATTAGCAGTAGCAGGTAAAAAACAGAGTAGTTTAAAAAAATCATCTTTTTCAAGAATGTGTTTCAAATCCTTCAAAATTATGAAATACCTAAGAAATGTAAAAGATTTGCAGGGAAATTAAAATTAAAGTTTACTTTAAAGATCTCAAAAGCCAGAAAGAATGCTTGGTTTTAGAGAATGTCAGTTCTCACCCTATTTCTAAAGTGCCTCCAAATGTAGTCTTGACTCCAGCTTCTAAAATGTCTGTGGAAGAATAAATGTGTTAACATAAAGGACTAATAAAAAGTACCTAAAGGAAAACATAGGATGGAGACTTCTAGACAGACACTAAAAAATTCAAGACACAGTCTGGGACTGTTGACCATGCATTAGGACTTATTTGTAAACCTTTACCTAATAAAAAATTCCAGATTGATTAAGACAAAATGCAAACAAATTAATACAACAGAGTGAAAGATACTACAGGAAAACAATAGCCTTCTAATTTGGAAGTAGAAAAGTCTTTTCTTAGCCTTTTATAAATGTCATAAATGCTAGGTACCATAAAATAAAAGTGAAAATCTTCATGTAAAATTAGACAATTGGGAAACTAGGAGAGATGTCTTACCACATGCATGGCAAAAGTATCAGTAGTCTTACATGTATAAGGAAATCAATAGGGAAAAGACAGAATAAAGATCACAAAGGTGGTAAAGGCAAAATAATAAATACCCACTCACCATCACCAGTGACACAGGGAATAAAACTGATGTCTTAAGAAGAAAAATGTCAATTTTATATATGGAAATATTTTGTTGTTCTTTGGGGTCTCACTCTATAGCCCAGGCTTGCCTGTAACTCACTATGTACAACCCAGGTTGGCCTTGAGCTCACAGTGACCCTCTTGCCTCCGTTCCTGAGTTCTAGAATCACAGGCATGAGCCACCATGCCCTGCTTATACCTGCAAATATTTATAACGTCCTATGGTTAGATTATGGGGAAGCAAAGCATTCCCATAATGCATAGAGAAAGTGGATATGGATTACTTGTGTGCCAAACTAAAGCATCTGTTGAAAGTGCATTGATTTTTGACCAAAAAATACACTCACAGGACTTCATGGACATAATTGAGCAGGCACACAGAGGAGCGGGCTTTCTTTTACTTTTTTGAGACGATTCTCATCCATCCAAGGCTGGCTTTAAACTCACTCACTATGGACCTGTCCATGACCTTAATCTTCCCATCTTTCTGCCTCCATATCCTGAGTACTTGGGGTTACAGGCACACCCTGTTTTATGAAGTGCTTCGAATCAAACTCAGGGCTCCACAAACATTCTAAGAATGAGTTATATCCTTAACCGTACAACTATGACTTGTAAGACATTCATTATAATAGGTTATAACGGAAAAAAATGTCAACAAAAAAATGTCTAAATAAATTATGAAACATTATGTGGTCGCTAAACAGAAGGTAAATTAGTTAGAGATAGGCAGGTTGGCCAATTTAAGAAATAATAACTTTAATATAGTTTAAGTGGAAAAAAATTCAACTTCCAGAAAAAAAAAAACTTTTTGTTTTCTATGTAGAGACTTCAGGGCTAAATAATTTACATGGATCATCTCATTTAATCCTAAGAACTCTGATTGCCTAGTATATCAAAACATTTATTACAAATGTTTCCTCAGCAAGAGTTTGCCTTAAATGCAGAGCAAAGCGACAGCCAAGACATTTGTGGAATCATTTCCTGACTTTCATGCTTCAGTTATTTCTCAATCTTTAATGAGTTTATAGTTTCTTTTTATTTTCTTGCTTTTATAGAACTTTCAAACCTACTGAACACACAGAGAAAAACGAAATGAATTCCATATGTCAGCAACTTAGACTTGTCAGGACCAGTTGGTTTTTACTCTTGTTTCTTGTAGAGATAAAGAGATGGCTCAGCAGTTAAGAGCGTTGACTTAGATGTTCCAGAAAACCTGGGTTCAATTCCCAGGTTCGATGTCCAATCAAGCCCGGAAGCAGGAAGCTGGAAAAGAAAACTCATGACCCCTTTCTCCTCTTTTATTTAGATGTCATTTACAATGGCAAGAAGCACCGCCTCCTTCGGGCCCTATGGCCCAAGGTCATCCCTCTAGCTCAAGGTCATGGGCAGAGCAAATACCACTACACATAACATTATAAAAAAAGACATTTAAAAATTAAATCTGCTGGGCAGTGGTGGCACATGCCTTTAATCCCAGCCCTCGGGAGGCAGAGGCAGGCTGATCTCTGTGAGTTCGAGGCCATCCTGGTCTACAGAGTGAGTTCCAGGAAAGGCTCCGAAGCTACACAGAGAAACCCTGTCTCAAAAAACCTAAATAAATAAATAAATAAATAAATAAATAAATAAATCTACCTGAACATGACATTTCCCACTTGAGAGATTGGCAAAAGTTTAGTATTTTAATAATTAACAGTTATCAGGGCTATTGAAACATGGACCCTCTCCTGTAACTGCTGTTGGACTACCAAGTGCTCTGTAGGTCACCACATGACCCTGTTTGCTATTGTCTTCAGGGCTGGTTATCTGAACCTTCTTTCGTGTAGTGCCCAATTAATTCCCCTCATTCATCAAATGGTAATTTGGTATCATCTCTACTAGGAAGCACCCTTGACCTTGCCTTCCACCCTGTGCCGTTCGATCATAACTCTTCATAATGTCTTTCTGTGCATCACTCCTCAGTGGTGTTTAACAATTGCATACAGTATTTCTTTAACCCATCCACGCACCCCCAACTTTCCTCTCACACTCTCCCACCCTTTCCCACCTCCAATCATATCCCCCCCCCAACCCCCCACCCCGAGACAGGGTTTCTCTGTGTATCTTTGGAGCCTGTCATGGAACTCGATTTGTAGACCAGGATGGCCTCGAACTCACAGAGATCCACTTGCCTCTGCCTTTCGAGTGCTGGGATTAAAAGGTGTGCACCACACCACCTTCTGATCCCACTTCCAGTCTTTCCTGCCTTTCTCTTTAAATCTCACTGACTCTAATTAGTGGTACCTGATATTGATTGATTTTGTTGGCTTGACCTTGGATAGGTAACTGTGATGCCCCAGTAAACCCCCGCCCCCACTCTATCCCCTACAGACAAAGAGAAGCTTAAACCAAGATTCCTAAGTGTAGATAAGAACTTAGACCCCTTTTCCCCAGGTGGCTGTATCTGCTACAGGGACTTTGGAAAACACAGTCAGGATATTCGACCAAAAGACTAAAAAAAGGGAGGCGGGTTAAAATAAATTATATGGTCTGTGCCTTTAAGAACTAGCCTCACAAAGAAAGGGGAGCACTCCTTCCAACCTCCCTGCTGTGAGTGAGAGATTTGGAAGAGCCTCCCTGGAGGCTTATAAACTTAGAATACACCTTACTTTTGCATTCTGTACCTAAAGTCTCCAGTGGCAGCTTTGCGGACAGGATCTAGGCACAACAAGACCCTCACTCTATTGTTTCAAAAAAGGGGCCTTAGACAAAGATATCTCAATATAGATAGACCCAGGCCAGTTTCAAGTCCCCAGAAATGATGACGCCAGCCCCAGGAACAAAAGAACAGAGTCAGGATGTCTGATGGTAACCAATTAACCACAAGATGCCCCTCTCCGGAGATAACATGACCAGACCCCGGAGAGGAGTTGTAAAACTCCTGACAGGGCAAACAGATAAGCTAGAATAAGATAAAGTCCAGGCCCAGGAAAAACTGGACCAATCAAGGATGGACCCGAACTAACCCCATCCCCTCTAAGAAATTTTATGGGTTTTGCCTATAAAAACTAACTTTCCCAAGAAAGAGTAACTCTTCCCTGCCTCTCTTGAGATGGATTGAGATGAGTTCCCTGTCATGACTTGCAGCAGAAGTAAACCTTGCTTTTGCATTCTGGTATGCTCGTCCTTGGTGGTCTCTCTGGGGGTTACGATCTGGGCACAACACTAACCATATTTGAAATGAGTTAAAAAGTACCGAGGCCATCTTGTATTATGTCTAGAAGCATTTCATAGAACTCTTCCACATTGTCCATTTACCTGGTGTTTTTCTCCCAATTTAAATTTAAAATTTATGAGATCAGAAATCTTATCTATCATTTTTTTTTCAAAACCTGCCTCCTAATGATCCAACTGCATAGCACTAAAAAAAAAAAAAAAAATTCCTCCATTAATCTGTCATGGAATTAACCCTAGCTTCTGCCTCCTCAGGAATATGAATATCTCCTCTATATGATGATTATAGATAATGTTCTGGTTAGTTTGTGTCAAGTTAACATAAACTAGAATCACCTGGGAAAGAAATTTTCAGTTGAAGAATTGCCCCTATCAGATAGGCCTCTGGGCATGTCTTTGGGGCATTTTCTTGATTAATAATTGATGTGAAGGGTACAGCCCAGTATGTGAGATGCTGTCCCTGGGCAGGTGGTCCCAGGTTTTATAGGAAGGCAGGACGAGCTATGGAAAACAAGTCGGTAAGCAGTGATTCTCCATAATCTCTGCCTCTGTGCCTGCTGCCAGATTCTTGCCTTGAGTTTCTGCCTTCAGTTCCTGCCTTGACTCCCTCAGTGACTGACTGTTTTATGGAAGTGGAAGATGAACCCTTCCTTCATGAAGGTGCTTTTGGCCAGTGTTTTTGTTTTTGTTGTTGTTTTGTTTTGTTTTTGAGACAAGGTTTCTCTGTGTAGCTTTGCAGCCTTTCCTGGAACTCACTTTGTAGCCCAGGCTGGCCTGGATCTCACAGAGATCTGCCTGCCTCTGCCTCCCAAGTGCTGGGATTAAAGGCGTGCGCCACCACCGCCCAGCTGTTGTTTTTTTATCATAGCAACAGAGAAGCAAACTAGAACAAATGGGATGCTGTAAAGTACACGACACAATGCTTCAGGCAGCGCAGGATCACTGTCCTCACTCAGTTACAATTATTATAACAAGGCAACCTGTACTGGATCAGCATGTGACATCTCTGTCCAACATTGTTTTAGGTATATTCTATATAAACTCTAATTTACTTATGTGATTTATTTTTAGTGACTGACTTCTTACGATTTAGTATCTGCTTCAACCTCACATTAAATGAATTTCTACAAAATTATGGCTTTTGTGATATATTTTCTGCAACAAATTATCTAATAAATTTTTCTGATACTTACCTTAAATCTCAAGAAGATAGGCCACTTGACTCAGTCCTGGAGGGGATGCTGAGACAGGTAATTACTTGATGTTCATCATCTCCCTTCTTTACTTGTCTTGGAATTCCATCCATCCGAGTTATCTCTGTGTCTATTTTCATCATTAACTGAGCTTTCAAATGGTGAGGATTGTGACTGTAAATTCGACTGCCAGTGATGATCAAGATACTTCCCCAGAGCAGCGGCTCAATAGCTATTTGCTAAGTGAATTAAACCGGTTTTGAAGATCTACGCTGATTGAGGGATGTTTTAGGAATGTTGGTAGAACCCAGAGCATAGGCTGACACAGATAATCAAGGAGCTCACAACCTGTCAAAGGGGCACTTTTGTTTTTCTATGAAAACGTGTATGTTGTAAAATTTATAGGACTATTAAACAGGGCTAGTTAATTGTCATGATTGGAATAGTGGAGATCAATAACTCAGAGGCGAAACTTATGTTGAAGCTATACTTTGAGATAAACACAAGCTGACACTATGTATAAGGAATGCCTTAATTCTGCTCACAATTTCCTGCTCCTCCATCCATCCAGTTTCTCCCCTCCACCACCTGCAGATAGTATGCTCACATGGATTAGGGTTCTGATTTAAGATGTAAGAAAAGGCTAGGAAAGGGCACTTCCGCAAGAGAATTCTAAGTGCAAAGCCAGTGAGGTGGAAATCAGGGTAACCAGTGATGAGTGTAGTTCTAGTACAGTAGAAAATCCTGAAAAGCAAGCTGGACTCTATAAAGAGTTCCTGAGAATTATACCAATGCCTCTAAAATCCGGGGATAATTAGTATATTTAGACAGAGAACATTGAAGTTACAATGTGATTCTTTTAAGTTATAAACCCGCTAAAAACTTCTAAGTAGGATAACAGTGTGTGTGTGTGTGTGTGTGTGTGTGTGTGTGTGTGTGTGTGTGTGTGTGTGTTGGGGGGCGCAGGCAGCATGGAGGATGCTTCTGCTCTTCTGTATGGTCCCTGGATGTATACTCTGATCTAATTGATCTAATACCCATGGAAGAAAATGCATCAATATCGCCAAATATTTCAGTGCATTACTCCTTGTTCCAGTGAGTCCCTTCCTAGGATAGTGCTAGTCTGTGTCTCCCCCAAATGCTATGACTGAAGGGTTGCTGCTCGGCCATCTCTAAGGTCGTGACTGGAATTAAAGACCTCACCCAGCAGCTTTCAGCTTATTTTCATTTCTCTGTACCGATGTGAGGACACTACCCCTCTCCTCTGGAGAATATGACATGGAAACCGACAGAAGCCTCTGCTACCTGACTGATACCACAGGGTTTGCATCCTGCCCCTCCCCCTTATAAAACAAACAACCCAGTCTCATGTACATCACCACACATAAGCCATGCCAAACATGCAAAGGATATTTACAAAAACATTGTTTAAAAATCACAGCATCCCGAAAACTTAACACCACTGTCAACATTATCAAGCAGGCATAACGGAGCACTTAGTTGTCAAGAGGCTGAAGCAGGAGACGTACCATGAGTTTGAGACCAGCCTGGGCTCCATTCAAGTCAGCCTGAGCTGTCGTGAGACCCTGTCTCAAAACGACAGCCATTACCCACACTGTGGCAACCAAACACCAAGGAGATAAACAATAACATCTGCCGTACAAGAATTAAAGACACGCAACCCAATGCACTGGCCCTTGGTAGTAACCCCATCATGGGAGAGGTGGAGACAGAAGGATCAGAAGTTCTCTGGACTGTATGAAACATTGTCTTAAACAGCCAAAAGAGTTAAAGACGTGTCAAGAAACAGATACACTGTTGTCTTTATAAAGAAGGGTTTTCCAGAAGTCAATATGACATATTACTATGGCAAGTGACAAAGGTAAGTGAACTAGTTAGTGTTACTACGGCTGTGATGAGACACCATGATCAAAAGCAACTTGAAGAACAAGGGGTTTATTTCTCTTATACTTCCGCAGCACTGTTCATCACTGAAGGAAGTCAGGGCAGGGACTCAAACAGGGCAGAAATCTGGAGCCAAGAGCTGATGCAGAGGCCATAGAGGAGTGCTGTTTACTGGCTTGCTCTCCATGGCATACTCAATCTGCTTTCTTATAGCACCCGGGATCACCAGTCCAAGGATGGCACCACCCACAATGGACTGAACCCTCCCCATCAATCACTAATTAAGAAAATGCCCTATAGCTAGATCTCATGGAAGAATTTTCTCAATTGAGGCTCCCTCCTTTTAGATAACTCTAGCTTGTGTCAAGTTGTCATAAAACTAGCCACCACAGTAGGTAGTATATATGTCTGTGTGTATGTATGTATGTATGTATGTATGTTTGTATATATGTATTATGTATGTATGTATAATTGAAATTTAATGGGAAAAATGGATGGATTTAGTGTGTACAAGCATGCACACATATATGTATCTATATAGATATGTACATATTTAGCTGTATACACCTCCTCATACTTCTATCTATCTAGAAGATGTACAAGCTTAGGTGGGTTTATATCTAAAAACATGCAAAAGAAACTGGCTATCACAGAATCCCTGTTATGCAGTGTGGTACAAGAAATGTAGCATAAGGAAGAACTACTCCTTATACTGTTTGTTGGGGGTCCAAGTCCTTCTGATCAAGCCCCCGTCTCCCCCAACGACAAAAAGGAAAGAAACTGGCAAAATGATGTGTGGTTGTTTGAATGTAATTGGCCCCCATAATCTTATAGACAATGGCATTATTATGCGGTGTGTCCATATTGGAAAATGTATGACACTGTGGGGGAGGGCTTTGAGGTCTCCCATGCTCAAGCTACCCTAATTCAGTTCACTTTCTGTTGCCTGTGTATCTAGATGTAAGGCTCTCAGCTCCTTCTCCAGCACCATGTCTGCCTCCACACCACCATGTCCTGCCATGCTGATAATGGACTAAAGCTCTGAAAACATAAGCCACTCCAATTAAATGTTTTCCTTTATAAGAGATGCCATGGTCATGGTATCTCTTCACAACAATAGAAACCCTAACTATGACAAGGTGATTTCTTTTGATGATAGAATCTGTAGAGAGAGAGAGTAGGGAAATTTGCCTTTCATGTCACTTTATACATGTGTCAGGGCAGCAGAGAGAAGCCGTACAAGAGAAAAGCCAACTTCTGACTTAATGTAGGAAGTGATCTGAGGCTGGAAGACATTTTGTTAGAAGTCTTTAACTTGTGAGACACAAAAGAAGACAGCAAGAAAGCAAAGCAAAGTACAGATTATTGTGAGTTCAAAGAGGCCCAAGTTGTAAAATGTAGTTTCACACCTTTTTTTTCAGGTGATAACTAAGTTTTCAAAAGCATTTTATCTTGAATGCACTCTGTGGTGTGTTAGGAAGTCTGCAAATAAAAGGTTAGTATTTAATACTATATACTAGTACTGTATGTAATGAGATTATTTATGCTCTGTTTACATAAGTTTCTTTGTTTTTTTTTAAAGATTTATTTATTATGTACACAGTGTTCTGTCTGCATCTATGCCTGCACTAGATCTCATTGTAGATTGTTGTGAGCCACCATGTTAGTGCTGGGAATTGAACTCAGGACCTCTGGAAGAGCAGCCAGTACTCTTAACCTCTGAGCCATCTCTCCAGCCCATTTCTCTGTATTTTATCAGACTGCCTCATCACTCTTTTCTAATTTTTGTGCATTTCCCCTACAGACTAGTTTTTATGATAGAATGCAAGGCAACAGTCCACAGACAAGCAAAGTGTGACCCGTCATCAACTTCCCCTTGCACTGAAGTAAAAACTCACTTTTGTGTTAAAACCGAAGAGGGGCACAGCCCACTAAACTAAACCACAAAGAAATTACAATTGCCTGGACAGACAGAATGCTCCTGAGGTGATCTTGTTACTGTTTACTGGCATGTAATAGGAGAGATAACACAAGAGAACATCTTTGGGAAGAGTTATGAGGGAGATCTGAGTAGGAAGTATTCTAGTGGATTGGATGCTGAACGGTGAACTGATACCATATAACAGAAGGGTTTGATTTTGTGTGTGGCTAACCCTAGGAATGATGCACACCCATAAAGAAGATGGCTGTGTGGCTGTTGTGTAGCAAATTCCTGGACTTCAAACCTTCCTCCCATTTTGAAGGGAAGCTCCCCAAGATACAGGATGTTTTAAGGCAGTGGCTCTCAATCTGTGCGTCACAACCACTTTGGAGGAAGGGGTTAAATAATCATTCAACAGGGGTTGCATATCCAGCATATCAGACATTTACATTACAATTCATAACAGTAGCAAAATTACAGATATGAAGTAGCAACGAAAATAATTTTACGGTTGGAGTCACCACAGCGTAAGAACTGCATTAAAGGACTGCAACATTAGACAGGTTGAGAACTACAGTTCTAAGGGAAGGTGAAACATTATGCCCTGCAGGTAAACTCATCAAGCTCAGGAAGTGAACAACTCAAAGACTATAGGATGTTCTTGAAACTGATCAGTTATATTAGGTCTCTCCCTCCCGTCCCCTAAGGTGTATTAGCAGTAAGGATTGTTGTGCCTGGAAGAGACACTTTTCAACTTGTTGACCTGACTGTAAGCATACTCCAGGTTTTTAGCTTTTATTAGACATCATCCACACTGTTATTGGGTCATATCTGATCTGGAAATGACCCTTTACCCATATTCCTGTAAGTAATCCCAATAAAACTCATTTGTACACATGGACTCACATCTTTAAAAATTAAAAATTATAAGCCAGGCATGGTGGTGTACACCTTTAATTCCAGCACTTGAGAGGCAGAGGCAGCCAGATCTCTGTGAGTTTGAGACCAGCCTGATCTGCAAAGTAAGTTCCAGGACACAGAGAAACCCTGTCTTGAAAAACTAAAAAACAAAAACAAAAACAAACAACAACAACAAAAAGCTAAAACTAAAACTAAATAAATAAATAAAAATTAATAATTATAAAAAACAAACTTTAGTCAGTGGTATGTGGTATTTATTGTTTAGTTAATGATGGTGGTCACTTAAAAGAAACCATGCTTGTGAGGGGGTACATCTGTTTTGTAACTATTGGGCTATTTTGATTTGTTTTTGTCCTTCATTCTACCCGTTCTTGTTCCTATGGTGATTTTGGTCTTGAGATATCTAAGTTTCTTGATCTGTGAAGTTTTCTTATTTCTGAATTTTAATATTTCCTGAACAAGACCCGTTTTCCTGGGTCAGACTTCCATTGTTAGTCATGTTTATGCTACAATGGATTGGCCAGAGGAAGCTGTAAAGGCAACCTGCTCAGAAGTAAACTTAGATGGGTGTAGTCATGCATTCCTATTAACTCAGCACTCATCTAAGCTCAGGGCCAGTCATTGCTACAGCATAAGTTTAGTCCAGTCTCAGCTCATAATAAAACTGTCCTTAAGAAAAGTAAACAGCTGGGCGGCACACACCTTTAATCCCAGCACCTGGGAGGCAGAGCCAGGCAGATCTCTGTAGTTTCGAGGCCAGCCTGGGCTACAGAGTGAGTTCCAGGAAAGGCACAAAGCTAGTCAGAGAAACCCTGTCTTGGAAAAATAATTAAACAACTTACGATTCCTTATTTGTTTTATATGTAAATAAATTATTAAATCTACCAAAGACATTTTAAAAAACGTGAAGAGTATCAAATATGGGGATACCATTCAATTTATGCTTGAAAAGTGCCGTAAATAAATACTGAGTTAGAAGCAGACCTTTACCTAAATGGATCTTTATTCAAAATGCATGCTTCCTGTGGTGGGTTGAAAGAAAATGGCCCCCAAAGGGAGTGGCACTATTAGGAGGTGTGGCCTTGTTGGAGTAGGTGTGGCTTTTGTTAGAGGAAGTGTGTCACTGTGAAGGTGGCCTTTTAAGTCTCCTATGCTCAGCTCTGCCCAGTGTCTTAGACCACTTCCTATGCCTGTGGGTCAAGGTGTAAGAACTCTCAGCTCCCTCTGCAGCACCATGTCTGCCTGCATGTCACCATGTTCCACCATGATGACAATAGACTGAACCTCTGAACTGCAAGCCAGTCCCAATTAAATGTTTTCCTTTATAAGAGTTGCCATTGGTCATGGTGTCTCCTCACAGCAATAGAAACCCCAACTAAGACACTTCCCTTTTTGTCTTTTGAGTTCTATTTCAGCTATATAGGTGGCAAAGGCTCTTACTCTGTGGATTTCCTTTTCACTCTCTTGATTGTTTCCTTTGCTTATCAGACATTTTTAGTTTTATGAGACCCAATTTGTTAATTGTTGTCCTTAATTCCTGAACAAATGGATTCCTATTCAGAAAGTCCCTTCCCACACCCATTATTTGTATGGTAATGCCTAGAAAACAAATGACCTGACTGAAAAAAAATGGGCTAGAGATATGAACAGAGTTTGAAAAGAAGAAAAAAAATGGATATGGACTATCTTTTTACGTGCTCATCTTAGAAATTAAGGGAAGGTAAGTTAAAACTGCTGTGGGATTTCATCTTCCCCTAGTCTGAATGGCTAAAATCAAGAAAGCAACTGGCAACAAATGCTGGAAAAGATAGGAGGAAAGGGAAATGATCATCCACTGTTGCAATTGCAAACTAGTATAGCCACTGTGGAAACCAAAACAGAGAATCCTCCAGAAGCTAAAAGTACATCTACCATATGATCCAGCTATACCACTCGTTGGCGTGTGCCCAAAGGACGTGATTTCTTACATAGATATTTGCTCAGCCCTGTTCCCTGCCACTCTGTTTGCAGTAACTAGGAAATAGAAACAATCTAAATGTCCTTCACCCGATGAATGGATGTATAAATATGTTATGTGTGTACAATGGAATTCTATTCAGCTGTAAAGAAAAAGGAAATCCCAAACTTTTCACCTAAATGGCTAGAACTAGAACACATTAAACTAAGTGCAGTACCAGATCCAGAAAGACAAAGGCCAAGCATGCTCTCCTATTGGTGGATCTTAGCTTCAATTCTTCAGATGTGCATATATAACCAGGAATAACTGTAGAAACCAGGAAAGTAGAAAGAGACCATAGTGGAGGGGAGAGGAGTGTTGGGGGGAGGATAGTAGACCATGGATATTACAAAAGGGGAGATGAGAAAGATGGGGGTGGGGACTTTGTTTGGGAAGGGGAAAGGAGGATTGTACTGGAGGACAGAAAGGAGAGAATGATAAAGAACACTAAGAATGATTGAAGAAGTCAAAAGAAAATATTATTTTTCTGTTTAATTAAAATACATATATATATATATACATATGTGTATGCATGTCTGTACACATATAAGTAATTTAAATGAAGCTCGCCACGTGGGGTGATTATTCTCCTTCCAAGAGTCACAAACTAGCTGACAAAATTCCAGTGCTAGATATGGGAAACCTTTTGTCAAGTTGTTGGTCAGAGGAGTCCAAGAGACTCTCCAAACAAGGTAGACCATTACTGTTGCCCTTGGTTGCCTCCCAGAACTTGAAGAATCTTTTACTGAAGACACTAGACATTTCAGACACAGGACTTTAAGGAGCCAAGCTGGAACTGACCTAGAAGCTTCCTCCAAGAGGACTAGCTCTCACAGCATCCAAACGTTTTATGCAAGCTATCAAGGGATAAAAGTAATTAAAAGTCCTCCTTAGCTATAAATTCTATTAATCAAAGCAATAGCCAACAGTTAAGCTATACTCAAGGATGCAGTAGTGGCACTTACATTTCATAGGTAACCAATAGTAACTTAATTGGACTATTCAATAGGAAGGAATTTATGCCTGGTGCATAAATCCAACTACCTGTGACTGGTGAGGTCATGGGCTCTAGACGAGAAGTTACTACCTCCATTTCCCTAAACAGCTATAATTCTTAACTGTATCCTAACTACTTATCCTTATACTCACAGATAAGTACACTTTCCACTACTCACCAAAGAAGCTTCTCTTTACAGCAGATGGAGACCATTACAGAAAATCGTAACTCGTCAAAATGCAGAGAACAACTAACCATGGGGTGTCCATCCCCAGTTAGTGCACATCTACAACCCAACCCCTTTGCCTAAGCTTGAGGGAACATTGTGGAAGAGGGGGCACCAAGACTGTAAGGACATTTGTTATGTATGACAGGGAAGGGGCACAAGTGAAATCCCAACAATACGGTCATCTAACAAAACCTTGTACAGTGGCTCCACCAGCTGACATCCCCATGTGGATGGGGGAAATCTCCCAAAACCCCACTCTTAGAAGAAGAGCTATAGGCAAAATGACTGCTAAAAGAAGGAGAATCAGTCTTCTTCAGAGATGAGCCCCCGGATGGGTTACTCAAACCTAACATGTACACATATGAGCAACATTAACAGACTCAGCACATTGTATTTATAAACATATATGTATATATGTGTATATGTGAGAGAAAAAATACTAATTAATGAATGAGAGATCAAGAAGCTGAGAGGGAGTGGAGGATCACAGGAGGTGTTGAAGTGGAGATGGAAGTGATATATGAAACTTAAACAATAATATTAAACTGGGCATGGTGACACACACCTTTAATCACAGCACTTGGGAGGCAGAAGCAGGTGGATCTCTGTGAGTCTGAGGCCAGCCTGATCTACATAATGAATTCCAGGACAGCCAGAACTACATAGTGAGACTCTGCCAGAAAACAACAATAACAATAATTATAACATCAAAAATCTCAAGCCGGGCGGTGGTGGCGCACGCCTTTAATCCCAGCACTCGGGAGGCAGAGCCAGGTGGAACTCTGTGAGTTTGAGGCCAGCCTGGTCTCCAAAGAGAGTTCCAGGAAAGGCACAAAAATACACAGAGAAACCCTGTCTCGAAAAACAAACAACAACAACAACAAAAAAAATCTCAAACAAAACAAAAGTACATGCTTTAAAAGGAATGTTAGTAATTGTCCAATTTGTTTTCTAACATTGTATGAGTTTCTTATGTTTTCAGATATTCTCACATAGTCAGCTATTTTATATATGCACATGGGGCTCCAAAACTCTCTCCCACACATACCAAAATGACCCAGTATTGTGCATCCTTGCCTCCAATGACTACTCGGTAGTTACATGACAAATGTTCCAGTTGTGGTCTATCTAATCTCCTCTTGAGGAACCCTTGATTAAGTCCTCTCTTGAGAAACATCTTTGTGGCCACATTTGTCCATCAATATCTGTGAAGAATGGAGAAAATATTCCAGGTTCCCCTAGATGATACCCAAAGATGAGTAAGTCCTTTGTGTAAAATGGTGAAATATTTGCGATTAACCTACAGACACTCTCTTTTAAACTATCTTTAGATTATCTAAAACCTATCTTTAGTACACTTTAAATTATCTTTATATTACTAATCATGAACCAATAAAGTGTAAATCCTGGGAGCTAGAGCAATGGCTTAGGGGTTAAGAGCACTTGCTGTTCCTAGAGTGGACCAGAGTATCCCAGTACCACCACATCATCAGACGGTTCACAACTGCCTTTAACAGCAGCTCCAGGGAATCCAATGCCTACTTCTGACCTCTGCAGGTCCCGTTCTTGTGTTAACCCCCTCATAATGAAAATAAATAACCAAATCATTAAAAAAGTAAATGTTGTATAAATAGTGGTTATATTGCATTTTTTAAGGAATAATGATTGAAAAAAAAAACCTCATCTGCCCATATTTTACTCAGGGGTGATACACAGATGCAACAATTAGAATACACACATTTTCAGTCCCTAGTTGAGTCAATCAAGGAATAACTTGACATGAAGTGTGAATTGTATTAACATTGCTGGCAGAATAGACTTCAACTTTATGATTATGAACTTAACAAGTATAGGATATTTTTAGATGTGGAATTGTTGCTGCAGAAGGAAAACACTAATATTTATAATCTAATTTTGAAAATCTGTTGGTACTTCATTTTTTATGTACAGTTTTTTTTAATATATTAAGAGGCATATTTTCCAGAAGCCATTAAATAAATTACTGAAATCATTAAAATAATTGAAATCACTAGGTAACAATGTTTAATTTTAATAAATTTACCATGGATTCTCATAGGGTAAGTACATTTTATTTCATGTAAATATAATGAAATTACATCTCAATAGTAGGGAAGCTATTATATTTGATAGTAAAGCTGCTAAATATTACATTTTAATAAGACATAATATTGGACCAGCGAGATGGCTCAGTGGAAAGGCACTTGCCACCAAGCCTAATAACCTCGATTCTCACCCCAGGATCCACATGCTGAAAGAGAGGGCAGACTCAGGTTGTGATCTGTTCTCTGTGTGCATGCTGCGGCACATACATCCCCATCCCTCTGATGAATAAACAAATGAATAAAGATAAAAGCATATTAAGACAGGATAAAAAAAATATAGTACACTTGATAAAGTGTTCCTGCCAAAGATGCTCTATGGCTAAGGAAACCTTGAGGTCTTACTTTTGTGTCATAGGAAATACAGATAGCAGCATGACCTCCTAAGGACACCAGAATGAGGATAACGCTGGGAGATGGGACATTACAGCAATTGGACCTGGCTCTCCAACCTGTCATAATGACTTTAACATAAAAGAGACTGTCTCTCTGAATTAAAATAGATCTAAGAGACACAACAGAGTGAAAAGTGGGTTGTTTATCGTGTGTTGATTTGAATAAATACATCAGAAAATAAAGACATGCTCATTACTTCTAGGGACAGGTCACAAGGGGGTAGATGTTAATTTAAAAGCCTGCCTGTGCTGGGCGGTGGTGGCACACACCTTTAATCCCAGCACTCGGGAGGCAGAGGCAGGCGGATCTTTGTGAGTTCGAGGCCAGCCTGGTCTATAGAGCGAGATCCAGGAAAGGAGCAAGGCTACACCGAGAAACCCTGTCTCAAAAAACCAAAAAAAAAAAAAAAAAAAGAAAGAAAGAAAGAAACTATCAACTTATTTTTAATTACATTTTTACCTATTTATTTTGCGTGCACACATGCATGAGTTTGTGTGTCCCACGGTACACCTGCGGAGGTCAGAGGGCAGCTTGTGCAAGTTGGTTCTCCTAACCATGTGAATCCCAGAAATTGAACTTGGATCATCTGGAATGATAGTAGGTGTTTTTTATCTTCTGAGGCATCTCACTGAAGTATTAGGGGAGGAAATGTCATAATATTGGTCCACTAATATTCAGAGGGTTCACATATTCTCCTACCCTTGTGATGAACCAGCCTGCCTTCATCTTAGGCTTAAAAGCCATCTAAGTAAAGACACACTAGGCTCATTCCTATTTGTGATTAAACCTCTGTTTCTCAAAGATTGGGCTAAATGCCCTGCCTGTAACCATAGTTACAAATGATTCTGTACTGCCTGTTCCAAGAAACAGCAACCATGTCTTTGTTTCAAAAAGTTATTATAACCATCTTGCAACCTTAACTTTGTTTCAAAAGGTTGTTACAACTACATGTTGTTATAACTACCTTATTAAGATCACCTTGTAATCATGTCTTTGTTTCAGGAGGTCGTTATGAGTAACTTGGGATGCTTAAGTTCTGGTCCTGTAACTCCATCTATTTTGCCTGTCAAATCCCTCATTTGGAAAACCCCTACCCCTGAGCTATCAAAAACCTTGTCTTCCTTCACATCCAATGCTGACCTGTTGAACCCTGCCTTAGCGAAAGGCAGCCCATGTACACAAATGAAAGAGCTTGCTTTAATTAGCTGCTTGTTTAAATTTGGTCATGGTGATTTGGGTTGGTGGTCTTTCTCCTCAAGTCTTTGGGATTAACACTTGCCCAAAGAATGGTTGACACATGTATACACTTCTGTATATATGTGTATTTATGATATATGTGAGAACCTGTGTATGTGCTTTATTTTGTGTTTGTATATGCATGTGTGTATATGTTTGTGTACATGCATGTGGAGGTCTGAGGACCATGTCAGGTGTAATCCCTCAGGTGCCTTTTTTTTTTTGAGACTATTTTCCCCTGGCATCAAAGCTAGCGGAGTAGACTAGGCTAGCTGGCCAGAGATTCCCAAGGATCCTCCTGTCTCTTCCACCACAGTTTTGGGATTATGAATGCTAGCCCCCCCCCCCCCCAGTGCTGGGCATTGAATTCAGAGGAAATGAATCAAGCTGTACTAGGCAATAGTCCCTAGCCACAATGAATTGCTTGGTCCCAGACTAACTGTTCTAACTGTTCTGCTCTAGAAACAACATACCCAGGTATCAAACATAAGTCCCCTTGGTCCAGAGTCAAACCACAGATAAATAGCTGTAGCTTCCTGGTGGCTACACACACATATACACACAACCTCCAGCCTTGCTAAAAATTTACCCAATCTTCATCCCAGGGAAGAGTTGGAGCCCCTGGCTGTTCAATAAAGCAGTTTTAGCCTGTTGAGATCAAGTCTGTCTCCTTCTTTGACTTAATTGTTTTTTTAACTCATCCTTTCAAGGCAAGCACCTTATAGACTAAACTATCTTCACTGTCCATCCAGCATTCCTTATATCTCAGCATATGTGCCGTGTTCATCAAGACCAGAGCAGGGTAGGAGGATGGGACACACACAGAGTGATACACACACATAAACAGAGAAAGAGATAGATAGATAGATGATAGATAGATAGATAGAGAGAGATAGATAGATGATAGAGAGAGAGAGAGAGAGAGAGACAGAGACAGAGACAGAGACAGAGACAGAGACAGAGACAGAGACAGACAGGGACAGAGGTCAGGCCACTGTGACAAAATATTAATGATTGTGAAACTGGGTGCAAAGGATATGGATGTGTTGGATCTGGGGAGCTTTGTAAGTGAGGTGTATTCTCTCACAGTTCTGCAGTCTGCAAATCTCAGATGAAGGTGTGGCCAGGGCAGTTTCTCCCCAGACCTGTCTCTGCTCTTCCTGCCCATACATGGGTTTATCTCCATGTACACCTGTCTTCTGGGCCTCTGTGTAAACATTCTTCTGTCCTGAGGCAGCAGCCAGACTGGATGTTTGTTAAACTTAGCCAATACTTTGAAAACCCAGTCTCCTAAAACAGGTCCTGCAGTTCGGGACTGAAGCATACACATTCCAAAGGGACACAAGGTAATGTATAAGAAACGGGGTTTGTTGGGAAAACATCCTCAAAGTAAAAAGATGGCAGAGAAAAACATGCTTCATTTCCATATTTCTCTGAGATCAAATTATTTTGAGAATCAGAATTATTTCAGCATGTCCTTTGGTTAAATTACTTGGACAATCTGTGAAAGTTGTTAACGACTTTTTCTTCATCTTGCTTTTGTTTTATTTTATTTTTAAGACTCAACAATGGACACTAGGCTGCATTAGTCAATTTCTTTGTCAAACTGAGAAGGGAAAAGACAATGCAACACTCTGTACACACAAAGACAAAAACATTCTCAAAGCTAAAGTAGTTTGGAAACTCTCCCACTGTTTCCCAAAAAGTCATAACATCTTCATCAACCTAATGGATTTGTTTCACTGACAATATAATAAATAAATAAAAATAAATAAATACAGTGTGACTCAGCTCCACACTGCACAGCTAACTGTTGCCTAGTAGGTAGGTAGTTAAGTAGTTTCTTTTTCTTTTTTTCTTTCTTTCTTTCTTTTTTTTTTTTTTTTTTTTTTTTTTGGTTTTTCCAAACAGGGTTTCTCTGTGTAGTTTTGGTGCCTGTCCTGAATCTCGCTCTGTAGATCAGGCTGGCCTCGAATTCATAGAGATCCACCTGCCTCTGCCTCCCAAGTGCTGGGATAAAGGTGCCTTTCTTTCTTTCTTTCTTTCTTTCTTTCTTTCTTTCTTTCTTTCTTTCTTTCTTTCTTTCTTTCTTCCCTTTCTTTCCTTCCTTCCTTCCTTCCTTCCTTCCTTCCTTCCTTCCTTCCTTCCTTCCTTCCTTCCTTCTTTCTTTCTTTCTTTCTTTCTTTCTTTCTTTCTTTCTTTCTTTTCTTTTTTTTAAAGAAAAGGTCTTCTCTGTAGTCCTGGATAACCTGGAACTCACTATGGTGTAGACCAGACTGTCTCGACACTTGGGCTCTTCTAGTCTCTGCCTTTTCAGCGCTATGATAGTAGATGTATACCACCATGCCTGGCTACAAATGTATCTTATTTGCTTGCTTTTTTTAAAAGTATTTTTCTAATTATGAGATTAAACTGCATTTGTTGTTGACTCAGTGGTTAAGAGCATTTGTTCTTTTGGAAGACCTGGGTTCAATTCCCTGCACCCACATGGCAACTCACAACCATCTATAACTCCAGTTCCAGGAGACTGATATCCTCTTCTCACCTCTGTGGGCACCAGGCACACATGTGGTGCAAGTACATGCAGACAAACACTGATCTACATAAAATTAATGCAAAATATTTCTAATAACTGCATTTGTTAAAATGTTCTAGAAATAAAAGCATAGATGAAGTGAAAACTCACACTCTCTGAAGACAGAATTGTTCACATTTATCATCACAATACTAAAAATTCTAGTAAATAGAGGAAGAGCCCCATTTCTCTTGTATGAACTGTAATGGAGAATACCTAGATCAATGGTTCTTAACCTGTGGATCTTCACCTCCTTGGGGAACAAATATCAGATATCCTGAATATCCAGTATTTATATTACAATTCAAAATAGTAACAAATTACAGTTATGAAGAAGCAACAAGATAATTTTATGATTAGGGGTCGGGTTGCAGCTTTAGGAAGGTTGAGAACCACTGACCTAAATAAATTAGCTATGTTAATGAACAGAAATTAATTTGTGGCCAAGCCTCCTTAAATAAAGAGTGATACTTTTTGTTCTTGAATTCTAAATCTTTCAAGATGATTTTTTTTTTGTTTTTTTGAGACAGGGTTTCTCTGTAGCTTTGGAGCCTGTCCTGGACTAGCTCTGTAGACCAGGCTGGCCTTGAACTCACAGAGATTCTCCTGCCTCTGCCTCCCGAGTGCTGGAATTACAGGCGTCGCCACCACCACCCGGCTTTCAAGATGATTCTTATTTTACTATCTTTAATAATGTTTCCATGTGTGGGTAGACACATATGAGCTCTGGTATCCATGGGGGCTAGAGGCATAGCAGCACCCACTAGAGCTGGAACTGACTGACTGTGAGCCACCCAGATGGGGCGCCAGCAACTGGACTCAGGTCCTCTGCAGGAGCATCAGGCTCTACTAGTGGCTGAGTCAGCTCTACTCATCTTTAGAAATCTTTAACAGGAAGGCATCAGTTTCTCTGAAAACAGGTTTAATTAAGCATTCATTAATGACTTGAAGTGTATTGTACTATCAACATGTCATAGCCTCTTCTTAAGATAAGGTCTCACTATGCAGACCCAGACAGGCCTTGAACTCATAGCATTCTGTCTGTACCTGCATGTTGAGTTCTGGGAATCAAAGGTGTACTCCACCACACCTGGCAACATACCATAATCTGTATGATACTGATCTTCAGAGTGATTTTTTTTTCCGTTTTTTTCCTAGAGCTCAATCTGTAGCCCGGGCTGGCCTTGAACTCACAGAGATCTGCCTGGCTCTGCCTCCGGAGTGCTGGGATTAAAGGCGTGCACCACCACCACCCGGCCTTCAGAGTGAATTTAAGGCTTACTTTGTGTCTTGGTAACATGAGCATAGTTTGCTTTATTTACTTATTTACTTTATCACTCAGGTTGGCCCCCAAACTATGGACATGCATTGTCTGCCTGCTTCATCTTCCAGAGTGTCTGAGGCTATACTTGGCTCCATATTTTAAATAATAATAATAATCCACGTGTGCTTGAAAAAAAATCTCTGATGGTTGGCATGAGGTTTGCATAGCCAGTATTTCAGACATTACTTCTTGGGGTATCCTTTATAAATGCTAGACTCATCTTGTAAGCATTTTAGATGTTTGTGTATTTAAATTTTTTATTTTATTCATTTGTGTGTGTGTGTGTGTGTCTGTGTTCATTCAAGTATGGAGGTCAGAGGACAACTTGTGGGGTTTAGTTCTCTCCCTCTACTATGCAGATCCCAGGAATCTGATCCCAGAAGTTAGGTTCAGTATCAAGAGCCTTTACCCACTGAACCATGCCACTACCCCCTGTGGAGAGATGTTTCAGTGGGTGAAGGCTAATCTTGAACTGCTGATCCTCCTGCCTCAATCTCCTCAATGCTGGGATTTCTCCTGTGTAGAACCACTGCCATATATTTACATACATGCAAATTCAGACAAGTGTGTTTCTCAGGAGAGTTGCTAAAGCACAGTTTCATCCATCTTTGTCCCCACCATCACTAATGCAAAAAACGTTTACCAATGCTGCTTAGTTTGTTGGCTTTGTCAGAGTCAAGGTAGAGTAACCTCCAGAACTTTTCATAACATACATCTTTTGGGGGGCTGGAGAGATGGATTCTTGGTTAAGTGTGCATATTTCTTTTGCAGAGGACCTGAGCTTGATTCCTAGCACCCATGCCAGGTAGCTAAAATCCACCTTAGGTATGTTCTAGGAAAATCCAATGGCTTCCGTGTCTCTGGGATCCCAGGCACCTGTACTCATGTCCACATACCCCTACACAGACACATGTATATACAGTGTCTTAGGGTTTCTGTTACTGTGAAGAGCCACCCTGACTATGACAACTCTTATAAAAGAAAACATTTAATTGAAGCGGTGGCTTACAGTTCAGAGGTTTAGTCCATTATCACCATAGATAGTTTGGCTTTGTGCAGGTAGACATGGTGTTTGAGGAGTAACGGAGAGCCCCACAGGTTAGTAGTCAGGCATCTGTACTGGCCTGCCCTTAGGGTCCTGACAGGATACATCCTCAGCTGCGGCCACTAAGAGCACCCCCTGTGCCCATTTGCTATGTTCCCTTATAAAAGGCAGGCCTTACCCTCCTCCAGTCTATTTTTCTTCCACTGCTCTTATCCCTAGGGACTGGTCTCTGCCCCCTTCCCTGCCCTCTTCTCTGCTCCCTCTCTCTCCTCTTCCAATAAACCATGTGAGCCCTGTTACATGGCATGATTCTTTCCTGCCATTTTTTTTTAAAATCATAACACTACATCTTGCAGGCAAGAGGAAGTGGCCTGAGTGTCACCCTGAGCAAAACTTGAGCAAAGGAGACCTCAAAGCCCATCCCCATAGTGACACACTTCCTCCAACAAGGCCACACCTATTCCAACAAAGCCACACCTCCTAATAGTGCTGCTCCCCATACGTTTATGGGGGCCTATTATATTCAAATTATTGCATACACATAATTTTTAAATAAATAAATCTTAGCATGGAAGTTGTAGTGTGGCCAAGTGAGTCACAAAGCATAGTAGGACAGGTTCATAGGGTCGAGGAAGTTGGCTCAGACCAGTTGCTAAGGCATGTACATAACGTACTCCTTATGAGCCAATCTGGAGTCTGCCTGAGGGCCTAGCAACAGTCACTGTCAGAATTCCTGATGGATGTCAGAGTTCCTGATTGTGCCCAGCCAATGAGGGATGACCACCTAGACTGAGTGCTGGGAGGAGGGTATATAAGACCTTCTCTGTTATTGAATAAATGAGTTCGTTATTTGCCTTCAACTGACTCCTGGTGTCTGTGTCATTGATGCCTTACCTTCTGACTCCCTCCCCCGAGGGAGCCCTTAGGATCCAGCTACAACACAGTATACTGCTTAGTCCATACATCTTTACTTGTAAGTAAGTGTTCATTGCAATGGATCTTTGGCCTGGCTTGAGGCCTCTGGCTTCTGCTACTCTATCCATACTGGTTCCTCACTGGGACTCTTCCTGGATATCTTGTTGTCCTGTGTCATGGAGATCCTGTAGCTTTGCATCTGCAGATCTGGCCCCTTCACATACTCCAGCAGTTCATAGATGAAATGGATGTTGGGTTAGGTCAAAGCATAACCCTGGTTTTGGGTCTGGGTGGTAGCTGGGTTGGTCAGCATATCCGTTTTTCCACCATGGCAAACTCTCCAGGGAGAGTTTTCCAACACTACACCAAGATTTCTTCTTCTTTTTCTTTCTTCTTTTTTTGTTTTGTTTTGTTTGGTATACTTTTAAATTTTGTTTTGTTTTTTGGGAGAGGTCAAAGGACAGAAGGTGAAGGTGAGGAGACAGGGAGATGAGTAGGATCTGGAATCCACAAACAATCAATAAAAAAAAAATTTAAAACAATGAATCTTTTTTTAAAAACACACCTTTTATAGTCCTACCCATTTTGCTCTAGATCATCAGCTTCCAGACCAGATTATACTTTCAATTTGTCATTTTCCTTAATTTCTAAAGGCATATAATAAATATTAATTTTATAGAAATACTATGGGACTAAGAGGTATTTTCCTTTCGGTTCAAAGAAATTTAATGTTGTGAACGAACCCAGGCAAAACAAACATGAACCACAGGAGGAGAAAACTGGACAGGTAGACTTCTGGAGCATCGCTGCTGAAATCACATGTACCTTTTGACTCATTTGCCCTAACCCACTGTCTAATTACTTAATAAACCCTCCTCAGACGTTATGACTTAGCACAAGAGGCATTTATGGAACACATGATTACATAGCCATCAGTTTAGGCCAAGTCAATCAGGCAAAATTTTTTCTGCCATTTTTGGCGAAGTTATCTCCTGCATTTTATTGTCACCTGCCAATTCCAAGGTCAGTCAGTGGACAGGCTGTGGCTGACCTACCCAGGTGTCCCCACTCATAGGTATAGCCCGTGGCTTTCTATTGCTTGATAATGTCCAGCTCTCTCCAGACTCATTTTCCAGCAAGATCATGGAATTTCTTCCACATGGCAGGACAGCTGAGTTGCAGAATTAGAAACAACAAAAATCCAAACATAGCTTTTGTTACTGTTTGTCCTTTTATTTAAGGCTGTTTATCATGTCTGTTAATTTTCCATTTCTAAAAGCCAAGTTGTATGCTACCGAGTGCAGTTCTAGGGGTAGAAATGCACTTCCACTTCTCCTTTGGATGCAAGAAGATTTTAAAACATCATATTACAAAGGGCCACACATGAGGAATGGGAAAATATGACATCATAGTGAATACTTACAAAATCCCTTAGAAAACAAGAAAAACAAAGTCCAGGAGTTAAGGACTTCCATCTATCAGGCAGCAACTGGTGATGTCCTTGGTGTCCAAAAATTTATGTCAGTCTCCAAAGACTGTATTTTAAAAATCGTGTCATCAAAGCACAGTCACAGGAGGAGCCTATTCTCTTCCTGCTATCCACTGCCTTTTAATCACGCGTATTTATAAACAGTTTACATCTGTGCAGAATCAGACAAGCAGCTATACAAACAGAATTTACACTGCTTGCTGTGACTTCCTTCTGAGATGTTTCCTCACCTAAGCCGCCACTCTTATTTGCAAACCCTGTGAGCTCCTCTATGTATACATTCTTTCAGTCAGTCATCAGTCACGCCACACTGTGATTGCTTAGTAGAACATAAAGTCCATTGAGAGCATTCCATGTGTCAGGTTGTGTTTATCAAGTGCCTAACATAGAAACTCACATAAAAATGCCTAGTGCAAATTGCCCTGTGTTTCCTTTCCTTTAAAAATGGAATGGATTTCAGGCTTTGGTGGCGCTCACCCTTAATCCCTGCACTCCGGAGGCAGAGGCAGGCAGATCTCTGAGTTTGAGGCCAGCCTGGTCTACAGAGCTAGTTCTGGGATAGCCAGAACTACACAGAGAAACTCTGTCTAAAAACAAAAACAAAAACTAAATGACAACAAAATATAATGGTGGCAGCGAGATGGTTCAGTGGGTAAAGATACTTGGCCCCAAGTCTCACAAGTTGGGTTTGATCCTGGGAATCCACTCTGGAAGGAAAGAACTGGCAACTCTGGAGGTTGTCCTCTGACTTCATCTGTGGCATGTGTTCCACCTCCCTCACAAATTAACCAATATAATAATTTTAATATACCATGGAACTATCTCAGATATAAATGTTTAAATGGGGGCAGTGTCCTCTTAATACACATCAATACAGTCTTAAAGACATACAACAAAGCAGGTGGTACTCAGCAGCTTCTTTTTCAAAATAATTTATTTATTTTTATGTTACATGCATTGGTGTTTTGCCTGCATATATGTCTATGTGAAGATGTCAGATCCCTTGGAACAGACAGTTGTGAACTGCCATGTGGGTGCTGGGAATTGAACCCGGGTCCCTTGGAAGAACATCCAGTGTTCTTAATCGCTGGGCCATCTCTCCAGCCCCACTCAGTATCTTCTTGAAGACTGCAGGGTGGGAAGGGACTAGGTGTGAGAGTGTAATAGTGAACTATCTTGCCAGCAGGGTATGGAGGCATGGAGGCTGAGACTCATTCAAGAGTTGCATTGCCTTGGTTACAGAGCAAGTTTAAGCAAGTCTCACAGCATGGGCTATGTGAGACTCTGCCTCCAAGAAAGAGTGAACTTGCAAACCCTTCCTCAGGGCAGCAAGCATCAAAGCTAACCTAGTCAGAAATGTGTGTTGATCACATGTACTTCTGATATAAGAATGGCATTTCATTTTAGTGGCATTTTTGCCTTCAATCCATAATCATAGTATGTTCAGGAGAAAATAAGAAATAGAAATAACTTCTACACTACAGCCTGGAAAGTACTCCTAGAAACTGTCAGTCACCAGAAACAAAAGCAGTCTTATGGCATTATGTCACAAGCACATGAAATGAGAAAGGAGTGTATGGAATTTGAATATAAAACTGGATCTTTAGGATCTTGGAAAAGAAAACAGAAAATACAGAAAAAAACTAATAAGTCAGAATTCAGGGCGGCATTTGGCTGACGGCAATATATCAGTGCTAGGTTGTAGCTGTAACAGTGTCCCATCATGATCCCAAATGTTAACAGGAGGCACAGTGATTGAGAAATACGTGGGATCTCTCTTCATTATCTTTCCAAATTTGCCGTGGATCCGAATCTAAAGCTAAAGTTTTACTCATGGTCCACTTAATAACAGGACACACTGTGAGAAGAGCATCCTCGGGTGACTTTTGACTTACAATGTGAAACTGAAGTGGCTTCCATGTCCTTAGTCATCGTGTGGAATCACTGCCATGCATGTGCTCAGTCTTTGGCCAAGAAGTCACTATGAAGCACATGACTAAGACAATTAAAAACTCTCTCCGCCCACAAATGAAAAAGCATATATTTTACTTCTCTAAAACAGTACATTTTCTGAAGAAGTGACAGGAAACAATCACAAAATGACAAATGGTCCCTCAACTGTCACTTAAAAAATGAAACTGAAGTCCATCTTAAATAAGTCTGAGAAATGGAGAAGATGACCTTTAAAGGAACACAGGTTAGGGTTGAAAATGTGCCCAAATCTTCCTCCTTTTTGTGTGACTTTTTAAGAGATTTGAAACAATAAAAAATTACAGGACTTAAAGGATTTGCCATGAAAACCTCCACATAGAAGCCCCTCTGGCTTGCAATGTGCTCTGCCTATTCATGCCCCCATACACAAACAGTGTGCTCACATGTGGCCTTACACACAATGACAAATTAATTAGTTAAATGATTTGATTTTTTTTTTTTGAAACATGGTTCCACTATGTTCCATTGTGGGGGCCCAGCTCTGGGCTCAAAGGGAGATTCAGAAGTCAGGCTGCTGTGCTATGACTTTTTTTATATGAGAGGGTAAGGGGAAAAGACTTTTACACTCTCTTGATGGCTTTCTTCGTTATTCTCCTTCAGTATTCTCCCTTCTTTGTTATTCTGGTGATTTTCTTCTCTCATTCTCGATGTTTTCCTTCTAACTCTATCTTTATTTTTTTTTTCCCTTACAGCTTATATACCCCAGAAAAATCTTTTAAGCAGTATAAAAATTACAATGTGGTTACATTCTGTTTTTCATGTGAATGATTACAATGAATGTAAGTGAAAAACAGCATGTTTTCCATACCCCTTCCATGATTAAATATTTTACATATAATAGGTGAAGAACAAATTATCCTCAAGAACCCATATACATTCATACCCAAGCAATTTGTTATAGGTTAACAGAGTGTAAGCAAGTCAGTTCTTTCAGTGGCAGGCTGTGTTTTGCGGTTACAAAGAAAAAAAATCAATCACTTCATTACTTACCTTGAAAGGTAATCTTATAAGGAATCTTAAAGGAATCACAAACCCAAACTACATGAAAAATAATCAGTCAGTATGTCAGCTAGTAACAATTGGGCTGCTTTGTTCTTGTTCCCTGAAAGAGTTTCTCACTCAACTATGTGCCTTTCTAAAACTTTAGATTGTCTTCTTGGGTTTTTCACCTCAAAGATATTTAGCAAAATCATCTTAGTCTAACTTTAAGATATTTTCAAAGCTTGTTTCAGCTATGATACACTCTGAAACTGTGAACATGCCTCTCATCATTAAGAATAGCAGAATTGAAAGTAACTGGACTACTGGGACTCAATTTATATTATTATTTTTAATCATTAACCCAAGCCATAGTCTATACAGATTCTCAATGTAAACTCATGTGTTTTAGCTGTGTGACACTTTCTTGTTTTATTTTTTATCCTCTGCAGCTTCTGCTTTATCAGAGGCAGGGGCAACTTTTTATTCTAACTTTACCTAGGTTAATTTTTCCGCTAAACAAACCTCTATCATTATCCCTTACTATATTTATTAAAACCCCTCAATCATCAAAATCCTTTTTAAGCTTATGCTATTACTGTATAAAGTCATTGCTTCAGTTAAACAGTACATCTTAGGAGGAAATCACCTTCATAATCATCCACAGGTAAAAATGCCCAGTAGAAGGAGATATTTCCATGAGATAAACACAATACATTACAGGCAGTGGGGATCTCTGACCACACTTTCACATCATGCCAGAGACCAGAGAAAGATGGCAGCAGCAAACATGTGAAGGCACAGCAGAAGTAGAAGACGTTCTGGAGCCTGCGGTCTTGGGCCTTTCCTATCTAAGAGTCATAGATCAGGGCTTTTCCTCCTGGTGGGCTAACACCTGAACTTCAATTGCCACCTGCTGCTCCTCTGACATGGCCACCAGCAACTGTGTATCCCTGGTTGGCCTAGAACATAGAGATTTATCTGCCTCTTTCCCTCTGGAGTATTACAATTCAGAACATGTACTACCAGGTCCAAAATTCTATTAAAATCTAAAATTGTGTGTGTGTTGTGTGTTTTGTGTGTGTGTGTGTGTGTGTCTGTGTGTGTGTGTGTGTGTCTGTGTGTGTGTCTGTGTGTGTGTGTGTGTCTGTGTGTCTGTGTGTATAGAACGTATGTGTTGTATGTATGTGTTATGTGCGTATGAGTGCGGGTACCTACAGAGGCTGAAAGACAATATCAGATCCCCTGAGCCATCTCTCCAGCCCCATTAATTGATTAATTATAGAGGTTTAAAAATAATTATAATATGATCTCAATTTACCAAAGTTATATGAACTGATTGGAGACTGAGAAGCTAGTAGATTGGAGTCAAAATGAAATTTACTTTTCATTGCAAATAATTGTGCCTTCCAAGTTTTGTGTTGTGTGCATGGTGTGTTACCCATTCAAAAAATTAATTAACAGTTGGCAATGTTTTGGAAAAGCAAATACAGCTAAAACCCTGTGTGTGGGTGAAAATCTGCCTCTTTTGCCAAAAATGACAAGTTTGAGCCTGGTAAGCTGGAATAATCAGTGACCATGTTACTTAAGCCAGAATTTAGAATGGTTTGCTATGCCTGGTAGAATTCCAAAATTGATACCACCTTAACATTTGACTCATACCAAATAATACAGCCAAGGATTAAAGAAAAAAAAAAACTAATGGTAATAACAACTGCTAAAATCTAAAATCTCTCTGTCTTGAAAATTGAATATTAGCTTAATGGAAAAGGTAACTTGATGGTATTATCTGGCATGGTTCTTTCCCAATCAAATAAAACTTTTAAAACTATATTTTTATATTCTCAAGACCAAACCTACCTAGAACATTGTTGCAATCATGGTGGTCTCTGATGAATAAATTAGCTTATGCTCAGCCTTCCTGAATTATATAATCATAGAGTTTGGCAGTTTTCATTTGCTTTCAGACTAACAAGTGATGTTATGAACTGGAAGAGTTTCCAAATTACTCTCAATGTGATTATATTTACCAAAAGTTTCCTAAGACCCTTAAAAATATATTCATGTGTAAAGCTTCAATTTTGTTTCTGAAGACCGCCTGACTCTGTGACAAATATATTTCCATGGTGAGATTCTTAGGATGGCAGTGTGGAACCCACTGATCTTTCAAGATTATTTTTTCATGATTATTGGTTAATGAGCAAAATGTGAGATGCTTGAAGGAATCTAACTCTTTATAAATTAAGTTTCTTTGGCTTTGCAGAATTTTAGAAAGAATTGATTTTAGGATCAATGCAGTCAAATCATTTCATTTCATAAATGAAAACACTGAAGGGTCACGGATTTAAGTAATCCATTGGTGATCACTCAGCAAAGCCTGGAAAAAAGAAGTAGACCCTGAGAGTCTTGCAAGCTGTCTTAGAAGGGATGTATACAAACCTATATTAAGTGCACATTTGTCTTGCACTGATATTCTTAGTGCAGTCCCTCAGTGCAAATACACTGGGATAAAGAAGCATGGGCTGTACCAGTTCAATGACAATGAAATCTTGGGAGAAATTATTGAGTCCTAAGAAAAACAAATAGGAATTAAGGTAGATGGACAATTCTCTATCTACCACCCATAAAAGAAATCTTTACTCCCTGGTTCCACCGTAAATTTCCTCCCAGGATGACATTCTAGACGTGAGTTTTTGTTTCAGTGTGATATCTGCAGCTAACCATCGACTGAGGACCGCTCCAGCTTTGACACATGTCCTGATTTAAGCTGATTTTATTCTGGCCTCCGCAACAACCCTGAGTAGAGAAGTAAAGGTCTGGAAATAAAGGAAATGGGTATGAGTCCGGAACTGAGAGCAACAATAGTTGGGTCTAGGGGTCATCACAATAGGGAAGGTTCTAATTAATAGGTAAGTGATGTAGCAGGAATCTTAAAAGTACTTATTAATAAAATCAAACCCGAGGCCAGTTATCGGGGTCAATGCTGGTAGATCAGAGAGACAGAATAAGCCACAGCTGTCTCACCTTGCCAATTCCTTAGTTGGTCTTGTTTCTTGAGACTGGAGGCCTCTGAGTCGTCATCCAGAATGGGTCTCAGCTGAACTGCTGCTCCAAAGCCTGAAAGCTTAACCAGCTGAATGCTTAACCAGCCAAATGCTTAACCAGCCAAATGCTTCTAGTTTCTGGTCCTCACGCCTTATATATCTTTCTGCTTTCTACCACCACTCTCTAGGATTAAAGGCTGGCTTTCTGGGATTAAAGGCGTGTGTCACCATGCTTGGCTTTTTCCAATGTGGCTTTGAACTCACAGAGATCCAGAGGGATTTCTATCTCTGGAATGCTAGGATTAAAGGTGTGTGCTATCACTGCCTAACTAGTGACTTTTCTGTTCTCTGACCCCAGATAAGTTTATTAAGGTACATGATATTTTGGGGAACACAATATCACCACAAAGTGCCCAAGTATTACCAAATAATTCTCACTCAGTTTTAATAATTATTAAAAGAAGCTGGGTGTGGTGATACATACCTGTTACCCCAGTGGAGGTGGAGTCCAAGGTCAGTCTCAACTACATAGTGGGTTCAAAACCAGCTTGGGTTATATAAAGACCCTGTGTTATTGTTGTTGTTTTTTATTTGTTTGTTTGCAAAGAAAACCCCCAAACAAGCCAAGGGGTGGGAGCGAGTAATGCCTTTAATCCCAGCACTTGGAAGGCAGAAGCAGGCAGATCTCTGTGAGTCTGAGGCCAGTCTGATAACCCCTGGGCAGGTGATCCTGGGGTGTATCAGGAAGCAGGCCAAGAGAACCATAGGTTGCAAGCAACTAAGCAGTATTCCTCCATGGCCCCTGCTTCAGTTCCTGTCTCCAGGTTCCTGCCCTGTTTGAGTTCCTGTCTTGACTTCCTTCAGTGATACACTGTGATCTGAGAGTGGTAAGCTGGAAAAAAAAACCCTTTCCTTCCCAAGCTGATGTTTTATCAGATCAGTAAAAACCCTAAGACAATTCCTTTTCCCATAATACTTATCTCTTAACACTTTGTAATCACATTCCAGTTTGGGTCTGAGGATATTAATATTTAGATCATAGGAAATGGCTTATATCTTAAGTTTCTTATTTTATTGCCATACCTGGACTTATGTTTTCTATCTATCTATCTATCTATCTATCTATCTATCTATCTATCTATCTATCTACCTATTGCTTTTTGAGACAGGGTTTCTCCATGTAGTTTTGGTTCCTGTCCTGGATCTAGCCTCTGCCTCCCGAGTGCTGGGATTAAAGGCGTGTGACACCACCACCCCGCCTGTTTTTTATTTACTAATTTTGCCTAAAATAAATATTTACTGCTTGTAGTTATGAGTAGGGTTGGCAGGCGGCTAGGAAGGTGGCTGGGTAGGTAACGTGCTTGTTGTACGAGCATGAGGAACTGGTTTGGATCTCTAGCACTCATGTAAAAATCTTGGCACAGTACTGGGGTGGGGCAGAGACAGGTGGGTCCCCGTGTGACACTGTTCCTGGGGAGACATTACCAAACTCTCACTTACCCCAGATAGGGAACCAATGACAGATCACCAGGAGGATACCACCAAAGTCCAACTTGGTGAACCAGTGAGTCTTATTGGAGTAACAAAAGAACACAAATGACTCAAAGGCCACTGAATCACCCAAAGCCACCCCAGCATGGATGATTGCTCATGAAAGCCATGAAAGCCATGAAAGCTGGAATTCTGGAGAGCACTGCACGGCCTACGGGCAGCTCGACAGGTTGGAGCGTGTCTCATCCACACAGCTCAGTTTCTCTTAGCGTCTTTCAGCAGTCCCCATGGCTTCTGTAAGCTGGGGTGGGAGCAGCTATTATGTCTTGTCAGGTTTAGGGACTTCCTGAAGCTTTGAGACAATCACTTTGTGAGCTTAATGAGCTTCCCTCAGGGACGACACGTTTCACCTCTCTTTAGAATATACTATATCTTAAGGAGCTTCCCTCCGAGATGGAAGGTTTTATCTCGGAGAAAATTGTTACATGCCACTCTCTGGCTAGTTAGTCTAAATGAAATTGGGAGTTCAGCCTTAGTGTGTGGGGGGGCATGTTTCAAAGAATAAATTAGAGAGCAATAGAGAAAGACACCCATCATTGATTCTATACTCACATGTATGAATGAGTGCATCATCACCTACACATACACACCCACGCATACCCCCCCCCGTGCATACACACATATCCATGCATGTATACACATCTGCACACACACCCCACACGCACATATCCCCACATGTGCACACACACACCTGCACACACATGCACACCCCTCACACATGCACACATACACATGTACACCCCCTCACAATGTACACCCACACATCCCTCACACATGCACACCCACACCCCCCACATACATGCACATCCCCTCACACCCCTCACATATGTGCTCCACATCCCCCCCACCTGTACAGCCCCCCCACTACACACACACAAGCACACATTCCCACACACATAATAGTAATAAGAAGAATTTGTTAAACCATACTTACCTGGATGCCTCTGATCTTTATGCAGAATTACCTTGAACTTTATTTCAAAATGCAGAGTATGTATTCTGTCAAACCTGAGATATAGCTCTGAACAGTGATTTCTGAATGAAAACTACTTGCTAAGGACTGTAATCAGATTTATTTGGGAAATTTTCTTTTCTTAAAGACAAGATCCTTCCAGATAGATAGATTTTTTTCTTTGGGAGACCAGCTCATAAAAAAAAAAAAAATGACATGGAGACTTATTATTACAAAAGCTTGGCCTATAGTTTAGGCTTCTCCCATTAGCTCTTACAATTTAAATTAACCCATTTATATTAATCTACATTATGCCTTGTGGCTTTTTACCTTTCTTCCATCTTGCACTTCCTGTTTCCTCTCCATGTCCTCTGGTGTCTCTCCTGAGCCTCAATTCATTTCCTCTTCCTCTCTGTCCGGAAGGCCGGCCTAACATCTTCCTGGCTAGCTATTGACCATTCAGCTCCTTATTAAACCAATCAGAAGGCGCCTTGGAAAAGACACATCTTCACAGTGTACAAAACGGTGATTCCACAGCATCCAGATACTTAAAAAAACAAAACAAAACAAAACAAAAAAACACCCTAGGTTCTTGAGAGAAAAGAAACTAACCATCACTCAGTCATTCCCTATTCTTTTTTTTTTGGGGGGGGGGGGTTCGAGACAGGGTTTCTCTGTGTAGCTTTCCTCCTTTCCTGGAACTCGCTTTGGAGACCAGGCTGGCCTCAAACTCACTGAGATCCGCCTGGCTCTGCCTTCCGAGCGCTGGGATTAAAGGCGTGTGCCACTACCACCCGGCTCAGAGGGTTTGTGTGTGTGTGTGTGTGTGTGTGTGTGTGTGTGTGTGTGTGTGTGTGTGTAGCCCCAACTGTCCTCCAATTAGCTGTGTAGACCTGGCCCCCCTTGAACTCACAGAGATCCTCCTGCCTCCGAGTCCTGAGTGCTGAGATTAAAGGCGTGCGCCACCACTGCGGGCCTTCCCCACCTTGCATCCTGCAGTGGGTACTTAACACTTTGGGGAGGGCATTTTGATGTAGTTATTGTTAAAATAACTGACTAATTAAGCTTTATTCATTTTGTGCATGTCACACCACACATGTGGAGGCTAGAAGACAGCCCATGGAGTCACCATGTGGGTTCCAGAGACTGAGCTCAGGCTGTCAGGCTTGGTCAGGCTTGGACACAGGTGTCTATCCCCATTAAGGCATCTTTCTAGCCCTCGTGAAGTCTTTTTCAAATAATCCGTTTTCACTCTACCTATAAAACAACTACTGAACTTCCCGCAAGAAAGCTTTATGTTTCCTTTGTTGACACAAAAAAATAAATAAATTGTCAGTTTAGAATGGATGCTTGATTTCATCTTTTTATAGTCCACCATGTTCTGAATGCTGCTAAAAGCAATCATGCATAAGGGAGATGAGAGGTTGTATGGCTTTTTTTTTTTTTAAACAGTAAAAGTGACTAAAAGCCAAATCTAGCTCCATGGAGAGCACACACCTTCAGGAACAGTCATTATCTTTTTGTTTTGTTTTGTTTTTTGTTTGTTTGAGACAGGGTTTCTCTGTGTAGCTTTGGAGCCTGTCCTGGATCTCGGTCTGTAGACCAGGCTGGCCTCGAACTCACAGAGTTTGGCCTGGCTCTGCCTCCTGAGTGCTGGGATTAAAGGTGTGTGCCACCACCGCCTGGCAACAGTCATCATCTTTAAGGCATTTGCCACATAGCTGGAGAATAAATCTGACTTACGTTAAATACCAAAACAAATTCATAATTAAAAGTTCTGGGATTGAGAGTATGGCAAGTTGAAATCACGGAGGGCAGGAACAGAGAAGGAAGGCTACAAAGCACAAAGCTTCTTACCCCTCCTGTCTGAATGCCTTTTCACTGTGAGGGTAACTCTGTGTCAGCTTGACAGGGAAGGGAATGCCCAGACAGCTGGTCAAATCTATTTCCCAGAGTGTCTGTGAAAGTATTTCCAGAAGAGGTTAGTATTTGAACCCATGGTCTGCATGAAAGTCATCTCCGTGTGGGTGGGCATCATCAATCCACTGAGGGCAGATGGGACAAAACAGCCAGCCCATCCATCTGCATATGTACTCTGGTATGGATACTGCAGATTCTCCAGCCATCCATCTCCATGACTCACAATCTCCATCCTCCTCTGCAATTTTCAGGCTTCTGCCTTAAACTGAGAGTTGACATGTTTGGCAGTTCTGACCACAGGCCTCTGGCCTCAGACTGAATTATTCCACTGGCTATTGTGGCTCTGAAGCTTGCCAAACGCATGTCCTGGGACCTTTTGGTCTTCATTATCTCATGAGATAATTTCTATAATAAATCTCCTTTTATATTATTCTCCATTAAACCTTAAATCCACCTGCTCCTCTGGAGAAGTCTGATGAATAAACCAACCCTAGTGGTGTGGATGAGAACAAAATTACCTATACATATGTGAAGCTCAAATAAATTAATTATTAATATTTTGAGACCACAAATTGGGGCTGAGGACCTATCTAAATGTTCTAGGACTTTGCCTAGCATTGGTTTAATCACCAATAAAGTTAAATAAACAATAGCCCACAGATAACATATTATATCTATGTATCTATATTCATACCTACTTCCAAATGCATTTTAATGTATAGAACCTTTAAAAACAATTTATTTATAATAATATTTTAGAATTTTAATTCTGAAGAATTATAATTATAATTGAATTAGTAAAATTTCAACCTTCCAATCTCATATGGAGCTTAAAAACTGAGTCACAGGCATTTATGTTTTAATAATATAATTTGGGATATAAATCAGGTGACAGAGTATTTGCTTAATATGCAAAAAAGCTCTGGGTTTAAAGCCGGTTTTTGGGGGGTGGGGATGCACCCATAATCCTAGCACTTAGGAAGAAGCCGAAGTTCAAGGTTAGTCTCAGCTACATAGTGAATTCAAGGCCAGCCTGGACTACATGAGACTCCGTCTTAAATACAAAATAAAAACCTCAGCCAGGAGGTGTCCTAGCACTCAGGAGGCAGAGGCAGGTGGACCTCTGTGAGTTCTTGGAGAGCCAGGGCTATATGGAGGAAACCCTGTCTTGAAAAAAAAAGAAAGAAAAAAGAAAAAATCAAACGAAAAATAAAGAAAAGAAAGAAAAAAAAAGAGCCTAGTTTGAAATTCTGAAGATAGGTTTTGTTGTTGTTGTTATTGTTGCTTTTAATAAACACATCTTACATCTTAAAATTTTATTTATTTATTTATTTACTGACTTTGTTTTTTGTTTTTGTTTTTTTCTAGAAAGGGTTTCTCTGTGTAGTTTTGGTTCCTGTCCTGGATCTCACTCTGTAGACCAGGCTGGCCTCGAACTCACAGAGATCGCCTGGCTCTGTCTCCTGAGTGCTGGGACCAAAGGTGTGACCCACCACTGCCTGGCTACTGTCAATTTCATACATGTATTTTGATCATTTTTACCCTCCAGCGCCTTCCCTTATTGGTTCCCATTCCTGCTGAATGGTTTCTTCCCAACAAGTCTGTCACCTATTTTCATGTCCTTTTAAAAATAGTTGTCTGCATCTGCATGTGGGTGTCTTTTCTGGTGCCAGCAGAGGGCAGAAGAGAGCACTGGATCTCAAGGACCTGGAGTTACAGGCCGTTGTGAGCCTGATGTGGGTGCTGGGAACTGAGGTTGGGTCCACTGCAAGAGCACTAAGTGCCATTAATTCTTGCACTGTCTCTTCTACTCTTCATGACTATTCTCATTTACTTCTTATCTAATAGGGCTTGAAAAAGTAAGCGTTTCAGACGCCTCTGCCCGGTCTTTTAGGTCAAAGTCATCTTGCTGGAGATGAAGTCAGAGACCGGTGGAAGCAGGGGAGCAATCTTTAAATGGTTGTCACATCTTCCCAAAGAGGTGTTGTCCTCTTCTTTGGCATACTGTCCTGAAGTCTCACAGTTTTAACAAACCACTCTAGAATCTAATAATTTAAAAAGAAGAGCACTCGGGTTAGAGAGGTGGCTCAGAGGTTACGAGCCCTGGCTGCTCTTCCAGAGGTCCTGAGTTCAATTCCCAGCAACCACATGGTGGCTCACAACCATCTGTAATGAGATCTGGTGCCCTCTTCTGGCCTGCAGGGTGCAGGGGTACATGCAGGCAGAATACTATATACATAAATAAATAAATCTTAAAAAAAAAGGGGGGGGGCACTCGTGTTATATAAAGTTTCAGCTGGATGTGTCCCACCTTTAAGGATACTTTTGGAGTCATTGAGACTTTACCAATGCACCCCATCCCATGCATGTGCACCCTCTCAAGGAAACAGTAAGCACTGTTACATACACTTTAGGACTACTTTTCTGTGCACATAATTTCCTGCCAAGTTGAGTTTTTTTTTTTTTTTTTTTTTTTTTTTTTTTTTTTTTTTCCGGAGCTGAGGACTGAACCCAGGGCCTTGCACTTGCAAGGCAAGCGCTCTACCACTGAGCTAAATCTCCAACCCCCAAGCTTTTGTTTGTTTGTTTGTTTGTTTTGTTTTTTGTTTTTGTTTTTGTCTTTCAAGACAAAAGGTCACTCTGTAGACCAGGTTGGCCTTGAACTCACAGAGATCTGCCTGGGTCTGCGTCCGAATGCTGGGATTATAGGCATGTGCCACCAACACCTGGTGACAAGTTGTTTTAAATTATTTTCACAAAGGAATTTGTTTGCAGAGAGTCCCACCCCCAATTATTATCTGTTTTACTTGGAGTTTCTTTTCAGATATTAACATTTCTCATTTTGCCTAAATATATGAAGAGTAATTATTTCTAGCCAAGCTTTAGTTAATAGAAGAAGTCAAAGTGTTCTCTAGTAATCTATTTTTGGCTCCGCTCACTTAGTTGATTGGCCACTCTGTGGGTGAAGTACTTCCCCAATGTGCAAAAAACCTCAGACTCAGTCCCCAGGTATTTAGTTTTCAGTGAAAGTTCTAGCAAACATAAATGATGAGAACTATATTTTTCAGATTAACAGGAATCAAAACCAAATTTTAAAAGTTTATACAATTTTTAAGCCAGGCATTGTGGTACCTGCCTTTAATCCCAGCACTCAGGATGCAGAAGTAGGTGATTCTCTGAGTTTGATGATAACTTGGTCTACATAGTGAGTTCCAGGACAGCCAGAGCTACCTAGTGGGACTCTTTCTCAAAAACAAACAAATTTATGTAGTTTTTAAATCGGTGGTTCAGATATTAATTTTTATCTAAATGTTTCATTTGAAATTCCCTTTTCTTTTTTCCTTCCTTTTTTTTGGGGGGAGGGGGGGTTGAGACAGTGTTTCTCTGTAGCTTTGGAGCCTGTCCTGGACTAGCTCTGTAGCCCAGGCTGGCCTCGAACTCACAGAGATCTGCCTGCCTCTGCCTCCCTAGTGCTGGGATTACAGGCGTGTGCCACCACTGCCTGGCAATTTTTTTAAAAAATTATGTTTATTCGTTTATTTTGTTGGGGGTGACACCCTTGTGGAGGTCAGAAGATAACCTGTGGGGTCAGTTCACCCCCCTTTACCCTCGGGTCTGGGGATGTGGCTCAGTTGCCAGGCTTGGTGGCAATCACCTCTGCCAGCTGAGCTGTGTCACTTGCCCTTGGGTGTTTGAGACAAGGCCTTACTGTATATTCCAGGCTGGCTTCAAACTCTCGATCCTCCTGCCTCAGCCTCCTAAATGCTGGGATTAGAAGCAGGCACCCCAACACTGACCTTTCCAATTTATTCTGGCCCAATTCACTTTTCTAAAATTCTGTTTTTACAGTCTCCCTTCTAATCTTTAATGACAATTTGAATGATTGAAGAGGGAAAACCCAGAATTGGTTAAAAAACAGTATAGACTTGATAGGGGATATTGCTCTGTTATATATAATAGAACACTTATAAAGCAAGAATTACATTTATAGTATCTAGTCTATTTGTATTTTGTAAAATTGAAGAAAATATTCTATCTATCTTATATTTGTGAGTCCAAAGTTTCCATATCTAATTTATCTTTTATCATAACCAAGGAAAATTATAACTATCTAGTCTTCAACTACATAAAAGACCCCAGAAGGATATAATATTACCTAAGTAAACAGAAAGGGCATTGTAAGCAACTTCCAAAAATTCTGGAAATGGTAGAGACAGCTATCTGCCTAGACAGTCATTCAAAGTTCCCCTGAAACGTTGGGGCATCCATCTTCAGCCAACAGGCCTAGAGTCTTTCAGTTTCTTCTTCCTGTGTCCTGTAGAATGTCTGGCAGTTTCTTCTACAAAGCAAGAACCTGAAGGATCATCTCACCTTGCAAAGTTCAGTGGTCACCTTCCTGGAAGTTGCTTACTTAGGTAATATTATATCCTTCTGTAGCCTTTGATGTAGTTGAAGACTAGATAGTTATAATTTTCCTTGGTTATGATAAAAGATAAATTAGATATGAACTTTAGACTCACAAATATAGGATAGATAGAATATTTTCTTTAATTTTACAAAATACACATAGACTATATATTGTAACTGTAATTCTTGCTTGTTAACTGTTCTATTATATGTAATTTTACTATGTTGAAGTTAAAAACTTCCTTTTAAATAGAAATAAAAGTGGAAATGATGGGTGATATCACTCTGTATGATGTAAATGTGTTGCTCTGATTGGTTGATAAATAAAATGCTGATTGGCTAGTAGCCAGGCAGGAAGTATAGGCAGAATAAGCAAACAAGGAAAATTCTGGGAAGAGGAAGGCTGAGTGAGGAGATGCCAGCCTGTGGTCCAGGGAGCAGCATGTAATGGCACACAGGTAAAGCCACAGAACAAGTGGGGACATATAGACTAACAGAAATGGGCTGAGTTTAAGTGTAAGAGCTAGTCAGTGGTAGGCCTGAGCTAATTAATTAATATAAGCCTCTGTGTATTTACTTGGGTCTAAGCAGCTGTGAACCAGGTAGGACACAGGAAAACTTCAGCAAAGTTTGGAAAAAAAAATGAGTACAGACTCATTTCTTTTTTCCCCAAAATTATTTATTTATGGAAGAGAAACCTGGCTTCTTTCTCTTTACTCTTCTGCCCTCCGAGCTCAGTCTTTTGGTAGACATTTTTTGTTTGTTTGTTTGTTTTGTTTTTTGTTTTTTGAGACAGGATTTCTCTGTGTAGTTTTGGTGCCTGTCCTGGATCTCGCTCTGTAGACCAGGCTGGCCTCAAACTCACAGAGATCTGCCTGGCTCTGCCTCCCGAGTCCTGGGATTAAAGGCGTGTGCCATCACCATCTGGCCTGTTGGTAGACTTAACAAATCACTCATTTTCCATGTAGTAGTTTTCAAAGACATCCTCAAGTTGATTGACACCTGTCACTTTAGCAATAGAGCTGAACTCGTTGTTGACACCTCTGACCCACATTTAGTGACTGTGAAAAAGGGAAAGGGAGAGAGGGCACTTGACTCAAGGACACGCCCAAGAAAAGATAGTACCTATTAGACTCTGGGATGCTTCTCAGGGAACTGATGACCTTGTCACAGAAACAACCAGTCAGTCCCATGCAGTGAGTCCTAGGTGGCAAAGAAATTGACTTCCCAGTACCAGGTTGAAAGCCACATGAGTGAGGCAACTCAGAAGCAGATCTTGTGCTCCCAGTTAAGTCTTCCAGTGATTTTAACACCATCTTGAGTTTTGCAGAGGGCACGCTGGGACAGACAAGCTATCCCCATTGTTAGGTCCTATCTGAATTCCTGACCAACAGGAACTGTGACATACTCAAAGAACTTTTATTATTTTTAGGCCAATAAATTTGGTGCAATTTTTCCTACAGCATTAGATAACAAATGCACTCTTAATAGCAGAGCTTATAGGAATCTCAAAACAGTTTATCTTTGCTTTTTGTTTGTTTTCTTTTGACTTTAAATGATGTCCACTCCTTTCATAATCTACCGATAATGAAAATTCCTCTGAGAAATTCTGGCCTTGGCCTTTGTTACGGCCACCCTAGACAGGTAATTTTAAAACTGCTTTGGTGGTAGTGGGGGTTAGGGTAGGGTTGTTTCTTTGTTTTGATTAGTTGTCTGGTATGTGTGTCTATGGTGGTTTGTGTTGGAAATGAACCCAAGGCTAGATATGTGCTCTACTGCTGAGCCACAGCCCAGCTCTGAAGCTCTGTTTTATTAACTGTATTTTGTATCATATACCTTTATCTTAAATAATTTTACATCTGAGTTAGTTTTTCAGCTTTATTTCCTGTATTAATCATATATGCATGCATTTGTACTGACTATATTTTGGGAAAGAGGAAATGTAGAAGCATATTTCAAGTCTCCCAAGTTTTGGTGCAACATTCTATTTCTATTTTAGCATAATGTTATTTTTATAAAACTACTAATGATCATTCTAAGAACTGTCAAAATATGTCAAAAGATAAATCTTAAAGAAAATATGATCCCAATTCCAATACAAATACTAAATAAGCATGGGGGAAGATTCTATTTAATTTATTGATGCATGAAGAAGTATAAATCCTAAGAAACTGCCGACAGTACCGGACATCACACCATCACACACACACAAACACACACACACACACACACACACACACACACACACACACACACACACACACACCACATAAGGAATGAGGAATGTTGAGATGGAATTGCAAGCAGATGCATGGATGCAAAATCTGGCAGACTAGCTTGATCCGCAAAAACATCAATAACATTCCAAGGGACACAATTTGCATTTTTTAGACAGGAAAAATTTACATTACTATCATTCTTTATTTTTTCCCCTCCGATGTTATTGGCAATTTTAAAAGCATTGAAGCCATTTGCCTCTAAATCTGTATTTATCAAATTGTTTCCTTGGAATTAGATTTATAACAAACACTGGATGTGTGTGCGAGTGTGTGTGTGTGTGTGTTTGTTGCTGGACATCAAACCCAGAACCTCATGCACATAAGGTAAACACATTACCAACTGAACTATATCTCCAAGGTGCTCTTATTCCTTGAGTCTTATTTTACTTTTTTGAGACAGCTGGAACCGGCCTTAGACTGGCCTCAGACTAGCTATATAACCCAGGAGGCTGACCTTGAGCCCTTGGGCCTCCTGCCCCGCCCACTCCCAAGTACTGACGTTACAGTCATGCAGTACCACACTTAGCTACTCAGTTTTGTTTGTTTGGTTGGTTGGTTGGTTTTTATTTTAGGTGCATTGGTGTTTTGCCTGTGTGGATGTCTGTGAAAGCGTGCTGGGGTTACAGACATGTGGGTGCTGGGAATTGAACCTGGGTCCTCTGGAAGAGTAGTCAGTGCTCTTAACCCTTGAACCATCTCTCCAGCCCCACTACTCAGTTTTTATGACTCTACTTCCCCGGAAGGCTTGCATTTCACTGAACCACAGATCACAAAGGAGTTTGCCGATCTGTACCTTGATTTCTAATTGTCTTCCTATTTTGTCTCTGGAGTAATACTTAAGATTTTATATTTTTAGGATCAAAAGCTAACCCATGTGCATTGAAGATATGGAAAATATTTTAGTTTTGATTTAGAAAAAGAAGCTGGATAGGAGTGGTCTCATTGGATGATTAAATTCCGATTTAAGTTTTTCATAGCTTTCTTCTCAAAATAAACATTTTAAGGTGATGGAGTGACTTACTTACAGAATACTCATCAAACACTTCATCTTCTTATTATCCCGATAAGATAGATGTTGCTATGGTGTTCACTTTCTAGGTAGTGAAGTGGAGGTAGAGAGTACCTAAATAACCTTCTCAAAGACTCGCAGGCAGTAAGTAGTGGGGTCAGGACAGTATTTTGGGGCAGGAAGGCAGAGAGCCTTGCTACTTACTGTCTCTGTGTATCTCATGACACGAGCCAGTCAGTGATATTCTTTGCCCACAGTGGTTGCCTGTGTGTTAATCTGGTATTACAACTGGTTTTATTGTCAATTTGCTACCAATTAAAGACACCTGTGCAGGGACCCTCATCTGAAGAAGTATTCTGGTTGTTATGAATTATTATGCGGGGAGGGGTGGGGGGACGACCTGAGGTCGTCCTGTGCACAGGGTAACATGCTGGCATGCTGGGCAGATGCATACAGACATGGGGGCGAGGCGCCCTGTGGATATTCACAACCCAGATACTACATACACCAGGAAATGGTTTATTATAAAAGAGAGAGTGTGAGGGGAGAGGGGGGAAGGGAGGGAGAGAGGGAAGGGACAGGGAGAGGGGAAGAGGGGGAGAAGAGAGGGAGGAGACAGGGAGAGGGGGAGAGAGGCAGAGAGGTGGAGTTTTTCCAGAAAGGCAGAGTTTTTCCTTAAGAAGAGGATTCCAAGAAGTCAGGATGCAGGGTGGCCTCCAAAGGGCAGGATCAGAATATTAACACTGGTTGCCTAGAGTGATATGGGAAGACCCACTCCGATTGTGGGTGGCACCTTCTGGTAACAGCACACATTAAAAGAGCATGGTAGAAAGAAGATCATGCCAAAAAGACAGCCAACAGAATGGGAAAAGATCTTCACCAACCCCACATCTGACAGAGGATTGATTTCCACAATATATAAAGAATTCAAGAAACTAGACATCAAAATACTGAACAGTCCAATTAAAAAATGGGCTAAAGAGCTAAACAGAGAATTCACAAAACAAGAACTACAAATGGCTGAAAGACATTTAAAGAAATGCTCAACATCCTTAATCATCAGAGAAATGCAAATCAAAATGACTCTGAGATACCACCTTACACCTGTTAGAATGGCTACGATCAAAAACACCAATGACAACCAGTGTTGGAGAGGATGTGGAGCAAAGGGAACACTCCTCCACTGTTGGTGGGAATGTAAACTTGTACAACCACTGTGGAAATCAGTATGGCGGTTTCTCAGAAAATTAGGAATCGAACTACCTCAAGACCCAGCCATCCCACTCTTGGGCATATACCCAAGGAATGCTGATTCATACCATAAAGATACATGCTCAGCTATGTTCATAGCAGCACTATTTGTAATAGCCAGAACCTGGAAACAACCTAGATGCCCATCAATGGAAGAATGGATGAAAAAAATGTGGTACATATACACAATGGAGTACTACTCAGCAGAGAAAAACAATGAAAGCATGAAATTTGCAGGCAAATGGATGGAACTAGAAAAAATCATCCTGAGTGAGGTAACGCAAACCCAGAATGACAGTCATGGTATGTACTCATTCATAAGTGGATTCTAGATATAAAATAAAGAACAATCAGACCACACACACACACAAAAAAAAAAAAAAAAAGAAAAGAAAAGAAAAGAAAGAAGATCATGCCTTTCACTCGACTGGCCTTTCCTCTTGCACAGAGTTGACTTGCCTTGTTGTCCTGGGCTGTGGATCCCTCTTCTGATAAGAGAACCACCATTTCCAAGCTTTCTTTGGGCACTAGGGAGCCGTGACTGACTCTCCAGGAAACTTCTGGTGTCTGATTTGGAACTATGGAGGTCCCTGCCTTGTGGACCAAGCAACTCTTGGTAGCCCAGCCCCCTTCCCGAGATAGCTATCTGAGATTTTCTGTTGTGGCATCCAACCTCAAGGACTGAAAAACTACAGGTTCTCAGCTGTGATTTAGCTGTTACTATTTTAAAGCCAACACACACACACACACACACACACACACACACACACACACACACACACACACCATTGGTTTTGTTTCTCTAGAGAACTCTGACTAATACACCCGGTTCTTCCTATTTTCTTTGTGATGTAAGGGGATGTTTTGAGCACCCCGAGAAACAGAATGGTAGGAGGTTTCTGGAAAGAGTAGAGTGCCCTCATTCTTAAGAAATCCAGGATAGTTCTGACACGCTGAGAACCCTAGGGAGACATGAAGAGCTTTAATATCATAAGTATTTTCCAGCTTTATGCTGGTAGCAAAAATGCAAATGGATGTGTATTCTGTGGGGATTTATGTTTCATTATAAGAATATGCATTTTTGCATTAGTTTTAGTAGTTCTTGTTATGTTATGCTGACATATCATAAATTGTTCAACTTAAAAGTATGCTATCATCAGTAAGTAGTTTGTATCATTTCCTTACCTGTTTTGCTATTGAATTTGTGTCTCTGCTTTGTTTTAGATTTAGACCACCTGTTTACTTAACAAGGACCTTTCAAAATCCCCTAGAGAAGAAGATAAACTATCCCTGGTGGGTAGAGGAGAAGACCGGACAAAGTGAGCAGGTGACACACAGCTCTAAATGTTAATGACCCCTGATGGAGCCCAGGTCAGGCGAACCCGAAATGTAACATTATGCTTTTGAGAAAACCACCTTAGCAGAAAGGTTTCTCTCACATTGTTCCCTCCCTTATACCCTCCCCACAGCAAGTCATAAGACTCTCCTGTGAGAGATGTTTCCTCATACCAGGGAGAAAAGAACTGCCTTATCTCTGAAGACACAGGGAAGCAGAGAGGAATCTGAGTCAACAGCCCTGTTGGGAGCCACCTCCCCTGGTTTATTGCCACCAGGACACGTCCATTTAAGCAGTCACACTTCCCTATAACAGCCTGCTTCTTCATCATGCCTAACAGGTTGTCCACAGGTTCCCGATTTCTTTGAGTCTATTTCTAAAGACTTCCCGTATTGCATAAAATGTACATTAAATAAATGCATGTGTTTGTCTTGCTAACCTGTCTTTGTTACATAGGCATCTCGAATCTAGGCTAAAGGAAAATCACTTCTTTCCCTGCACGCCTTATCTTACCTATAGGCTGGTAGGATCAGTGCAATAAGGTACTTTATCCCATAAAAGGACTCCCAACCAACAGACTAGAATGGCAGTGACTGGTGAGAAGCCTGAAACCTGTGTAAGAGCTGCCAGCAAAGCCAGTATGGGATCAGAGAGCATCACAAACCGTGAGCTAATACAAAGCTTTGTCCTGATCAACAATGAGAAAAATTTTAAAGATTTATTTATTTTTTTTTTGGGAAGGTTCTTTTTCAAAATGATTTATTTTTAATTGTGTGTGTGTGTGTGTGTGTGTGTGTGTGTGTGTGTGTGTGTGTGTGTGACTTCAGGTGCCACAGAGATGAGAAGGAACCATCGGAGTCCCTGGAGCTGGAGTTCCATGTAGTTTTGAGATGTGTGGTCTGCCTGAAACCAGACTCAGGTCCTCTGCAAGAGCACTGTGCACTCTCAGTCACGGAGCAATGACTTCAGCCCTCTGTAAGATATGGTTTAACCAGCACTATCGTAAGTTTAGAAGTGCGAGACAATAGCCAACACTTGGGAGGCAGAGGCAGCTGGATCTGGAGTTCGAGGCCAGCCTGGTTTACACAGGAAGTTCCAGGACAGACAGGAGCACACAGTGAAACCCAAAATGAAACTCGAACTGTGAGTTATACAAAGGTGTTAGGATATAAATTAGAGTGGTGCTTATATAAACTGGAGGCATTTATGTTCTAGTGTCCAGTTGAATTGAGTTTCTAGAGTGGGAAAGAGTTTCAAGTTATCCCAGGCTGTGATGTGATGAGTTCCGAGTTATCCCAGGCTGTGCTGTGATGTGATGAGTTTTAAGTTATCCCAGGCTGTGCTGTGATGTGATGAGTTTCGGGTTATCCCAGGCTCCAGTGTGATTTAAAGGATTTAGAGTATGAGCTTCAGTCCTCGGCTTCACACATCAACATATCCCTCCTGGCCTCTCTGAACTCCCTTACGTATGTGATTTCTTCCCTGTGTTTAAAATGATAGATTTTAAAAGTTTCAATGTACTAAGTCAGAGGAGAATTACATTTCCACCAAATGATCTGAAGATTAATGTGGCGTATAAATTAAACTAAAATCTGAGTAAGGTGTATAGAGGCTCACCAGGGAAGTGTGTTGGCAAGGAATGACGCAGAGTGACCAGGGAGCTGCAGGATAGTTCTTGGGGCTTGGGAGGTGACAGGGATTGGAAGAATCATAGACACCAAAGCCTGGCGCCTTCTTTGAATAGATTCCCTTTGTTGAACCCAACACTCATAGGGATCCAGTGCTTGGGACTATGGCTCTCAAAAGCTTACTAATGTTCATTTAGGTTTAACATAGCTGAGATTTATTCTACAAACTTATGGCAAAGAAGAAGAAAACACTAAAATATTATTCAGGAACATTAATCAAGGCTGGGGAGACGGCTCAGGGAGTAAAGTGATGTCTGTAAACACAGAGACCGGGGTATGGATTTCCAGCACCCCCACAAAAGCTGGGTGTGGCTGCATGCACCTGTAATTCCCAGCACTAGTAAGGGAGAGGCAAAGATTCTCAAGGGCTTACTGTAGTCAGTCAGCATAGACCTTTGGCTTCTTCATGTGTGCACACAGGCATGCACATGTACACATGTGAGAACACACACACACACACACACACACACACACACACACACACAGAGAAGATAAAAGAAAGAATCATCAGAGCTGGGCGGTGGTGGCGCATGCCTTTAATCCCAGCACTCGGGAGGCAGAGGCAGGCAGATCTCTGTGAGTTCGAGGCCAGCCTGGTCTACAGAGCGAGTTCCAGGAAAGGCGCAAAAACTACACAGAGAAACCCTGTTTCAAAGCCCCCCCCCCCAAAAAAAAGAAAGAATCATCAGTAAGATCTTAATCATATGATGTGTTAGCTAATGGGTGTAGGTGATACATTACCCAGCATTTGACACATTGCCACACTAGTTGATGTAAGTGTTACAGCTTGGAGGGAAAGGTATCCTGGTAGCCAGGAGCAAAGAAATACCCACAAAGTCACACTGCACAACAAACCCAAGAGATTTATTGGAAAGGGAAAAAACCGGGAGGTAGGTTGCCTCTGCTCAGGTGAGAAACATCAGCAAACTGAACAGGATTACAGGGCTTATATAGAATTTCTTGGGAAGCGGGTGGAGCTTTCCAGGGTGGAAACTGGTGGGATTTCACGTCCAGATATTAGTCTTTTTACTCTGTAGGTTGGGGGCAGAGTCCAGAAGTTAGGGCAGTTAGAGCATCGGTGGGTGGAACCTGATGGTTAGTGGTCCTGGGGACGGGGGAAGTGGAGGGGGGCTGGCCTCTCGTGTGGCTGGAGGGGCTGGAGGGGCTTACAGTTTATACTTAATGTAAGTGGAGAACACTGGAATAAGGTCACCTTACTGCCCTGAACAGATCATAAAATATTCTCTCCCTCACCTCCCCTGAAAAAGTCTACTCCAGAGGGATCCGGGCTTTGACCTGGAGTCCAAAATGCATCTGAAGGTCACTCCAGCTTACTACCGTTAAATCATAACCTTATCTCCAATCCCACTCTGCAACACAGTCCATGAAGAGTTCAGTTTTCTGTGGGTCTCTGAGTCTTCATTTCTTTACAAATCTTTTTTTTTTTTTAATCACATTTTATTGATTTACTTCATAGAGGATGGGAAGAGGGTGTAAGGCCTGGGCACACATGCAGAGGTCAGGAGAAAACTTGCAGGGATCAAGTCTCTTCATCCACTGTGTCAGGCCCAGGGATTGAACTTGGGTCATCAACCTTGGTAGCAGGCATCTTCACCCACTGAGCTGGCTTGCTGTCCCTGGTTCTTCATTTCCGATGGCATCTACATGAAATAAATGTGTGCTTTTACTTTTAATAATCGGTCTTCATTATGGGTGAGAAGATACTGCCTTTTCTCCTTCCCAGAGACCAAATCAAAAGTATACATTAATATCAATCGCTCTTCTTCACAATCAAAACCAGGAATATGTATGAATTTGTATGCGATGCAAATTACGAAACGTTTGTTTTGCATATATCCGTTTGAAGCTGAGTGGAAAATTGTAGTAGGACAATTTTAATTTTCCAGATTATTTTATTAGGAAATAAGCAGTGACTCGAGCATAGATTTTTGTTATGTGTAAAAAATAGTTGTTTTTAATTTTGTGTACGTGTGTGTCTGCATGTGGGTATGGATATGTGAGAGCGGGTGCCAGCTGAGGACTGACGATGGAGTTACAGGCAGTGGTGAGCTGCCGGAAGTGTGTGCTGGGAACCAAACCTGGGTCCTCTGCCGGAGCGGCTCTCTCTCCAGGACTGAGCCATCTTCAGCCACGCTCTTGCTTTGAGCTACAGCACCAGCCCAGTTCTTGGTTTTCTTTCCATATGGAAGGTTTCTGCTAACAGTGCGTCTCTCCTGAACAATAAATGCTCCCATGCTAAAAACACATAATTCTCTTTCATTTAGATTTCCCTTGGCTTTATCTTAGAGGAAAACCCTATAAAACAAAGGAGAACTAGGTCCTATTTGTACTCTCTCTCTCTCTCTCTCTCTCTCTCTCTCTCTCTCTCTCTCTCTCTCTCTCTCTCTCTCTCTCTCTCTCTCCTCTCCGGCTCCCTCTCTCCCTCTTCCCTCCTCCTCTCTCTTATTTTTATTTTTGTTTTTTGAGACAGGGTTTCTCTGTGTGTAGCTCTAGCTGTCCTGAATCTCACTCTGTAGTCCAGGCTAACCTCTAACTCACAGAGATCCGCCTGCCTCCACCTCCTGAGTGCTGGGATTAAAGGCATGCACCACCATGCGCAGTAAGTATTCACACTTTTAGAAAGCAATGAAACTGCCCGGCAGTCATGGCGCACGTCTTTAATCCCAGCACCGGAATGGCGGAGGCAGGTGGATCTCTGTGAATTCGAGGCCAGTCTGGGTTACAGAGTGAGTTCCAGGACAGGCCCCAAAGCTACACAAAGAAACCTTGTCTTGAACCCCCCCCCCCAAAAAAAAAAAACCAAAAAGAAAGCAATGAAACTTGTGAGAAAATGCAGAATTGTTTTCTTTTGATAATAAAGCAAATTCCTTTATCCTTTTCACTCAGTGTGGCATGCATAAAAACTTGACTTGAAATTGTAAATGCACAATAAAAAATATACATAATCCACTATCCCCACTAATTTTTAAAAACTCAATTACAAAATTAATTGTACAATAGGACAGAGATCAGCCTAAGTGTCTGTGGTAGTTTGAAAGAAAATGACCCCCAAAGGGAGTGGTACTATTAGGAGGTGTGGCTTTGTCGGATTGGGTGTGGCCTTGTTGGAGGAAGTATGTCACTGTGAGGAGGGCTTTGAGGTCTCATATATGTTCACACCACACCCAGTGTATCAGACTACTTCCCATTGCCTGTGGGTCAATATGTAGGAATCTCAGCTCTTTTTCCATGTCTACCTGCATGCCACCATGTCGCATCATAATGATAATGGACTAAACCTCTGAAAATGTAAGCTACCCCAATGAAATGTTTTCCCTTCATAAGAGTTGCCATGGTCATGTTGTCTCTTCACAGAGACAGAAACCCTAAGATGGTGTATGGCCGTCCATTGCTCAGTTATGACATATTACACAGGACTATGTAGCTAGTGGCAACATAACTTTTTATTTCACACAAATCTTTCCAATTTCATGGTTTGTATTATTCTGTAATTAATAAGCAAAAGTAACTGAGGTCATTTGCTATCTTTTGGTAATTCAATTAATCCCCTTTGTGTCCATTCCCCATTTTTTCTGGCTGGTTCTTAGCCCAAAGGGCTTAACAAAGTACATACTGGTGTTTTAACTTTGGATTTGTTATTTTAAGGCCAAATCATTTTCAGTTGCTACCACAGTTGACAAAACCCGTTTGATTGCAAATATTACCCCAGGTTTCTCTTTTTAATTAAAAGTGAATTTCATTGCTATCCATAGTTTCTTAATTCCTTAAAATGGACTATTTTTAAAAACTAACTCCAGAGGCTGGAGAGATGGCTTGGTGGTTAGAAGCACTGACCGCTCTTCTGAAGGACCTGAATTCAAACCCCAGCACCCACCTTTAACATCAAGAGAAATCAGTAAAAATCAAAACAAATGAATTGCCACTGAACTATGCCACAGGCCAACTCAGTGCTTCTTTTTATTTCATTTAAATGTTTTACACATTTTAGATTTTGAAAGTGTAAGTGTGTGTGTGTGTGTGTGTGTGTGTGTGTGTGTATGCATGTGTATGTATGTATGTATTAGTGTTCATTTTTCTGATAGGGAGGTTCCTACTATGTAGCTCAGGGTGGCCACACATTGGCATTAATTATAATTTATGTGTGTGTATGTTTGTATTTATGTTTGTCACGTTGTTATATAAGGTCTGGCTAACCCATCCTAGGTCTTGAACACTAATAAAATTACATTTACATATAGTCTTGCTCAGTGTCCATCTCACTGTATTCTGAATTCTAGTTCCAAACTGGAAAAAAATTATGCCTATCAGCTCACGAATGGATACATAAACTGTAGTCTGTTTTTCAGTGGAATGCCTCTGTGCACACCAAAGGAATGATTACTAACACATGCAACAACTAAAAGGAATCCCCAAAGCCTGTGTTATGTGAAAGAGACGATGAAAGTACATTCGGTATTATTCTACTGACTAAAATGGATTCTAGAGAAGGCAAGTCTACAGGATGGAAAACAGATTGGGTTCCATGACAATGGAGCAGTGCTTACCGGTGTCAGGAAGAGCACACAGAAGGGGGGAGGACAGTTCGGGGGATGGAACTGTCCTACCTTGTGATTCTTGTTAAATGCTCCTCAATGTCATTAGGGTCGCTGAATGAGTAACATTGGTGGAGGCTGCCAGGCACGGTGGTGCATACTTTCAGTCCTGACACTTAGGAGGTGGAAGCGGGTAGTCGGAGGACAGCCTGGTCTAGACAGTGAGACCCTGTCTCAAAAAAAAAAAAATTAAAAAAAATGTTCGAGAAAACAAGGAGGTGCATGGGAAGGGCTGGAGGGGAGAAGGAAGGAGTGAAATGATGTAATTTTTTCTTCCTCCAGCCGCTCCCATGTACCACCTTATTTTCCTTCAAATTCATAGCCTTTTTCCTAAAGTGTTGTTACATATATGCATACATATGTGTGTGTGTGTATATGTGAATGAGTGTGTATGTGTGTGTGAGAGAGAGATAGAGAATGTGTGTGTGTGTGTATGTGTGTGTGTGTGTGTGTGAGAGAGAGAGAGAGAGAGAATGTGTGTGTATGAATACATAAATACAACATGATCAGTCCACATAATGTTACCTGTATGTATATGACCTCAGGGCTGACCACTTGGTGTTGGAAAACCAATGAGAAGGTTCTTCCCTGGGGGATGACCATTTCTCTTGCTCTTGGCATTCCCCAGTTGCCCACAGTTATTTGTGTAGTATCTGGAGTCTTTTCCCAGGTTGGTATTGCACTTGCTATGTAACCAAAAATAACCTTGAACTTCTGGTCCTTCGGTCTTGACCGCCCAAGTGCTAGTATTGCAGATCAAACCCAGAGCTTTGTGCATACCAGGCAAACAATCTACAAATTGATCTCCATCCTCAGCCCATGTCAAAGTTGAAACAGACCTGTACAGTTTTGCTTGTCATGGTGAAGCATGCTTGTAATCTCGACATGGGGTAAGGACGTGAAGGGAGGCAAGGGGGTCAGGAGTTTAAAGTCATTCTTGGTGTTTTAGTTACTTTTCTTTTCTTTTTTCTTTCTTCTTTTGGTATTTCAAGGTAGGGCTTCTTGTGTAGCCCTGGTGTCCTGGAACTCACTTCGTAGACCAAGCTGGCCTCGAACTCAGAGATTTGCCTGCCTCTGCCTCCCGAGTGCTGGGATTAAAGGCGTGCGCCACCATCACTGGGCCTTTGTTACTTTTCTGTTGCTGTGATAATAGCGCAACCAAGACAATGACTAAAAGAAAGCATTTACTTTGAGGGCTTACAGTTTCTGGGTGCTAGAGTCCTTGGCCATCATTGTAGGGAGAATGGCAGCAGGCAGGAAGGCATGGCTGAGAGCTAACCTGATCCCGAAGCAGAGAGGGCTGACTGGGAATGGCATGAGTTTTTGAAAACCACCAAGTCTACCCCCAGTGATACGCATCCTCCAACAAGGCCACACCTCCCAATCCTTCCCAAACAGTTCCAACAACTGGGGACCAAGTATTCAAACATAAGAGCCTATGGAGGCCATTCTCATTCCAACTACTACACTTAGCTATATATTGGGTTTGACAACAATCTCAAAAACAGAAACAAAACTCTGTCCAGGTTTCATTTTTGCATTCCTATCACAGCTTGTATGAGTTCTGGTTTCTTCACACCTTTGACAAAAAGTCAGTCTTATCAGCCATTGTAAATCCCACATTCTCTTGGCTATGTAGAAACAGGTTATTCTGATCTGAATTTGCATTCTTCAGTAGCAAAATATGTGTTGAGTATGTTTTATGTTCTTATTTGCTTTCTGGTATGCTCACAAGTGAATTGTCTCTTCACATATTTCGCTCAGTTTTTAATTAGGCTGATTGTAATTTTGTTATTGAGTTGTAAAAACACTTTATGTATTCTAGCTATGAGCCTTTTATTAGATATACATGTTTCCTATATTTTCTCAAGATTATAGTTGTTTTTGAGTTTTATGTGAAATACACATAAAATGTATCTTGAATTTTTGTGAAGAACAATTTATTAATTCCTTTAAGAAAGGTTCTATACTTTTCTTATCTTTTATTATGTTCATCTTATATAAAAAATATTTATGGAGCCAGGTGTTGTGGCACATACCTTTATCCCCAGCACTTGAGACAGAGGAAGGTGGGTTTCTGTGAGTTCAAGGCCATCCTGGTATACAGAGCAGGTTCCAGGATATCCAGAGCTCTACAGTGAGACTCTATCTTGAAAAAAAATGTATATATATGTAGCAAGATTGCTCAGAAAGTAAAAATGTTTACTTTAAAGCCTGATAGCCTGAGTTTGGGCCCCAGAACCCACATGGTAGAAAGGAAGAACTGACTCCTGAAAGTTGTCCTCTGACCTTCACACTCGCTTGATCCAGGATAACACCGCCTGCCCGCAAAGTACATGTAATAATTTTTTTTAATTAAGCATTTTTTTTGTTTTCAAATAAATTCTCCTCAAATTGTTTCATACATACAACACATTCCAAATTGATGTCCTAAAAGGATGCCTTATAGAAATTGACATCTAGTCTTGATATTCATAAAAATGTATAAAAAGGATGTAAAATAGCCAAAGCAGTTTTGATTAAGGAGAAAGCTATCGAACTTAGCTTACCTCAAGTGCAGCCTCATATAGAAAGATAGTGGTTAACCGTGTTGTATTGTGTGAGAAGAGATACAAAAATCAGTTATCCGTGCTACATGGTCACATACAGTTGACTTTTGACACAAATATCAGGAGAGTGGGAAAGGGGAATCATTTCCACAAACAATGCTTGAAAATTAGTTAGAAACACATTTCTGAAGCCTCGAAGATGGTTCTACAGTTAAGAGTGTGTCCTGCTCTTCTGGAGGATGTGATTTCAGTTCCCAGCACCCATATTGGGCAGCTCACAACCACCTGCAACTCCAGGTCCAGGGGTCTAGTGCCTCTCAGCTCCTCAAGCACAGCAGTCACATGCATATGCGCACACACCAACACACAAATGTGCACATAATTAAAAATAAAAATAAATCCTCAAAAATTCGCACATGCTTATATATTAAAGCTCAGTTTTGCTAACATACACAATATAACCTCAAGCTAGGTCAGAGATAAAATGTAAATATGAAACTCTATGGTTTGGGAGAAAAAAAACAAAGGAAGAAAAACATTTGTGTTTATAAAAGAGTCTAAATAGGAGGCAAACTGTCTACTCAGCAAAATGTAGTTCCCTGGACTGTTTACTGTGTTCATTCATTTGCACCTTATCTCTGGCTTCAGTGCTTCAGGGGCTGAATTGGGCAGCTAGAGCAGAGTTCACAGAGACTATGAGGTTCGGAATATTTACTGTCTGCCCTTTTATTGACAAAGGTTGTTGACCACTGAGCCAGGGTGCAGTTTTACTTGTTGTCTGCAGAGGATCGGTTCCAGGACAATGGAGGATACTTATGTCCCTGTATCTGCATATGACATATCAGCATCTTCCCATATAAGCAAGTCAGATTGAGTTTGCTCATGGTACTTAATACCAGGACTATACAAATAGTTATTGCGTAGAACATAATGTCAAGAATAATACCTGTACATGTTCAGTACAGAGGCAAGTACTTCTCCCTTATCTTTTCAATTTCTGGTAGTTTGGATCCATAGAAAGAAACCAATGGACATATAAAACAACTGAATTTAAAATGGATGCAGAGGAGCTGGGTGTGGTGGCAGACGCCTTTAATCCCAGGACTCTGGAGGCAGAGGCAGGTGGATCTCTGTCCTGGAACTCGCTATGTCGACCAGGCTGGCCTCGAATTCAAGAGACCCACCTGCTTCTGCCTCTGGAGTGCTGGGATTAAAACCATGTACCACCACTGCCCAGCTTAAATTTTCTTTTTAGAAACAGTTTTGTACAGTTAAAAATCAAGAGATTATCAAAGTTTGACAATTTTTTAGGAAGCACACAGTGTATTGCCAAGGATAATTTTTTTTTCAGAGTAGAGAGTAATTCACAGGAGGTAGACTCCATAGAGGAGGTATGTTAGTCACTGTAAGTTCCTGTTTCACAGGGAGTGAAGTTATTAAAGTCTAGCTGTTCAATTAGCATGGCAGCAGGCCCCAATGGAGGTAAAGTATAATTAAAGTTTAAAGGGGTTCTCTGCAGAGATGGTTTGACCAGCAAAGCACACAACTGTGTCAGCTCAGAAGGTCTCCGGAAAGCTAGCGAGCGGTGCTGTTGTTGGCCAGGTCAGCTTTGGAGAATCGCTGCAGCTTTTAGCAGTGGCCAGTCCTGCCTCTGGCCGAGCCCTCAGCATGTCTGTCACAATCATAAAGGTCCTGAGACCTGCAGTGAGGCCAGTAACTCACATATGGAGTTCGATATGGTGTACTGTACCATTCCCACGGAAAGGGGACTGCACTCCCCATTCTTATCACAACAAAACATATGTCGTTCAGGTAGCAAATGATGGGTTCAGTCATGTCCAAGCTAGATAACAAAAAGTCATTCTGCAACCTCACACACCCAGAGGGTACGAGCCACAGCTAGGGGACTGTCTAATGAAGCACTAAGGTCTTTTTAAGTCATATTGACTTCTTATATGTTTTATTTTAACATAGTATCTATTGGAGCATTTATCTGTTTTATATTATTTGCTTTGACAGAAAAAATATTGTCTCTTTATATAATTATTTTATTTGAAAATAGCCAACATTTGTTCTGTGCCTTCCAAGGGCCAGGCATAAAGACTTTATGCTATTATTCAATTCTCACAGCAACCTAGACACAAAACTGTTACCACCACATTACAGAGTCACTTGGTGGCTTGCTCAGGGCATAAGATTCTATCTGGATGTTCATACTTGGTTCAGTGTTTCCAATTCCAGGTATACTAAACTCTAGACCCTAAGCCATAAACACTGTTGACACCAGAGGCCAGCCGACTGGACTTGAGATGTCTCTTAGGAACAATACCATCATCTCTAAAATCTGTGCCAACTGATGCAGATTTGAGCTTCTATAATTTCTTTATACAGCTGCCTTGAAAATGCAAGTTTGCATTTTAAGAGCTATACTAAGTTAGTTGTTAATGTTATTATGTCAGTTAATTGTTGATTGGCATATGAAACGGAACAGGTCAAAATTCCTTTAGGATAGATGCCATTCAGAAGAGAAAGTGGGTTTTAGGAGCATACAGTAGTGTGTGTGTGTCACCTATGAGTGCACTAAGGGGGACTTGGGGTGCTGTTTGATCGTTGTAAGCCTTTCTGCAGGAACAGGTATAAATGTCTCGCTCAATGGGATAATTGGAGCTTGCTAAAGGCTTCATGTGAGTTCTGTCAAAAATGAGGTCAGAAGTTTTAGCTCCAGTTCCTTGGTTGCCAAGAGTAAAGTCTCATCCTGTGCAACATTTCCCTGTCAGTGTGAATGACACATGTTTTAACTTGGTTTCAGAATTTATAATCTGCCCACAGTCTGTACTCATTAAGTGTTGGTGAATCACGTGTGTCCTCTGGGACAGAAAGCGAGAACAGTCAGCTGTGTTTCCTCAAGTGAACAGTTACAGTATTCTGTCCTTTGTTGGAAATAACAAGTAATTTAACTGTGGGATACACTGCTTTTTTTCTTGTTTATCTTAATTTGTTTGTTTGTTTATTTGTTTGAAGTCAGGGTTTCTCTGTGTAGCCTTCGCTATCCTGGGATTCTCTCTGTAGACCCCACTGGCCTCAAACTCTTAGAGATCCACTTGCCTCTGCCTCCGGAGTTCTGGGATTAAAGGTGTGTGCTACCACTACCTGGCTTCTTAATTCTTCACTTATGGAATATTAAGAATATCCATGGGCTTGGAGGGTTAAAGAGCTTGCTGCACAAGTGTAGGGACTCGAGTTTGAATCCCCGGAGCCCAAATAAAAGAAAAACAACATCAGATGTTGTTCTCCACATAAGCATGAATTCTAGGATACACGCTCCCATTTGCACATTCACACACTCACATACTACACACACACACACACACACACACACACACACACACACACACACACACACATCACACACTACACAGGGAGAGAGAGAGATAGAGACAGAGAGACAGAGAGTGAGGGAGAGAAAGAGAGAGAGGAGGGAGAGAGGGGAAGAGACCTTGCAGGTGCTGCCTACATTGCTAGCCATGATTCCTACTCCTCACTGTTCCAATTTTAAACAAATAAATAACATATAAACAACCACAACGAAATATGTGCGTGAATAGCCTTAGTCCTTTGAAAGTGTTTTCTCTACTCAGAATATTTAGGATCTGTCTCCTCCACCACAACTATTACTCTGGAGTTACTGTTCACCAAGCTTTTCCTTTTTTTTTTTTATCTTAATCAGAAAGATCACATGCTAAGTCTTCCTCCAGGCCTCCAGCCTCATGTCTGCCTCTCTAAGCATCCTGTCCAAACCTCACTACTGCCAATTATACACATTCTGTTATAATTGGCTATTCCCCTATGTGTCTTGCCTGGATTTATATCCCATTTTATATTACCAGTGCTAAATATAGTACTTGGCACATAGGAGTAATGGTCTATTAAACAGATGATCCATTTTGAACATTTTCCTTTTGTGAAAAAAAAAACTATCTACACAACTACAATAAAAAAATAGGATATTGTGTATAAATATGTTTCTGTACCAAAGGATTTCTGGGTGTGAGGATGTTGTCACCCTCAGAGACTCTAAAATCACCTGGGAGATATGCTTCTGGCCATACCTGTTAGGAAGGATCTCTATTGTGCTAATGCAGGAGTGAATACCCACTGTGGGTAGCATCATTCCCTGGCCCAAGATCTTCAGTGGTATATAAAAAGATAAGGTGAGCTGAGCACAAGCACTGACTGCATTCGACTTCCTGACGGTGGATGTAATGTGACCAGCCGCTTCAGGCATCTGCTACTGTGACATCCCCACCGTGATGGACCTGTAACCTTGAACTAGGATCCCAAATAAACTCCTTCTTCGTTAAGTTGCTTTTTGCCAAGGTATTTCATCACAACAGAAAAGAAACATAAGAACCAGATTCAAATGTCACTTAAATAGAGTATTAGTGTCACAGCATCACAGCTTTGGCTTCTGTTGTAGATCCAGTTCAAACCCCAACTCTCTACAGACGTCCTTGTCTTGCCCCAGGATTCCTTTTCCTCTTTCCATGGTCACCCCATCCTTCTTTCCCTTCCTTACTCCCTCCCTCCCTCCCTCTTTCTTTTTTACTTGTTAACTAGATGGGGGAAACAAGCCGAAACGTTAAATACCATTTTTTCCCCCTGTTTGAGGCAAGCTGTTACTTCTTGTCCAGGTTGACCTTGAGCTCAGTCTGCAGCTAAGCTAGCCTCAAACTCTTAGCAATTCTGCTGCCTCAACCTCCCCAGTACTTAGACGGCATGCGTGTGCTCCCACTTACATTTTGCAGTAGGGTTAAGAGACTCTAACTGTTCCTTCGGTTTTTGAATTTCCTAAGCTGGTTTGTCTTTTGCAAACACATTTTGTGGAGTAAACTCCCAAAACTCATCTTGTGAATATATTTTTACAAAAAACTGAACCCATATGTTTTTTTTTTCCTTATTTACACTTAGAATACCATGAACCTTCGGCTTCACCGGGTATGTTAAAAGCTAATGTTTATTTTGTATGTACACAACAATATGTTCCTTTAGGCAGTGATACAAAACTGCTAGGTGAAAGATTAATAAAGAAAAAGATATGTGCATACTCTCCACACATTTCCCCACAAATTATTTATGAATGCCAAAGGGAAAACATAATTTGCCAGTTGAGAAATGAGGCTGATACAACCTTCACCAAATGCTCAAAGATAATGGACTCTCTGAACATACCAACATTGTGTGCCTTATACATAGCAGTGTGAACTTCGACATGACTGTAGTTGTGCATATGCTCAAAATGAACAACCTGGCCCAATCACAGGGAAACATCAGAAAACCCACCCAAAAAGTGAGACACTGTGAAAGGTCTGCCTGTATTCCTCAGCAATGCCAAGGTCAAGAATCAAAAAAGCTTAAGACAATACTCCATGTTTAAAGAAAGTAAAAAGAGCCTGGCAGTGGTGGCAGATGCTTTTAGTCCCCGCACTCAGGAGGCAGAGGTAGGTGGATCTCTTAGTTAGAGGATAGCCTGGTCTACAGAATGAGTTTCAAGGTAGCTAGGGCTACAAAGAGAAACTGTATCTCAAAAAAATAACTCCCCACCCCCTACAAAAAAAGAAAGAAGGAAGGAAGGAAGGAAGGAAGGAAGGAAGGAAGGAAGGAAGGAAGGAAGGAAGAAAGGAAAGAAAGAAAGAAAGAAAGAAAGAACAAAAGAAAGAAAGAAAGAAAGAAGGAAATAAAGAAAGGAAGAAAGAAAGGAAGGAAGGAAGAAAGGAAGAAAAAGAAAAAAGAAAAAAAATATGACAATTGTGGAACATAGTACAGATCCCTGCCAGGTGTGGTGAAGATGCATGATGCAAACCAGAATTTGGGAGGCAGAGATTTAGGAATTCAACGTCATCTTCAGCTATACAGTGAGTTTCAGGACACCTTGATTTAGATCAAATACTATGCTGGTTAGTTATTGTCAACTTGATACAAACGAGTTACCTGAGAAGAGGGAATCGCTGTTGAGAAATAGCCTCCATCAAACTGCTCTGTAGATGTGACTATGGGGCATTTTCTTGATTAATAATTGGTGTGGGAGGGGCTAGTCTGCTGTGGGTAGAACCATCCCTGGGCAGTTGGGTCTTAGTCAGTATAAGAAAGGTAACTGAGTACTGTTGCTGGAGGGCTTCTCTCCAAGTTCTCCAAGCCCGGCAGTCCTACAATCCACTTATAAAATAATCACTCAGACGCTTGTATCACTTATAAACTGTATGGCCGTGGCAGGCTTCTTGCTAACTGTTCTTTTATCTTAAATTAACCCATTTTTATAAATCTATACCTTGCCACGTGGCTGGTGGCTTACCAGAGTCTTTACATGCTGCTTGTCCTGGCGGTGGCTGCAGTGTCTCTCCCCAGCCTTCCGTTTCCCAGAATTCTCCTCTCTCCTTGTCCCACCTACTTCCTTCCTGGCAACCTACTTCCTGCCTGTTCACTGGCCATCAGTATTTTATTTATATAGAGCAATATCCACAGCAGAGTTCACCAGGATAAGAAAGCCAGTAAGCAGTGTTCTGTATTCCTGCCTCAGTTCCTGCCACCAAGTTCTTGCTTTGAGTTCCTGGCTTGGCCTCCCTCAATGACAGACTGTAAGCTGTAAGACAAAATAAATCCTTTATTCCTCCAGTTGCTTATTGGTTATGATATTTATCACAACAACAGGAAGTTAACTAGAACAGACATAATTAATCAATCAACACATGATTCCTGTTTGGACATTATTTAGAAAACGCTGTATATACCTAAACATACCTGTTTTTAGGAAGTTTCCATTGAAATCCTCAGAGGCAAAGAGATATAATTTTTGAAACTTACTCTAAAATAAAGAAAAAATACTAGAGGAAAAGACAGAGAATAAGAGAGCCTAAAACAAAAATGTAAGGATGTATAACTGTTTCTTGCTCTTTCCTGCAATTTTTTTTTTGTGAGCTTAAAACATTTTACCAAAATAAAACATTAAGGACAAAAAGCCATCCTAACTATGCAGTTTGATATCAGACATTCAAATATAATAGTTCAATTGTCAATGATTCATTATTTCTTTGGCAACATTGCTGAATAATTTTTAAAATTCCCATCTAGTAACCCAAAAGAACATACATTTATTCTCTTCCAGTGATCCTAAATGTAGCCTGAGGTGAGCTGGACTAGTCTTCTATCCCTTGGTACCTAGGCTGGGGTCTCTATTTTGCTTTATCCTATGGGATGCCCTGTAGCACTGAAACAATCATGATGGTCTCTCTTCTACAGTATTTCTCTTCAGGATACTTTAGCCTGAGTTTCCTTGAAGCTGGATGCAAACTCCAGGGATGTAACGCAAAATGATGCTCATAGTCATGAAGCCTGGGCTCAAAAGTCCTAGGATGTTTCTTCTATTGTGTTCATCTGTGTGGGCGAAAATCACAGCACAGAATAGATTCACACAGATGAAAATGGAGTTGGCTTTGATTTAGCTATGGTTTCCCAGGCTGGGAAGAATTTGTGGCCATGATTAAAACTATTTACCAGAGACATTGGCAAGCTAAAGTAATTGAGATGGCTTTGAACACACCTCTCTATGAATATTGCTTGGGTACATTAGCATATGTAGTCAATGTCAAAAGGGTCAATGTCAAAATTAGAATGGAAACCACCGTAATTGGTTGTGTATATGGATTCACATTTATAACTACAGATTACATGCAGTTTATTGTAAATGATTTGCTTAGTATAAAATTGTAAGGGTGTTCTAACTTAAGCCATTTTTAAGCTTTAAATTTGTTTGTTTCTTGTCACCTAGTAGGGACCATTCATATAACTGATTTCTGTATTCAAGAGAAAAAGAAGTGGCCATGCAACACATGGGGGCCGTGGGTGATGTGGATTGAACCAGTGTTCTTTGTATCAGACAGTGATACTTTTACCAGCCCACGGACTTGGGTCAAAAAATTCATTCAATTATTTGATCCAGCCAAGACATTAGGTATGTCCACAAAATGCATGTCTTAGCATTCATCCCAATCAAACAGCAACTGAGAGACATCTTGATTATCTCAGTTATCCTGCCACACAATCTGTTGGAACCTGCAATGTTTTAATGGCCTGCCTTCTCAACTCAGATGTGTAGAAGACTTTCTTGGACTGCCAGCCCCCAAATCATGGCATGGAGACTTATTAATTATGAATGTTCAGCATTAGCTTAGGCTTGCTTCTTGCTAGCTTCTTTTGAAACTTAAATTAACCAATTTAGCTTAGGCTTGCTTCTTGCTAGCTTCTTTTGAAACTTAAATTAACCAATTTCTATTTATCTATGTGCTGTCCTGAGGCTCATTTACCCCATCTATGTACTGTCCATCCTGCTTTCCTGCTTCTTTCGTGTCTGTCTGTCTGGCTCCCCTCCCCCCTTTCTCTCTGCCTGTTAGCCCCACCTATCCCTTCTTTGCCTAGTTATTGACTGTTCAGCTTATTATTAGACCAAATCTGGTGCATTAGACAGACAAAGTAAAACAGCAACACATCTTTATATAGTTAAACAAATGCAGCCTAAGCAAAAGCAACACATCTTTACATAGTTAATCATTCTTCCATAACACAGAATTATTTGGACATGGGTGAAAGCACATTTCAAGGAGCTTTGAGTTTCACACAATGGCAAGATTTCTATTATGCTATTTAAGATTTCTGGCAACCTTAATTTACAGCATGTTCATCATGCTAGTGATGTGAATGGCAATTCTTACTGCATCCTAGAAACACCTTACCTTCCCCCCCCCCTTTTTCTTTTTCTTTTGAGTATTTCTTAAACGATTTACTTATTTTTACTGTTTTTAAAAAGTATGTGTGCTTGTTTGTGTGTGTGTGCATGTGCATGCAGATTTCTCAGGAGTCTAGAAGACATCCGAGGCTCTGGAGCTGGTGTTACAGGTGGTTGTGAGTTGCCAGACATGAGTGCTGGGAACCTAACCCTGGTCTTCTGCAAGGAAATAGTCTGTAAGAGCAGCTCATGGTCATAACTGCTGAGCCATCTCTCTATTTCAATTTTTAATTAATTAATTAATTTATTTTTCAAAATTTTTGTATAGTGAGATGTAGTGGGTAGCTGTTCCAGCTTTGACCTGGAAGTACTACTCCCAGTGAGGCTTCTGGTAACTGTCACGCCTGCCTATGACCTGCCATTGGGGTGGGGCCGAGACAGGAGCCCTTAAGACCCTAGATCCAGATGTGCTGGCTCTCTTGGTTCCTCATGATCCTGGATGCTGGATGGTAGACAGAGCAGAGTTCTCCAGAGAACCCAGCTGGACTGCACTTCACCTCTCCCGGATCCTGTAACCAATCCCTTTACTTATAAGTTACCCCAAAATAAACCTCCCTTTTAACTACATGGAGTTGCCTTAAAAATTTCCCCCCAATAGTGAGAAAACAGAGAAATACACAGAAGTAGTTAAAAAAAAAATAGTATAGTATCTTTTGTGTCACTATGACTCAAGAGTAACAATTGTCAATATTGGTAAGATTTTTCTCTGTCCTCCACCTGCTTTGTCTGCATACCAGCATGTATTTTTAAAAAGGAAACTGCATGGGTTGGGGATTTAGCTCAGTGGTAGAGCACTTGCCTAGCAAGCACAAGGCCCTGGGTTCAATCCTCAGCTCAAAAATAAAGGAAATTGCAGACATGATAAGATATGTCTCAGAGTACCATTATGTATTAATAAGAGAAGAAACTTTTCTTTATGGTGTTTCTTTTGTTCTTTTGAGACAAGGTCTCACTCTGTAAAGTAGGCTGACTCAGAGTGAGTGAAGATATGTGCCACAACATCAGATTTAGGTGGAACTAAGAAATGAACCAAGAGATTAATGCATGATAGGCAAACATTCTACCAAACAAGCTACATGACTACTCTAAGTGTGACTTTCTTTTTTAAAGATTTATTTATTTTATGTATATGGTGTTCTATCTGCATGTACACCTGCATGCCAGAAGAGGGGGCATCGGATCCCATTATAGATGACTGTGAGTCACCATGTGGTTGCTGGGAATTGAACTTAGATCCTCTGGAAGAACTGCCAAGGAGTGTTCTTAACCTCTGAACCATCTCTCCAGTCCCCAGAAGTTTGACTTTTTAAGACATCATAACTACGATATCATTTGTCTGCTCTGAAAAATTAAAAATAATTATGTTACAAGTGGTCAGTGTTCAGATCCTTCTGATTATCTTAGAACTATCTTTCTGGAGTAATTTCAACCTAACCCCAAACAAGTTCACATATACTATTTGGTTGCTCGATAGCAACTATTAAATCTTTGTGGCTTTTCCCCTTTCTTTCCCTTAGGTTTGAAGAAACCAGGCTATGTGTTTTGTGTGTTTCCCACTCCTGTCCCAGTGGTTAATTTATTGACTGATGGCCCCCTGCAGTGTCCTTTATGTTTTGATGAACACGAGTTTATTTAAGGGAGCCATTCAGTGCCAATTAGTAAGACTCCAAAGGTTGGAGTCATTAAGACTTACACATTTCAGTGCTGGGGAGCAGCGGGCCAGAAAGCAAAGAAAAGGAAATGTGTCCTTGTCTGTGTGATAACAAATGAGACGGTAACCTGGAATTAATCCCTCAGTCAACAAGCTTCACTGTCACATCTGTTGCATTCCAGTGCAGTAGATGCCTTTTTTTCTTTTTACTATAATATTTTTATTCTTTGAGAATTTCGTACACATGGAGTATTTTTTACAATATATTTTACTCATGCTTATCCCCCAACCTCCCAAACTCCTTAAAGACTTCACCTTTCATGTCTCTCAACTTAGTAACATTTTTTTTCTTTTTCTTTTTCTCTTTTTTTTCTTAAAAAACAAAAACAAAAAGCCTAGGAATGGTGGAATACGCCTTTAATCCCAGCACAGAGGCAGAGTGTTCTCTGAGTTCAAGGCTAGCCTGGTCCACGGAGCAAATTCCAGGGTTGTGCCGAGAAACCCTGTCTCAAAAAAAAATTGGAAAAATAACAACAAAACCTACTTCACTGAATCTAATCAATGCTGTCCATATGTGGATGGCACACACTGGAACATGGCCAACCTACTGTAGACCACACCCTGAAAGAAAAACTGATTCTCCTTCTAGAGCCTCTCACCTGTCAATAGCTAATAGTTGGTGCCCTCCATTCTCCTTGCTGAAATGCTGACTGGCTTGATTTTGTGCAGCTCTCATGCAAGCCACCACAGCTGCTGGGTCCCTTTCAGATGATGTCCATTTAGCATAGGAACAGTAGCAAGGTCACTACTAGGCCTGGGAACTCCCTGACCATCAGCTTATTAAACAGCTTTACAGTCCTAGGCATGTGTTCCTTCCTAGAGGTCTCTACATAAACAAACAAACAAATGAATGAATAAATAATAAATAAACAAACAAATAGATGTATTTTTAAAAATAAGAAATAATAAGGAGAAGTGTTTGGGTTCAGGTAAGTGCCCCCCAAAGTCCACGTGTTCAAGGCCTGCTCCTTGGTGAAGGGTGATACTGAAAGACAGTGGAACCGTTATGAAATAGGGCCTAGACATGGTGCTAGGATGGGGATATTAGGATTCCAGCCCCTTCTGTTCCTTCTCTTCTGTTCCCAGCAGCTGTGAAATGAGCAGCTTGTTCCAGTAAACATTTGTCACCATGTGTCCCATCACAGGGTGAAAAGAAATGGAGATAATTAAGCATGGACTGAAACATTTCAAGGGGTGCTAAAAATGAACTTTTATTTACTATTATTATTATTATTGTTGTTGTTATTATTATTATTATTATTATTTTCCTGTTTTGTTTTTCAAGACAGAATTTCTCTGTGTAACAGCTCTGGTTGTCCTGGAACTTGCTTTGTAGACCAGGCTGACCTCACAGAGGTCTGACTACCTCTACCTCCCAAGTGCTGGGATTAAAGGCGTCTGTCACTGTATCTTTCCTCTTAGGAATTTTGTTATGGTAACAGAAGCCTGATAAGCACAAAAATTAGGTGAATCACCTGCTCATCATTCATCACTCATTCTATCTGTGCTTTTTTTTTACTATGTTTTTGCAAAGAGTAAAATAATTCTTTGCTATTTCTTTCCTTAAATTAAAAAAATCCTTAAATATGGAAAATACCATCTATATCTAATACTAACTATGGTTTATTAAATATATAGAGAGGTAAAAATGGAGAATAAATTTTGGGTTGATCTTTGTATAATGGATAGTTTTTCATTATCTGTTTTGACTCAAGAACATACTGAGACATTGCGCAGCATTAAAAAACAAAGAACAATGGCAGCGTAGTTAGAAGACACAGTTCTACCCTGTGTTGTGTCTCCCCGGGAAAGCTATCACAGGAAATGGACAAGACACTACAGTATCTTGGTGTGGGCTACTTCGAAGACTCTATTTCAGTACTATTTCTAATCACAGGCCATTCATTAACAGATCTCCAGTTAAAATTTCACAAAATTCATTCATTTACCTGACATACGTTTAATTGTGGACCTACTGTGTAACAGATTGTGTGTTAGTACTTAGGAGAATACAAAGTTCCTGAAATCATGAGTGCACAAAAGTGAAAGACCATTTCTGCATTTGTGGAACACCTCACCGAATCCAAATTCCAGAGGAAAAAAAAAACAGTAAGTAAATAAGTAAATAAAATGATCGCTTCAAAGAAAGGTAAATCAGAAGGGCTAGATTGGAGCTCTGTGGTAGAACACTCTCCTAGCATTCATGAGGCCCTGGGTTCAATTCCCCGGAATGGAAAAGATAAATTGAATAAATGAATGCAAAAGGAAGCAGAGAAGGGAGCCAGGGCAATAGCAGAGCAAGAGGATTTGAGGTCTGTCGAACAGTCACCAGATAAAAATTTGTTTAAAAGGTTTTAGCTGATGGCTGGGTTGTGGCTCAGTTGGCTGAGCAGTTGCCTATCTTGCAGGAAGCCCTGCGTTTAATGCCCAGCACCACATAAGCCAGATGTCTTGGTCCACACAGGTAATGCTGGAGAAGTAGAGGCAGGAGAACCAGAAGTTCAAGGTTATCCTAGTTTACACAACAAGTCTGAGCCCAGACTGGATAAAACAGTCAGACCTTGCCTCATAAAACAAAGCAACAACTACAAACCAAACTGTACCTAACTAACTAAATACATGAGATTCTATCAAACTGTAATTAACTAACTACACACATGAGATTCATCATCACACCCAGCAGGCATTGAAAAGCGAAGTGTGGGTGAATCATCAAAGGAACACAAGTAGATCAAGGGAACAACACGCAGAGCCTGAGTCCTGGACAGGGAAACAAACCAAGGGTTGAGGAGGAGGAAAATTAACAGGAATTAACAGGAATTTTGGTGGTGTTTCTTCTTCCTTCCTTATTCTTTCTGTATTTAAAATAATTTTTAAAAATACAGTTTTCAAGGAAAATAAAGGAATTGGCTATTTATATGATAAAATTACAAAAAAAACCCACTTTGGATTAATTTGTGAAATGTATCTGTTCTACTAAGAACATTCTGGAAGTTTTTAAATGTTTTATTGATGTCTAATGGATTTTAGACAATATGTTAGTCAATGACGTGAAATGTTAATCTGGTTACCATAATGTGAGGAAGCTTCTGTGCATGAGAGAAAAGGCTGAAAAGAACCCTGTGATAACAATGATAAGCTGCACTGGTTACCATGTGGAAAGGTCATGAGGCCTGAGCCACAGCCAAACCCAGTATCAGAGCTTTATTAGGAGGAGGGGGCTTGGGGGACAGAAGAACCAGGCCTGGGGAAGAAGCACTTGCAGAGTAGAGAGAGGGAAAGAGAGATAGAGGTAGTGGGGGCAGGAGAGAACAGAGAGGAAGGTGAGTCTGTGTCCGACTCTTTAAGGATTCCGGTGCACATGCGCAGGAAGGCTTACGGACCTACACCACACGTTGATTGCGTGACCACACTGCATGCACTTAGCGTAGCACGTAACCACCAGCGTGCACTGATGACGTAAGATGTAAGACCCCCTTGCTTAGCTCCTGAACTGAACTTGTGTGGTCATGCAGCTGGAGTGGAGGCAGAATCCTAACAGCCTGGCTGTATTTACTATTTATACTCTTAAGTTTGCAGAAAAGTGCTAAAACTTTAGCTTCCTTGTATTCAATTTGAGCTGTTTCTTTAGCCATATATATATATAATTTAAAAAGAAATAACAACAACAGCAAAGCAAAACTCTAACTACATACATGAGATTGCATCATTTGTAGCAGGGATTAAAAAATTAAAAATTCAAAGGGTAAGTGTGGATGAATCATCAAAGGAATGAGAAGAGATCAAGGGAACGTGTGTGTGTGTGTGTGTGTGTGTGTGTGTGTGTGTGTGTGTGTGTGTACTTGTACATATAAGCACATATATGTGTATATACATACACAAAATGTATGTTGTGTACATGCCATGGTATGCACATGGTGTCCACCATGTGGGTCCTGGGTATCAAACTCAGGTTGATAAGCAAGGTGGCAAACACCTTACCTGCTGATGTGGTGAGTGGGAAAGGAAATAGGGATGAAACGGCAGAGTGGAGAAGGAAGGAAGTGAGGAGGGAAGAGATACCGATTCTTCACTGCAGAGCAGTCCAGGCTGACTGGATGGGAAGTTCAAGATGGCCATGTAGTAGGGCAAATGAGAACAAGATGACTGTTCACAATAAAGGAACCAGGGGATCACCACCGAGTCATATGGGTTCTGTTACCGCACACGAAGACCCTTGGGTTTTTCTTCCACTACAAGTATGAAGGCAGGGAGAGACATGGTTGATGTTTTAAGCACCCAGACTCCCTTGTGGGGAAATGATTGTCAGACACCAGGTTGGAAGCAAGCTAGAGACTTACTGTGTTAAACATGGTGTCTCAGGTCGCGTACAGGCATGGTGAAAAGAAGCAGAGAGCCTCCTTGTTTTTCAGGGATCGATGTGGAATATGAAAGAAAGAGATATAGCTGGGCAGTGATGGCACACGCCTTTAATCCCAGCACTCGGGAGACAGAGCAGGCGGATCTCTGTGAGTTCGAGGCCAGCCTGGGCTACCAAGTGAGCTCCAGAAAAGGTGCAAAGCTACACAGAGAAACCCTGTCTCGAAAAACCAAAAAAAAAAAAAAAAAAAAAAGAAAGAAAGAAAGAGATAGAATTAGGGAATACTATCAAGGATGTTGGCCCAAGAAACTGATTTGTTGAAAGAACATGGGTGGGAACAGAGGACCAAGGACATATTTAGTAACATGTTGCAGGATTTCACTTCCTATCTATTGCTGACCGAATTCACCAGCATCGCTTCCATTTCTACAGCTTTCCTTTTCCAGAAAATCTTCGTATAATGTAATTTTGAGAAGTTATCAGTGCATTGATGGGTTGTGTCTCATATTTCCTAAGTCCCGTTGCGTACCACAGATTTTTTTTTTTTTTTTGAGACAGGGTTTCTCTGTGTAATTTTGTGCCTTTCCTGGATCTCGCTCTGTAGACCAGGCTGGCCTCGAATTCACAAAGATCTGCCTGCCTCTGCCTCCCGAGTGCTGGGATTAAAGGCGTGCACCACCACCGCACCACAGATTTTTATATTAACCAACACTGCTTAGGTTAACTTTTGTTGTTATTGAGCTTTTAAGGCAGGTGGACTTGTAGCCTGGGTTAGCCTCAGACTTGCTATGTAGCTGAGGATGACCCAAGCCCCTGATTGTCCTCCCTTCTTCTCCCATGTGCTGGGATTACAAGTTGTACCATCATACTTATCAACATTGTTGTCTCTTAAAACTATGTGCTTGTGGGAAAAACATTTTTTCTTACTATTTTCAGTGTCCAGTACAATCTCTAGTGCCTGTTAAATATGGATAAAAATTTTAATTAATAATCAGTACAACACATTTGGAATGTCTATTTGTCAAGGCTTGTGGCACAAGCCTAGAATCCCAGCATTTGGGAGGTAAAGACAGAAGGGTCAGAAGTTCAGGGTCAGCGTCAGGCACACAGAGACTTCGCGACTACCCTGGGCTTTTATGAGACTCTCAAAAATCCAACAGGAGAAAAGGAGAGGATGAGAGAGAGATGATTCTTTAGAGACGGTTTTCTTTCACTTCGAAAAGCTATTGGCTAAACTGGGCAGTGGTGGCACATACCTTTAATCCCAGGAGGGAGGCAGAGACAGGCAGATCTCTGTGAGTTTGAGGCTAGCCTGGTCTACAGAGCGAGTTCTAGGACAACCAGAGCTACCTATAGAGAAATCCTGTCTTGCAAAAAAAAAAAAAAAAAGGCTACTGGCCAATATAGTCTAAAAACAATCACTAAGACAGTGAGCAATTGTACTTGTAGTTAGAGGCAGAAGAAACATGCATGTTTGCTAGTTAGCAGACATAACAAGGATATTCATTACAGTTGAACTCACCATAGCTAAAGTTGATATCTTCTCATATGCCACCTAGGGTATGCTGGGTCAGAAAAATGGCTACCTTTGGAGGAAAGAAGAAAAGATGTGATGGAGGATTAGGAGATGTAAGTGCATTTATATTTTGAGGAAAATTGTTTTTTATTTTATTTCAAGAATATCTTCTTGTTTATCTCTCTCTTTGAATTGGATTTTCCAACACATAGTTGGTTAATTCAACATATAGCCAGTTGTATTGTCTCCATGCTAGACACTCTAATAAAGCTGTTAAACACACTGATAAATAAAAGATTTTGTTTCTTTCTCTCATAATTACTTTCATTTGAAAGTGTCTGGCCGGACGGTGGTGGCGCAAGCAAGCCTTTAATCACAGCACTCGGGAGGCAGAGCCAGGCGGATCTCTGTGAGTTCGAGGCCAGCCTGGGCTATCAAGTGAGTTCCAGGAAAGGCGCAAAGCTACACAGAGAAACCCTGTCTCAAAAAACCAAAAAGAAAAAAAAAAAAGAAAGAAAGAAAGTGTCTGTACTGCGCGTGCCCCAAGCTTATGCCTGGACTGTTCCTGGATTTCTCTCCACTTTATTCACTGAGACAGGGTCTCTACTGAACCCAGAGCTCACTGAATTGAATATTCTGGCTAGGCAGTTGACTCCAAAGATTCCCAGTCTCTACCTTCGGAATGCTAGAATTACAGGTCGGCCACTGTACGCATTTGACTGACTTCAGTGCTGCTTGTATTGTGTGCCAAATACTTTACAGGCTAAGTTATATCCTCAACTCTTTTTTCATGTAGTATTGATTTAGTTTATTTGCTCTGGGGAAAAAAAGGTTACTCTCACTATTTCTGTACAGATCCGGGTCATCATTCATTGAAAGAATGTCCGTTTACCTACCCCTTGCCCTTTAAAAAGCTCTTTGCGCTGGGCGGTGGTGGCGCACACCTTTAACCGCCTGCCTCGGGAGGCAGAGGCAGGCAGATCTCTGTGAGTTCGAGGCCAGCCTGGTCTACAGAGCGAGATCCAGGAAAGGCGCAAAAACTCTTTGAACTCTTTTCCTAATAGGGTTTCCTGTATCCAGATAAAGCTTTACCTGTAAGTCTTTCCCCTTAATCTTTGGAGGTTAGGATGTCCAACTGACCGTTTCGTGAGATATTTAAATTTGATCATCTGTAAGTGCTGTGAATGGATCAGTTCATGCGCTGTTGGGACCACATTCCTCCGAGCTTGTTTGTTAATGAGTGATTGGCGAAAGTGCGAGTCTCTGCATTTTCATCCTTGAAGACTTATGCGAGACATTACCGGTTCCCCGTATTTCTTTCAGAAGGACACAAAAGGGACATCATTATCCACTCCCCTATCTTTAGAAGTGAGAAGCATGTGTCCAATTAAACTCCAGCGCTGCTTCTTCATTGTTCTGGATGAATAATTAACCTTTCTAAGTGCTGACATCAGGAAGCTCCTGAAACTGCTCTTTCTTCCAAGGGACTGATAAAATAAAGAGTAGACCTGGTGCTTTTTAGCATTTTCTTTTTAGTACATATTTAATATGTAAAGGATATTTAATAAGATATGAGTGCCAAAATCTCAAATGTTGATCCAGTATTATTATTTTGTTTATTCTTCGGTGATAAGGATTTTATTATTAATGTGCACTTCTTGGAAGTGATAATGTTCTCTAATGCAATCATTTGGAACAATATGGCCACCAATCTACTTTCATTAGTCACACGGGAACACTATAAATCAATTTATATGATCTTTGCAATTGGAATTCGCCGGATGCCAGCTGTGTTAATTTCTGTTAATTATCACCCTTTTAAATTTCATTCTTTCTGTAAGTAAGATATGCACTTTAAGAGTTTTTTTTTTTTAATAGTTTAAATTGTCTGTTCACCCTCCTACAGATCTCCTACAAGGTTTTTGCCCCTCTGAGTTGATTTATAAGGCAACCTTGAGACAAGGAGATGCATTTAGTTGGCTGCTGTTTTAATAAATGGCATGTCAGCTCCTTTAGTGCTATGCTTATTTCTTCAGCGAGAGAAGTTTCTAGATAGCGGGCCTTTGAATCCCTAATTATTTCAGAGGCTTTGCTGGACATTCCTAATTACGTCCATCTTCCAGCAAACACGCACTCGGCTGCTAGAGAGAAAACAGCTTTGATCTGTCTCCAAGTTGTGAGTTTTGTCAGACCCACTAGTCAGTTATGAAGCTGAAAGGTAACGAAATCCCTTCAAGTGTCACCTGTTCTGGCACTCTGTCCCTCTCTCGTTTCTGCTTCTTTTTCAGGAGTCAGATTTTCTCTGGAATCGGAGTTTTGTTCTTCCCTGGTCAAATTTATTAGATGTGCTTTTCACAGTGAGTTTTTCACTTCCAATATGCATGAAGAGATTCTTACAATAAATGACCTGGTTCTCTCTCCTTTTCATGGCTCTTCTGCAGTTCTGATTTCTGTCTCAATTGTATCACAATCTGTTATGGTATTGTCTTAGGATTTCTATTGCTGTGAAGAGACACTATGATCACAGAATTTTTATTTATTTATTTATTTATTTATTGATTGATTGATTGATTGATTGATTGGCTTTTCGAGACAAGGTTTCTCTGTGTAGTGTTGCTAGAGTTTTCCTGCCTGGGCCCGCAGTCAGGACAAATCTTTGTCACCCGCCAGTCTCACAGCCGCTCAGACCTGACCAAGTAAACACAGAGACTTATATTGCTTACAAACTGTATGGCCGTGGCAGGCTTCTTGCTAACTGTTCTTACAGCTTAAATTAATCCATTTCCATAAATCTATACCTTGCCACGTGGCTGGTGGCTTACTGGTGTCTTCACATGCTGCTTGTCCTGCTGGTGGCTGTAGTGTCTCTCCTCCTTCTTCCTGTTTCCCCAATTCTCCTCTCTCTTTGTCCCCCCCTATACTTCCTGCCTGGTCACTGGCCATCAGGGTTTTATTTATATAGAGAGATATCCACAGCAGTGTAGCTTTGGAGCCTGTCCTGGAACTCACTTTGTGGATCAGGCTGGCCTCGAATTCACAGAGCTCCACCTGCCTCTGCCTCCCGAATGTTAGGATCAAAGGTGTGCACCACCACCACCCTGCCACAGAAACTCTTATAAAGGAAAACATTTAACTGGGGCTGGCTTACATTTCAGAGGTTTAGTCCATTATCATCATGGTAGGAAGCATGGCAGCATGCAGGCAGACATGGTGCTGTAGAAGAAGTAGAGAGTTCTACATCTGGATCCGCAGGCAGAAGGAAAGAAGAGTGGGCCACTGGGTGGCTTGATCGGCTGCAATTTGAAAGCCCACCCCCTATGACACACTTCCTCCAACAAGGCCACACCTACTAACAGTGCCACATCCTCTGAGCTTACAGGGCCATTGCCATTCAAACCACCACAGGCACCCAGCTGAAAATCTCAAGATGCCACTAGCAATTTCCCTGCACATCCCCAAGGCCAGATGGCTGACCTGAGCATCTCTTAATGCTTCTACATCCTCCTTAGCTTTGTTGTAACAGCTACGTTTTTCAGACTTCCAGAATTTCTGTCTTCCAAGATGACCGATGACCTTTCTCCAATCTTTTCCTCACTTTTACCTCCTACTCACTTATGTCCATAATTACACATTATGTAGCATAACATGCAATTTTGCATTTAACGCTCATTTGATGAAACTGATAGGTTTTTCAGCCTTTTTGAGATTTTATTTGTTTCTGTTTTAGAACTAAGAATGTTTTATTCATTTATTTATTTTTGTTTTTCGAGACAGAGTTTCTCTGTGTAGCTTTGTACCTTTCCTAGAACTCACTCTGTAGCCCAGGCTGGCCTCGAACTCACAAGAGATCTGCCTGCCTCTGCTTCCTGAGGGCTGAGATTAAAGGAATGTACCACCACTGCCCGGCTAGTAAGAGTGTTTTGTTTGTGGGTATATCTGTGTACCATTGGTGTGTGGTCCCCATGGGGGCCAGAGGGGGTGTTAGACCCTCTAGAACTGGAGTTACAGATGGTTGTGAGTCCCATGTGGGCTCTGGACACTGAACCCAGGTAGTCTGTGGAAGAGTAGTCAGTGCTCTTAACCACTGAGCTATCTCTCTAAGCCCTGAAACTAATAGTTTTTGAGAATGCATTCACTAGACTGCCTCTGCCATTGGATCACTGGTTTTTATGAGACAGGGTCTCTCTATGTAGCCCAGGTTGGTCCCAACTCAATCTGCTCCTACCTCAGTTTCACAAAGCTAGTGTTGTAGGTCTATACTCAGATTAGGGTAGTAATAACTTTAAAGAAGACATGAGGTTGGGAGGGAGACATGTTTGGGGTTCAGGGGTGAATTGTGAAGTGCATATAATCAAGATACACTGCATAAATGTATGAATTTGTCAGAGAATAAATGCAAAATATAATTAAAAAAAGAAATATGGCAAAGTACAAACATGGGTAAAAAGTGCTTTTTGTCTATGGCCAGACCAAGAGTACCTCTGCAGTGGTAGAGATTTTAAAAGAAAAAACTGCAGAGACCATAACATAATTTATATCAATGTTATATGAGAGTCAGAGTGACCTTGAATGGTTTATTCCTGCCAGAGAACAGTAATGTTTTAGACAAAACACGCTAATTATTTTTGACGTATATCTTTTCTAGTTATTTTCGTTTACTTCAATTATACTGGTTAACATATATGGACTATGGTCCGGGTCATGAAAATCTCAAATGTTTTGCCAAGGCAGACATGACTGTTGGGGGAGGGGAGCAAAGAGTTAATAACTGTGTAAGCAAATACAAAATAGAGTCAGAAGGAGATGGTGTTACCTTATTCACTTCAGAGCCACACAATTATCTATCCAGGGATAAATGGGTAAAGAAAACGTGATATCTACACACCCGAAGGAATCCTGTGACACTTACAAAGGAGGGAATTGCCATCTGTGGTCCAAAGGATGAGCCTATAAGACATTATGCCATGTGAAACAAGCCAGTTGCAGGAAAACCTGGGACCTAAAGAGATTCAAGTGTTAACTGGGCAGAGAGTAGAATGGTGATGACAAAGGATAGAGGGGGATGGAGAGACTGTACTGGAGAGATGTTAGGAGCAGGCAGCTCAAAAGGTTGAATGCATAAGCTGGCGACAGTGGTTAATAAAAGCAGGCGTATGTCGTGTACTCTCAAAATTGTTGAAAATAAATCTTACGAGTTCTAGCTACAAAGAAAAAGGCAGCTGTAAGGGAGGGCATAAGTTTAATCACCTCTGTTTGGCTATTCCAAGGTACATTGGAATATATGTTTCAAAACAAAGCCCTTGTATATGAGAAATCTCAAAGTGTCAATTAAAAATTAATTCTTGGGGCTTGAGAGATGGCTCAGAGGTTAAGAGCACTAATTGTTCTTCCAGAGGTCCTGAGTTCAATTTCCAGCAACCACATGATAGCTCACAACCACCTGTAATGAGGTCTAGTGCCCTCTTCTGGCCTGCAGGGATACATGATATATACATAATAAATAAATAAGTCCTTTAAAAAAAACTTAAAAAAAATTGTCATCTTTCCTCTGGGTTATTGCAACAGCTGTGTGTTTTCCTTCCTGCTAATCCATCTTCAGTTTGCTTCCCAGATGATTTTTCTCCAAAGTGAATTTGATCATGTCGCTTACTTGCTTAATCCTCCTTATGCTTACTTTATTGACTAGAGTGAGTTCCAGGAAAGGCACCAAAAATACATGGAGAAACCCTGTTTCAAAAAACAAAAACAAACAAACAAACAAAAAATTAATTAATTCTTACAACTTTCCTTGGCTATCTTGGTATTTTAGATGTGCCCCTTAATAATACTCTCTATATTTCGTCTTGTAAAGAATGAACGCAGTGACCTAAACAATTATAGTCTATAGGTTCCCTCAAAGAGACAATGTATATTCCTAATCCAGAAGACACCTATACACCAGGAAGAAAGAAAGCCTGACTTGAAGCTCACTGTGAATTGTAGGACAGAGAAATAATTATCAGATCTCTAAATGGGTGCTAACATTTTTTGTTTGTTTGTTTGTTTTTTGTTTTTCGAGACAGGGTTTCTCTGTGTAGCTTTGTACCTTTCTATAGCCCAGGCAGACCTTGAACTCACAGAGATCCGCCTGCCTCTGCCTCTTGACTGCTAGGATTAAAGGCGTGTCCCACCACCGTCCAGTGAGTGCTAACATTCTTAAAAATAATCAGTACCCTTTGCATGTTTCCCCCCCCCTGTCTAAATATGACTATCAATTTGAGAGTGCTGCCATTTGTCAGGAAAATATCCATGGCAAATGAAGACCCATCAGGATGCCACACATCTCTTTTATGAAGTCGAAAATCAGTGTACTGGCAGTCACCAGCAGTGGTGGAGGGTCTGATTTCCTTCACATTTGGACAAACAGTTGCTAATGAATGCAAAGTGGCTCCAACTGTGGTTTTGATGGGCATTTCTCAAATGACACCAGTGGACATCTTTTCTTGTGTCTACTGGCTATTTGTGGGCCTTCACAGGAGAAGTGTCTACTCAAGCCTTATGGCTGTTTCAAGTTGGATTCTTTGTCTTTTGATTGCTGTGTGTCACTGACTTTGAGTTTAGGGCATCTGTCGTTTTTCTATTTTTATTGCTGCTTGGAAATCTTTTCGGTTATGTCTAGCCAAGCACTTATTTAAACACCCATTAATCATTTATTGTGTTCTCTATCTGCGCTGGAAATATAAGGTCCGGTAAGACTTGTCGTCTTTCCTCTGGGTTATTGCAACAGCTGTGTGTTTTCCTTCCTGCTAATCCATCTTCAGTCTGCTTCCCAGATGACTTTTCTCCAAAGTGAATTTGATCATGTTGCTTACTTGCTTAATCCTCCTTACGCTTACTTTATTGACTAGAAGATAAAGTCCCCCTTTAAGATGGTTTATAAAGGGCCTTGCCAGCCTCTACAAAGTTCTCTCTTGTGTTTGTTCTCCACTCCTATGTTGGAGTTTTAAAGGTTTTCTAATACTTTTAATCCCCTAAAGGAGTTCCAGAAGAAAAAGTCCATAAAGAATATATATGAGAAAATAAAAGAATATATATGAGGACTAGCAATATAGCTCATAGGTAGAATCTTGCCTAATGTGTGAAGCTCTGACCTGGATTCCTAGCACTAATCCAGGCACAGTGGTGCATGGCTGTAATCTCCGTACTGTGGAGGAGGCAGGAAGATCAGAAGTTCAAGGTCAATGCTGTCTATATGACAAGTTCCAGGCCAGCCCTAGCTCTACAAGATCCCTTTTCCCCAAATAAGTCTGTGTGCATATATCTCCATTTCGAGGCTGCCAAATTGCTTGTATTGTCATCACGGAAGAGAAATGTGAAGTCGTATGATTTGTGGATTTAAACTTTCAGAAAAGGAGGGAAACATGTTGAGCAAACGGAGGGAAGAAAACAAAAAGCAGGCCTCAGACAAATGTGATTCAACAGTGGCTTTTAGTTAAATCCAAATCCCGAAACAAGTGCCTCCATCTTAAGCCCATGAGCTGAGAAAAATGAGTTATACCGTGTTCCTTCCTTTCTTCTCTTTAACAGGCTCTTTAAATGTCCAGGTCTCATCTCAGTTTTTCTGCTAAGAAGTATCTAAGAGCTGTGCACTGTGGCTTGGGTCGCAATGTTAAAGGGGAGCATGGCTTTTCACGGCAGTGGTGGGGGCAGCGGGAACGCTGGGAGTTCTCAGATGGAGAGAACCGAACAAGCTCTCTGAAGAGAAACTGCACCTTCCAAGTGGGGATTATCCCTGCACTCGCCTTGAGGGACAAGCCTCAGTTTTGGTAAAGACAGCTGCAGTTTCCTGAGACCACTTCCCAAATAATAGTCTTGTCGGTCTATGAAGAGGGAACTCTCCAGTTTACGGGGTATGCCTCTGAAGCTACATCAAGGACATAATTTTGAAATTACAGTCAGTCCCCTATATCCATGGGAATGCACCCAAGATTCAGCAAACCTCAGGTATATCTAAAGAAAAAACTATGTCGTGCAGCTGGGAGTGCTTGTCTAATGTGCATGAGTCCCTGGGTTCTATCCCCAGTGGGGCGCACATAAAAATGGATGGTGGGCCGGGCAGTGGTGGCGCAAGCCTTTAATCCCAGCACTCGGGAGGCAGAGCCAGGCGGATCTCTGTGAGTTCAAGGCCAGCCTGGGCTACCAAGTGAGTTCCAGGAAAGGCGCAAAGCTACACAGAGAAACCCTGTCTCGAAAAACCAAAAAAAAAAAAAAAAAAAAAAATGGATGGCGGAGTACTCAGGCACTCAGGAGGTGGCGGCAGGAAGATTAGAAGTTCAAGGTTTGTTTGTTTGTTTGTTTGTTTTTTGTTTTCCGAGAAAGGGTTACTTTTTTTTACATTTTATAAAATCTTCATTGACAAATCATATAGTATACAATTTGCCTGTTTGCACAATTCGATAGACTTTAGTGCAGCATCCTCATAGGCCCATGACACCATCACCACTTTCTATTTTAGAACATCTCGGTCTTCAATTTCATACACACATATAATGTATGGTGATTACATTCCCTCTTATTTTTTGTAAATGAACATAGTATTTGCAGTTGTAACCACTTTAAGTTCACAATTCAGTGGCATGAATTACATTCAAGATATTAATTACACTTATGATATTCATTAATTACACTCATATTAATTACATTTGTGGTATACATTGATTACACTTACAGTATTCATTCAATAACTATATTTATGATATTAACTAATTACATTAATTGTATTGACTTATTACATTCATGATATTATGTCCTGATACTACTGTCCGTTTGTGGGGCTTTTCCATCACACAAAACAGAAACTCTGTACTTAGGAAATCTTTGCTGTATATTTCTTTCTTCTCCATCTTAAGATAATGTCTAATCTTTCCTAAGACAGGGTTTCTATGTGTAGCTTTGGAGCCTGTCCTAGAACTCTCTCTGTAGACCAGGCTGGCCTCGAACTCACAGAGATCTGCCTGCCTCTGACACCAGAGTGCTGGGATTAAACACATGCACCACCACTGCCGGCCTGTTCAAAGTCTTTTGCAGTTATGTATTGCTATTGAGTTTAAGCCAGGCTGGGATGCATGAGATGATTCTGCCTCAGAACAAAACAAAACAAACCATAAAACACAACCCCCCAACAAAAATTGGATCTTCATTTGCTTTTTTTTTTTTTTTGTCATTTTCCTATAAACAGTGTCACAACTGCTTACAAAGCACTGACATGTGGAATGGTTGAATTCAGACAGTGGACCTATTGACAGGGGAATTAAAAAACACTGGAAGGTTTCCACCTGACTCTAGACATCATCTATGCACATATAATATGTATATATCTAGGCTGTGTCTGTGCATATAGAAACCATATAAATGTAAGGCAGAGACCTATCTTCAAATAATAACTCTAAATGCGGTTTATAATCGATGCTGTCTGCTGTTATATATAAACCAACCCTCAGACTTGAGCATCTCAAACAGCCAATTTATTTTGTCATTCACTGAGTTAGACATATCACAATGGACCATTCAGACAATTTGTTTCCCACCTCAGGCCGGGCTAACTTGTGGGCTGATGGTGGGTGAACTTCCCCAAATGGCACCCTCATTAGCCCGTTGCTAGCCTCTCTGTCCTCTCCCCCTACAGGTCTTATCCAGACAAGGTCTCTGTGCATAGTGTAGATTTTATTTTGTCCAGGATGTTGTCCTTTTTGTTTGTTTTTCCGAGACAGGGTTTCTCTGTGTAGCTTTGGGCCTTTCCTGGAACTCACTCTGTAGCCCAGGCTGGCCTCAAACTCACAGAGATCCACCTGCTTCTGCCTCCCGAGTGCTGGGATCAAAGGCATACGCCACCACCATCCAGCTTTAAAAGATTTATTTATTTACGTTTATGTATTTAAGTGCTTTATCTGCATGTACACCTCTATGTCAGAAGAGGGCATCAGACCCCACTATTGATGTCTGTGAGCCACCTTGTGGTTGCTGGGAATTGAACACAGGACCTCTGAAAGAGCAGCCAGTGCTCTTAACCACAGAGCTATCTCTCTAGCCCCAGGATGTTGTTCTTAGTGCTTCAAGTGAGAGCAGCTTCTCAGGCTCTTGTGAGCTAAGGGTAGGTGGGGTGGCACAGATTTTACAACAGCACAAATAGTAGTAATAATCATAAACTGATCATGTTTGTTTGTATAAGATTGTGATACAAAGTGATGTAACCATTTAGGAACATAATGTGGGATCATTAAATTAAGCTAGTTGACATATCTAGAGGCTCAACTCTTATTTGCAAAGTTATTTATTTACCTATTTATTGACATAATTTATGTGTATGACATGCTAGGGATAGTCCCCAGAACCTTGCAGATGTTAGGCAATCATTCTACTGTTGTGCCATCCTTAGATCAAGACCTCACTTTTTCTTTCTTTCTTCTTCTTCTTCTTTTTTTTTTTTTTTTTTTTTTTTTTTTGGTTTTTCAAGACAGGGTTTCTCTGTAGCTTTGGAGCCTGTCCTGGCACTCTTTGTAGACCAGGCTGGCATCGAACTCACAGAGATCCACCTGCCTCTGCCTCCCAAGTGCTGGGATTAAAGGTGTGTGCCACCATTGCTCCTCCCAACCCCCTGAGTGAATGAGCCCAGAGCCTGTGCAAGGCAGACAAGGACTGAGCCACTTCGCTGAACTGTATCTCTAACTCTTTTGTAGACAATTGAGACAAGTTGCCTACCTTAGCCCTGAACTCATGATCCTTCTGCCTCACCTTCCAGAATAGCTGAGGTTACAGACATGGTTGTGGCATAAGATCTTAGGTCTTAATAGGAATGGCAAGGAACTGGCTGCCATCCTTACTGTAGCATGGGTGGAAAGTTCTAGAAACCACATAGACTTGGCAAAGCATTTCCATACACAAAAAATTTACCATGTTTAGTCCTCAGCAGTTTGTACATATACCAATTTTCTTAGAAAATAGGATGTAATTACATATATTGTGTGCAGCATTTTTGACATTTAATGGTGACGATTATAAAAATTCTCCCCAGTTTTATTACTTCTTTGATTTGTATGTATATTTTCTGACCATCATTTTGAGTTGTAGGGAGCATGTACTAGGCTTTTTATGGCACACAACTATGATCTTAGGAGTGCTAAGAATCGTTTATTAATGCCCAGGGCATCATTGAAGCCTTCCTAATACCTTTGATTTACTAAAGTCACCAAAGTTATGTTAGCTTGTTTTATGGATATGACTTTAGCCATATGGTAAGGCACAGCTTGGTACAGGTGTTCCTCATGCCTGGTCCACTGACATCTAAGAAATTCAACTCTAGGGTCACACAGAAAAGGAGCAAAAAAAAAAAAAAAAAAAAAGCTAATAAAACCCACATGTTAACCATTAACGTTCATTTACCAGAGCTTGCTTAAACTCTGGTACTCTTAAAGCTAATTTCATCCAATTGCCTTTTAATTACAGTCTCTTGCTTGGAGTTGCAGATATAATGGGTTTTTAATGTAACTTGCACTGCTCTGTGTCCAATGCAGGATGTAATCATGCAGTTTATTCAGTCAGAGCCAGTGCATGGGGTAACGACAACACAAGAGCACACGGATGTCTGCACATGCACACACCCGGCAGGAGAGAGTAACACAGGAACCTGACGTGATGGGGCGTGGTGAGACACAGCCAGCTTCAGGCCAGCCAGGGTTACGGGTGGACCCCGTCTCAAAAGCGTCTCCATGATCAGACCCTCTGAAGAGGTGAGACAGCTGATTGGCTTGATCTGTTTGGGAGGCATCCAGGCAATGGGACCGGGTCCTGTGCTCATTGCATGAGATAGCTGTTTGAAACCTGGGGATTATGCAGGGACGCTTGGCTTAGACTGGGAGGAGGGGACTGGACCTGCCTGGACTGAGTCTACCAGGTCAATCTCAGTCCTTGGGGGAGGCTTTGCCCTGGAGGAGGTGGGAATGGGGGGTGGGCTGGGGAAAAGAGGAGGGCGTGGGAGGGGGGAGAACAGGGAAACCCGTGGTTGATAGGTAGAACTGAATGGTATTGTAAAATAAAATAAAAGGAAAAAAAAAAGCGTCTCCATGAAGCGGAGAACAGTGCTTCAGGTGCTATGTAAAGCCGTCCATCTTTAAAAAAAAAAAGGAACACTTTGAAACTGTTGGGAATAAGGCAGAACCATTGTGGAAAACAGCTTGGAGGGTGCTCAAAACAAAAAACAAAAAACAAAATAAACTGAGCAGGACTAATATGTAACTCTGCCATTCCAGTCTTGTGATATCTAGATCCCTTTGTTTACTAAGGTTATTTATGAAAGACAAGATGTGGAAGTAACACATGCTAGAATATTACCTGTACTTACAAGAGAAACCAGCCCTTTGTAATGTGAAAGCCTTAGAGGCCGGTATATTAAAAGAATAAAGCCAAATATCACCAGCAAAATACATATGATGTTAAAACAAAGCCAATTCAATACACAGAAATAGTATACTCTTCATCACCCGAAGCAGGGAGGCAGAGAAGGAACGGAGTTGGCAAATAAAACTCAGTTGTTCACGAAGTTTAGCAATCTAATGTCTGTGCATGGATGCATGTCAATCACCCAGAATTGGACCTGATTAAATGCCAGAATTCTGGACTCACCCCCTTTAGTTCTGCTTGGATGATTGTTCCTATCTATATAAAACATAAATGTGAGAAATATGTGTGTCTTCATTTCTAAAACATTAAGGAAAGGGCTGGAGAGATTACTCAGTGACTCAGAGCATTGGCTGTTTTGGGGGGGTTTTGTTTGTTTGTTTGTTTGTTTTCAAGACAAGGTTTCTCTGTGTAGTTTTGTTGCCTGTCCTGGAACTCACTCTGTAGACCAGGCTGGCCTTGAACTCACAGAGATCCGCCTGGCTCTGCCTCCTGAGTGCTGGGATTAAAGGCATGTGCTAGAGGACCTGGGTTCAATAACCAGGACCCACATAATCTTTTGTGACTCCAGTTCAAGGGGATCCAATGTTCCATTCTAGCCTCTGAAAACATTGTACTCACATGTTACACAGACATACATGAAGGCAGAACACCACACTTTAAAAAACAAAATAAAACATTAGAAAGTGTTCCAAATGCCACCCCTCAACATCTAACCTCTTTTCCATGTCTACATGTTCCTACCCCTTTGCCATTCTAACTACATCTTTGGGCAGGGGTGGGGGGTGGGAAAAAGAAATGCCAGGCTAGCCAGCCAACATCCTCTTCCTATATCAGGACTTTCGAAGCCTCTTATAACTTTGCAGGTTTTTTTCTGATGAAAGGAATAGAGTAGACCAGCCTCTACAAGGAGAGCCAATCTTGATCCTTCCAGAGTGCCGAGTCTCGGGACTTAAGAGCTTGCACCCTAATCTCTGCATCTTTTGTTTGGTCTTTAATCTTCACTCTGAAACTAGAATCCATAAAGGATTGAGTCAGACACAAGGCTGGCCAAAGCAAACACCAGATAAGACACGTGATCCATCACCTTGATTAAACTCGTCTTACCTTCTCTAAGCAGGTGTTTGATTTAGAAGAAAACTGAAATTTATGAATGGCTTTTGTGCCCTAGTTTACTGGTATTAACCTGGAGTTTCGGGATCCACATTCCTATAAAAGTGATAGCAGAGTTGCCCTACCAAATATAACATGAATAGTAGCTCCTATTAGCAATGACTTCACACCAAAGTCAAACTGTAAACCCTGAATTATCCGCCTGCCTCTGCCTCCCAAGTGCTGGGATTAAAGGTGTGCGCCACCACCACCCGGTGTAAACCCTGAATTTTAAAGATATATTTCTTTTAAATTTTGGCATTTATAAAAATCAAGATTGATCTTCATTCTTCTTTTCTAAAAAGATGTGCTGTAACTCCCAGGGGTATGGTAAATCTTCAAAACAAAGTGGCATTTTTAACTACCAAATTATCTACATTGACTGGTGGGTGGGGTGCATTCTAAATTTGATGGCTGCTTATTTTCTGGTCTTTGATAGTTCACTTTGCAGTTATACAAATAAGTTAAATTTTATAATAGAGTTAGATTTTTATTCCAACTACCTTTTCCTCTTTATCCATATTTAACCACTGTGAATTCCTTCCCTAGCATGCACACCAGTCTATCCCATCTATTAAAAACAACAAAATTTCCTCTTATTTACGGGTCCCTTCTAGATATGGTTCTTTACCCATTTCTCTTTGTATCTTTCTTTTAAAACATTTGCATATTTTTCTATTGAGTTAATCTAGCATGATTTAGGTCACTTTTTTTTTGTTTGTTTTTGTTTTTGTTTTTTGAGACAGGGTTTCTCTGTGTAGCTTTGTGCCTTTCCTGGAACTCATTTGGTAGCTCAGCTGGCCTCGAACTCACAGAGATCCGCCTGGCTCTGCCTCCCGAGTGCTGGGATTAAAGGCGTGTGACATCACCTCCCAGCCTGTTAGGTCACTGTCTTTACTGAGTGGACATCTACATTATGAATTTACTACTACAATTAAATAGAATTCACTTAACCAACCTTGAGGAAATACCTTCAAACATGACTGCAAACATTTCTAAAGTACTCTAGAAATAAAAATGGGTCAAGAGCACCACACATTTACGGGTTTGTATCCTCCTCAGAATTCATAGTTAAAACTTTTAGCTCCCAGTATCGTAGAACCAGAACATGATCTTATCTGAATGTCTTTTTATAGATAATTAAGATGACAGGTCTTCAGGCCGAATGTTACCCAATATGACTGGTGTCTGGATAAAAGGGATCTGAACAGAAAACAACAGGAAGGAAATGTAAGCAGACTCGGCACAGCAGGGAAACAAAATCCTGGCATGACCCTTTGATTTCTGATCTGTAGCATCCATAACTAGCAGATAACACTTTTCTGGTACCTTGAGCCACTCCATTTTTGTGACTGTGGTGGCCACCCTCAGACATTTAACAGAGCATTCTAACAAAACATCTCAAAATAGACAATTTCTATCTTAACAGACGGGTGAATCAATGCTGAATGGTTGGAAACAATGTCTCATTGTGTGCAGCCTTGGCAGAGCTGATACTTGCTATGTGAACCAGGGGGACCTCAAACTCAGTGGATTCTACCTGCCTACACCCTCTTGAGTGCTGGGATCAAAGGTGTGTACCACCACACCCCCACCCTTTTGCGATATTTTAAAAAACAATTAAATGCTCCCTCTTTCTTCCTCTCCTGAGACATGGTGCCTCTATAGTTTTGGCGGGCCTCTCAAGCTCGAGGTTGACCAGGCTGGCCTCGAACTTAGAGATCTGCCTGCCTCTGCCTCCTAACTGCCAGGTTTACCATCACGACCTGCTGTTATCTTTTTAATGCAACTTTGGCTTATTTTCCAGAAATTTAGCACATTTCTAGAGTTCTATGTCCTTTTATTTTGCAACATCTAAAATTTTCAGATGGATCAAGTTTCATTATATAATCACTCACATTTAACTACCATTCATTAATAGTTTGATACAATGAAGGAAATGAAAATCAAAAAAATATTTAATTTAAAAACATGTAAGTATTCATTCATTTGTTCAATACTGCCAAGTTTTCCATTCTTTGGGATTATCACATCTATCATGAAGTACATTTTTAAAGGAAAATGATAGGCAATTAGAAACTGCATAATTAAAAAAAAATCAGTGATTTCCTATGAAGTATGCAAAAAACCCTCATCACATTCAATAATGCAGCACATATTAAAGATTATGCTTTTTGAAGGGACTTCATCATTGACTTTTCTGTTGGAACTACACCATGGAATATAAAAATGTTCTTAAAATGGTATAATGAAGCATAGAAACCCAAGTATGCTTTCTAAGTCGCAAATTTATCTTAGCCATCACTCCCTACAAACAATAATCCAAAGCGCACATATACCCCCCATTGACTCATCCGTTAAGACGACCCAGCCTAAGGAGCGTCTGTCTTGGTCTCGGCACTCTTCCCTGCCTTTGCATGGGTGAGGGTGTGAAGTTTCAGGTTGTTTGACTGAATAAAGCTCCTCTGGCAGCCGTCAAAGGGGCACACGAAGGGCTTCTCACCAGTGTGGATGCGGATATGGGTGCGCAAGTTGAAGTCCAGCGAGAAGCGCTTCCCGCACCCTTCGAAAGTGCACTGAAATGGCCTCTCTCCACTATGAACCAGAAGGTGTCGCTTTAGTTTCGAGCCCTCTGTAAAAGCTTTCCCGCACTCGGCACACGCGTGCTGTCGGGGACCGTGAATAAGCATGTGCTTCCTCAGGGCAGTCTTATTCTTCAGCTTTTTCTTGCAACCAGTCTGAGGGCACTCAATCAATAAGGGACCACAGTATTCACCACCCTTCGGCTCCTCCCCAGTAAATCCCGCAAGCTGCTTATGATCTGATAAATCAGCTTCCGATATTTTTTCAACAGGGAGCTCCGGGTTAGTCATGTACGTGGTACATCCCAGTGCTGAGTTGGCTCCAACCGTCTGTTGAGGCTGCTCTTGCTTGGCCTCGCTTTCTTCTTGTTTTTCCCCCTTCGTCACGTATTCCAAAGAACTTTCAAGAAGCGAACTCGCTTCAAGGATATGGCGAGAAAGGTCTTGTTCGGCTTCCTCCAGGTTTTCGAAGGCTTTAAAAAGTAAATCCTCTTCCAAAATAGGTTCAGAAAACTCACCTCTAATGATGCACTCTATGTAACCGTCGGGGAAGTCGTCTTCCTCAGTCTCGGGGTTTGTCTCACGGAACACATCTTCATCGTGGATGGTGTATGTGACGTGGAGAGGTTCCCCTCTTGGCTTCTGGTCTTGCCTTGCCTCCTCTCGTTCCGCGTTCGCTCTACCGAGGGCTCCTTCGCCCTGGCTTTTCTGGCCACTCGTCTCTGCCATTTTCTTCATTTGCTCTTTCATGTTGTCTGGACTGCTCCCTTCTTGAATGATGAATGTTAATCACCCCCAGCAAACACCTGCCTTAGATAAGAACCTAAAGTTAAAATATATTCCAATACTAGAGCTACTGTAAGAAAATGACTTCAGTAAATGGTGTATATAGTCAGTGGGATGGCTCAGCAAGAAGTTGCTGGCCCTTGGCTCAGTCTGGGAGGAAGGGACTGGACCTGCTGGGACTGAGTCTACCAGGTTGATCACAGTCCTTGGGGGAGGACTTGTCCTGGAGGAGGTGGGAATGGGGGGTAGGCTGGTATATATATATATATATATATATATATATATATATATATATATATATATATATATATATATGAAGTTGCTGGCCACTCACCATAGTTTAATCCTGGGAGCCACAGTAGGAAAGGACCAACTCCCATAGATGGTCCTCTGACCTCCATGAGTGAGCCACACATTCAAGCACATGCTTGCTTTCTCTCTCTCTCTCTCTCTCTCTCTCTCTCTCTCTCTCCACTCACACACACACACACACACACACACACACACACACACACACACATAAGTGACCCCAAATATTCTACCTACAGCTGATAAATACCTTCAGCAAAGTGGTGGGATACAAGATTAACTAAAAGGCCGGGCGGTGGTGGCGCACGCCTTTAATCCCAGCACTCGGGAGGCAGAGGCAGGTGGATCTTTGTGAGTTCGAGGCCAGCCTGGTCTACAGAGCGAGATCCAGGAAAGGCGCAAAGCTACACAGAGAAACCCTGTCTCGAAAAATCAAAAAAAAAAAAATTAACTAAAATTAAAAGAAAAAAATTAGTAGCCCCCCTACATACAAATGGCAAGCAGACTGAAAGAAATCAGGGAAACAAAACCCTTCATAATAGCCACAAACAATATAGAATATCTTGAGGTAACCCTAAGCAAGCAAGTGAAACACTTGTATGACAAACACTTCAAGTCTTTGAAGAAAGAAATTGAAGATGATATCAGAAGATGGAAGAGTCTCTTATGCTCATGGACTGGTAGGATTAACATAGTAAAAATGGCTGTCCTATTAAAGGTAATCTACAGAATCAATGCAATCTCCATTCAAATCCCAATAGAATTCTTCACAGAAATTGAAAGGACAACACACAATTTCATATGGAAAAACAGGAAACCAAAGATAGCTAAAATAATAATGAACAATTAAAAAAACAAACAAACAAACAAACAAACTTCTGGAGGTATCACCATCCCTGATTTCCATCTGTACTACAGAGCTATAGTAATAAAGGTTATATGGTATTGGCATAAAAATAGACAGGTGAATCAATGGAATAGAATCAAAGACCCAGAGAGGTAAATCCATGCACCTATGAACACTTGATTTTTGATTAAAAAAAGCCAGAAATATACAATTGGAAAAAGAAAGTATCTTCAACAAATGATGCTCGTCTAACTTGATGTTTGCATGTAGAAAAATGCAAATAGATCAATATTTACCACTATGCCCAAAATTCAAGTCCAAGCGGAACAAAGACCTCAACATAAAACCAGATACACTGAACCTGATAGAAGAGAAAGCGGGGAATCGCCTTGAATGCACTGGCACAGGAGACCACTTCTAAATAGATCACCGATAGTGGCAGGCAAGAAGATCGACATAATAAATGGGACCTCACGAAACTGAAAAGCTTCTGTAAGGCAAAGCACAACATCAATGGGACAAAATGGTAACCTACAGAACGGGAAGATTTTCACCTCATCCTATAGAGGGCTAATATCTAAAATCTACAAAGAACTCAAGAAACTAGACATTAATAAACCAATCAAAATTTTAAAATGGGGTGCAGATATAAACAAAGAATTTGAAATAGGGGAATCTCAGGCTGGAGAGATGGCTCAGTGGTTAAAAGCACCCAGTGCTCTTCCAGAGGTCCTGAGTTCAATTCCCAGCAACTACATGGTGGCTCACAACCACTTGTAGTGAGATCTGGTGCCCTCTTCTGGCCTGCAGGGACACATGCAGGCAGAATACTATATCTGTAATAAATTAATAAATCTTTAAAAAATGGGGGTGGGGCAGGTGATGGTGGTGCACGCCTTTAATCCCAGCACTCGGGAGGCAGAGGCAGGTGGATCTCTGTGAGTTCGAGGCTAGCCTGGTCTCCAAAGTGAGTTCCAGGAAAGGCACAAAGCTACACAGAGAAACCCTGTCTCAACCCCCCCTCCCCCCCCAAAAAAAAAGAAATAGGGGAATCTCAAATGGCTGAGAAACACATTAAAACAAAGAAATCTTCAACAATCTTAACCCATCTGGGAAATGCAAATCAAAATGACTCTGAGATACCATTTTACACCCGTCAGAATGGCTAAGATCAGTAACACAAGTGACAGCCTATATTGGAGAAGATGTGGAGCAAGGGGACAGCTCCTCCACTGCTGGTGGGAGTGCAAACTTGTACAGCCACTTTGGAAAGCAATATGGTGGTTTTTTAGAAAATTGCAAATCAATCTACCTCAAGACCCAGCTATATCACTCTGGGGCATATACCCAAAAGCATCCTACCGCAAGGATACTTGCTCAACTATGTTCATAGCAGCTTAATTGATAACAGTCAGAAACTAGAAACAGACTAGATGCCCCTCCACCTAAGAATGGGTAAAGAAAATGTGGTACATTTACACAACAGAGTACTACTCAGCTGTTTAAAAAAATGACATTGCCTTTAATCCCAACACTTAGGAGGAAGAGGCAAAGAATTTCTATACCAGCGCGCGCGCACACACACACACGCGCACACACACACACACACACACACACACACACACACCACAACAAAACAAAACAAACAAAAAAATCAACAACAAAAAAAACCATCATGAACTTTTCAGTCAAATGGATGGAACTAGAAAAACATCATCCTGAGTGAGAGGCAACACAGATCCAGAAAGGCAGACATGGTATGTATGCACTTATAAATAATAGCTGTAAAGCAAACAATAATCATGTTACAACCCACAGACCGAGACAGGATAAGTAACAAGGAAGGCTCAAGTGAGGGATGGATGACTGGATCTCCCTGGGAAGGGGAAAGAGAATAGATTTTGCAGGTGGGGATGGGAATAGGAGGGATCAGATGAGGGAAGGAGGGTTAGAGAAAGAGAGTACTGGGAGAGATGTCTGGAATTGGGGGGGGGAGTTTGGGGGGCAATGTGGAAACCTGGTGCAGAGGAAACTCCTTGAAATCTATGAGGGTGACCCTAGTGAGGACCCCTAGTAACTGGGGATATGGAGCCTGAACCAGACATCTTCTATAACCAGGGAAGGCTTCCAGTGGTGGGACAGGACACCAACCCAACCACCCAAACTCTGACCTTATAACTTGTCTTGCCTGCAAGATATGCTGGGGAAATGGTGACTCAGAACTTGTGGGAGTGGCCACTCAGTGACTGGTCTAACCTGGGGCCCATGCTCAAGACACTTCCTGGATGGCCAGGAATTGGAAGTTGGATAGTCTGGCGGTAGAAATAGGACTGGCAAAAAAAAAAAAAAAAAAAAAAAAAAAAAAATCAATGAAATGATTTTTAATGATACCCAGCTCAAATATCAGAGGTTTCCCCTGGCAGCTGATGGGAGCAGATGTAGAGACCCACAGCCAAACATTAGTGGTGAGCTCTGGGAATCCTGCAGGACAGGGGGAGGAAGGATTGTAGGAGACAAAAGGGGTCAAGAACACCAGGAGAACATGGCCCACAGAATCAGATAATCAGGACTCATGGGGTTCACAGAGACTCAACTGGATCATGGAGCCTGTATGGGTCTGCAGGTCCTCTGCATATATGGCTGTTTAGCTTGGGGTTATTGTGGGACTCAGACACTGGGAGTGAAGGTGTCTTTAACTCGTTTGTCTGCTCTTGGGATACTTTTTGTCCTACTGGGTTGCCTCATCCAGCCTGTATTACATATATACAGTGTTCTGCCTGCATGTGTGCCTGCATGCCAGAAGACGGCACCAGATGTTATTATAGATGGTTGTGAGCCACCATGCGGTTGCTGGGATCTCTGGAAGAGCAGCCAGTGCTCTTAACCTCTGAGTCATCTCTCCAGCCCCCTTGTCAAGCTTTAATATGAGGGTTCGAATCTTGTTTTGCTTGTTGTTTTGTTTGTTGATATCCATGGGAGGCCAGCTCCTTTCTGAAGGGAAAGGGGGGAGCAGGTGGTCAGGGGTACAGCAGAGGCATGAGTGGGCAGGGCGACTGTGAGAAGTGGAGGGACAGGACACTGGAGTCAGGATATATTGTAAGAGAAAGAATAAAGAAAGAAAAAAAAAGGGTTAAAATTCACTTTGCAAAAACAGTGACTAACTTACACTAACAAAACTAAAAGAAAACCAATTGTGACCCTGAACACACCTCCATGACTGGAACTCTCCAGCATGTCACATGACCTCACTGCCAGTACTGAGCACTCAGTAGAGGGTCACCCCTGCTCTAGTCTGTATTGTTCATGACACATCAGTAAATAAACATTCAAAAATCCATGCCTTTATGGAGCAGAATCTTTTTTTTTTGTTTTCGAGACAGGGTTTCTCTGTGTAGCTTTGCGCCTTTCCTGGATCTCGCTCTGTAGACCAGGCTGGCCTCGAACTCACAGAGCTCTGCCTGGCTCTGCCTCCCGAGTACTGGGATCAAAGGTGTGTGCCACCACTGCTCGGCTTTTTTTTTTTTTCAACATGTATTTATTTATTATGTATACAGTGTTCTCCCTGCATGTATGTCTGCAGGCCAGAAGAGGGCGCCAGATCTCATTACAGATGGTTGTGAGCCACCATGTGGTTGCTGGGAATTGAACTCAGGACCTCTGGAAGAGCAGCAGCCAGTGCTCTTAACCTCAGAGCCATTCCTCCAGCCCTGGAGCAGAATCTTTATAAGCATATAAAATAACCAATGCGGACTGGGGATGTGGCTCAGTTAGTAGAATGCTCATCTAGAGTGCACAAAGCCCCGCGTACAATCCGCAGCACAGCATAAAAGGACTGTGGTAGTAGTATAGGCTTGGAACCCTACACTTGGAAGAGGCAGGGTGTCAGAAGTTCAAGGTCATCCTCAACTACATAGTTAGAACCCAGGATAGGCTACATGAAACCCTACTTCAAAAATAAATAAAAATAAAATAAGCAATGCACGCCAAACACTATTCAGTTGCAAAGAACGGTAGGAAATACCAATAAAGGCACTTGCAGAAAGTTTAAGTTTGCAATTTTAAACAGAATACTTAGGAAAATGCCGAGGGTCCTCTAGGTCCTAAGGAATCTTGGTCTCGTGGTCTGAAGAAAGAGGAGAAGCAACCACGCACGTGCAGACAAAAAATTTCTGCCAAGAACCACAAGTGGCCGACTGCCCTCCTGGCGGGTCTGAAGGCTTGAACGATGCCTGTCTCACTCACAGGGGACGTGGAGATGTGTCTGGTTAACGGCATCTCACAGGAAACAGAGCGCTGAGATAAATGCCCTGTTAAGTTCCTTGCAGAAAAAAAGAATAAAGGTGTGGTGGTGGTCTATGAAAAAAAAAAATACTTAGGCAAACCTACTATTTGGTCAGTTGCAGTTGATGGAAAAACTTGGAGGCCACGGTGTGTGACAGTCCTGCTTTCTGTCACATACAAGAGCTGCAAAACAGGAAATGGAATGATGCTTGTAAGGTGCATGGCACAGTCCATGGCACACAGTAAATGCTGGGTATACATGTGGGTTAGTGCTGTCTTGTATCTTTTCAGTCATTCTATACTGGATCCTGCTCCTTTAAGTGGGATACGGACAGTAGCTATTCTTACTCTTATTATCACTATTATTATTTATTACAGAGCCAGATATGGGCTGGGTAGGCCCCATGTGTCTGTCTAAACTATTCAGCCTTGTGGAGGTGAGGAGCCATTTCAGAGAGTAAAAGGAATGAGGATGTTGTTACAATAAAATAGGGAGAGGCAAGATTTCGTTCCTGGACTGCAGTTTGCTGGCCTATTTTCTAGAAGATTCTCAAAGGTCCAAATAAATAATAAATAAATAAATAAACAAATAAACAAGAAATCTATGGAATCCCATGTCTTGTGACTTTAAGGCATAATAAAGTCACAGGATAATAATTTGGCTTTTTATTTTCCCATTATTAAAAAAAAATAAACCAAACAAGCTCCCCCTAAAAAACCAAGAACAATAAAACCAAATCTAAAAAGCAAGACCATTTAAAGTTGCAACATAAATGTTATTGTTGTATTTCTATCTGCCTTTTGCTTAATGTTCAAACTGCATGTCTGATAAAGAGGTTTTCATTGTTCTGATGTCTTGCTGTAGGAGCCGAAATTAAATGCTCTTTGAATAAGGGCAAATGTGAAAGCTGCGGGATGATTATTAACAGCTTAAAACTACTTTAAAATGACCATGTTAATAAAAAAAATCTCAATGCAGACATGGCCATTCACTTTTGGCAAAAAGAATATATCAAAACAAAAAAGTACACTTCAACTACTAGAGCAAGAGTACCTCCCATATGCACACCTATTCTTTATTTCATTTAAACTGATCACATGACTGAGGAAAAATCGTAGGCTGGTATACAAAAGCTGTTTCTCTCAATGAGTTCATCTAAAATAACTCCAAGCTTATCTCTTATTCTCTTTCTCCTAGTTCTCCCTTGCTTAAAGAGTTTAACCATAGGCACTTTAGTCCAAAAATACTTATCAATGTTTGCATGGTCAAACCCACCAGGAATCAGTGTAATAATCACATGGCAAGGTCAGCAACACCCAGGAATGTGTTTGAAAACATGAAGTAATGCATGCAGGGGGACAAGGTTAAATACATTCCCAAGCATGTGCTGGTGAGGTCTAGTGGTATTTCTAAATTTCTAATTTTAGGAGCTGGGCCTAAAATATTTTTGCTACAGGAGTCCAAGCTTCAGGAGTCTAAGAGACAAACAAAAAAATCGACCTCAATAATAAAGCTGGCCAGTAAGAAGGGTCTGTAGGAAAAGCCACGTGTGCCAGTGACACACTTACTCCCAGTGACACGTGGTTGAGAGAACGGACTCTGACTTCCATTTGCACTTGAGTACACCTAAACACAAGCACGCACACACTAAATACACTAAATAAAAAAAATAAAAGGAGAGAAACTTCAAAAATAGAAACTGAAAATGTCCTTTTATAGCTTATAGGAGTCCTGGAGCAGTTATTCCATTTAATATCCATATCTGACAGCCAGGACACTCCCAGGATTCCCACAAACAAGAATTGGATTCTGTCTCCACCACAACCCACCTAGTGCAGGGATACAAGGCAGGCATCAGGACCCATTGTCACACATGTGCTGAGAGGAGCAGGCTGGCTGGGCACTTCTGTTAGGCTGGCCAAGAGGGGCAAAGACAAAGCCAGACAGCTGACAGGTACCTTCCCCACACAGTTTTGTTTTTTTAAAAAGTCGGGGCTTTGTTTTTTCCAGGTGAGCCTCAAGCTTGCTATGTAGCCAAGGATGATCATGAACTCCCAATCTCCTTGAGTGCTGGGGTCACAGGCTATGAACACCTGGTTGTTTTAATTCTGCTAATTTTAATCAATCAACCATAATAAGCTCTCCCTAGAATAAGGCACCCCTCTTGTCCACTGCATGTTCTTCTCAAGTCCTTGGTATTGTCTGTAAAATAATTTAGTCTTACCTACTGGCTGGATGGACATTCACACGATCGAGAGCGAAAGTCTGTCTTCTTTGTCATGTGTCCAAGCTTAGTCCATTTCTCTACGGAAATGAGTTTATGAATATGCATTAACTATAGTTCTGGTGAGGTCTGATTCAGAAACCTTCAAAAAAAATTAATTTACTAAGCATTTATTCAGAACTTTAAGACACTTAACGAATATTTTTCAAGAGTTGCTTACAAATGCTATTTAGATAGAATATTTCCTAACAGATCAAAGCCAAAGAGATACATATTTTATGATATATCACCATCTAAATCTAGCATCTACTTTTCTTCATTAGGTTGTTTATCAGATATTTGAGCATTTTGCTATCCCCTACCCAATATGCAACCTTGTGAGAATGGCAAGTAAAGTTAAGATGGTGATTTTTTTTTTTTAAGTTGTCACTATGTAGTAGAGACTGGCTTGAACTCATGATCTCCTGCCCCTACTTTTCAAGTTCTGGGATTACAGAAATGTGCCACCAAGCATGGCCCAATAGCTTCTAATTAGTCAAAAATCATACAAAATGCTTACCGGCAAATACAGATAAAGACAAAAATCTAACGGCATGCGATAAAAACCAATGCTTCATTTCCCTAATGCAACTACTTCAATAATCTGACATTGTTCTAGGAGCTCAGTATAAAAAAGGAAAAAAAAAAAAAAAAAAAGGACCCAGAGTCCACAGTTAACATAGAGACACGCTTTCATAATGTGGAGAACACCAACAGTAAAGAGTAAATTAACAAAACAGTTTCTGATAGAGACAAGTACCCAGAGATCTATTGAGTAGGAGAGACAGCCTAGCGGAGGGGAGCCATCTTTGTAAGGACCGTCCAGGAAAGCTCCCCGCGACCCCCAAAGAAGAAGTGCCTAGACCCCTGGAAGAGAGGTGAGAGTAGATCCCCCCAAAGTCCCGCTTTAGCAAGCAATGTGCACTCACTGTAAAAAGGGATTTGATTCAGGATGTCAGGAAATAAAGTAATCCAGGGTACAGATTTCCGTACAGGAGGCAGCCATATTTACTACAGGAGGAAGCCATATTTACCACAGAAGCCGTACGTAATTCTTTTTCTTTTCTTTTCTCTTTTTTTTACCACTTTCTTCCCTCTTTGTTTTTTTGAGATAGGGTTTCTCTGCGTAGCCCTGGCCGTCCTGGAACTTGCTCTGTAAACCCAGCTGCCTTTGAACGCACAGACATCCTCCTGCTTCTGCCTCCCCGGTGCTCGGCTTAAAGGCGCGCGCCACCCCGGCACTTGGCTGAAACCGTAATTCTTGTAGAACAGGGGCGGCCAGAAATGTGGTCAGAGTCCAGGCGCGGAAGAGGCTGGGGATTCTTGTAAAGTTATTTGCTCCAAAGAAAACCGCTACAAGTTTGCAAAGGAGCAGCGGGCTCGAGTTTACATTAACCGGATTATTATGGATCTACTATTGAGACACAAGAGCGAAAAAGAGATCTCCTGGGGTAATTTGAGAACCAAGATCTGGAATGCACAGAAGGATGAGAAAACTCTTCGCTGTTGGATTGGAAAACGGGGTGAGGAAATTGGAAAACGAGCTAAGGAAAAGCAATAAAACAAGTTGTCCTATTTTCTTTTTCCTGAAGCAAATCTAGCGAAATTTACAGATAAGTGGAAAGAGAAATGTAGGTGTCCTGTTGCCACAATAATTTAAATATTTTAATATAAAACAGTCCTAGCCAAATATTTCGATGAAACAAAGCTCATGAAAATCTGAAGCCAAATTTAAAATACAGCTTCGAGGAGATTCCAATCAGAATCCCGCCTTCTTTAGTGTGTACCTACTTTGCTCCTCAATCTGTCTGAAAAGTTGGTGGCCAGTGGCTCAAGATAGCCCGGCGACCGAAGCAATCTGAAAGCTAGCAGCATTTTCGTTGCCAAGCCTCACTCATCATCCATTTGCCAACGTCAAAACTCTGCTTTGGTGTTTTTCAAACCCTCCCCTCTTCCCTTTCCCCTTAGCAGAAAAACAGACAAAACACCCCAGCATTTCACGAAGCCAGACTTACCTAGCACCCCTGCGATGCGCTCTGATATTTCCTACTCCGTTTCCTTTCTGAAATCCCAAGAAGAAATTGTCACTCGTACCTGGAACAGCAGTGGAAATCTATGCGGCCTCGTATAGATTTCCACTGCTAGTATCTAGGCTACTAGTATCTGGTATCTAGGCTACTTGGGCCCTTCCCCCTTTAGGACACGCTCTGTTCTGGCCACACCTAAGCCTTCAGTAGGCTGAATTCCCTAGGAGAAGGCTCTAGGTGGAAGTGGGCGTGGCGGAGGGCGTGGCCCCGGGCCTGCTGGTGGACCACCCGGAGCTGGCCCCGGGTACTGGGCCTAGGGTGGGGTCAGCATGAGAGGGCTGGGCCGAGGTGGATCCAGCTCCAGACAGGCAAACTCCTCTGTGGAATCCAGATCGCCTAGCCTGAAGACACAGTAAATTCTCAGGACCTGTCTACGAACTCATGACACACATGTAACCAAATTTATGCTTTTTATCACCATTGAATGAAGTTTCTCACCTCCTAAACACACATCCAAAACTTTCTTTTTTGACCCATCTCCGCTCTGGATCCCGGCCTCTCTCAACCCCGGCTTTAGCCGCCTTAAATGTGACTGTTGGAAATACCGCAAAGCAACACAAGTCACTTTGAGAGCATGGATCAACCAGCGTTCACCACTGACTACGGTCTAGTGAAATTTAATGGTTCGTATAAATACACCGGCACCATTAAAACAAAAACCAAGTCAATATTTAAGAACCTCTTACATTTAATTTAACCTGAAGCTTTTCTGTGATTTCCTTATCGGGGAGGAGGCACTCATTCATTGTAGTTTGCTTGCTTCTCTCTGAATAAAATTTAATTGTGAGATTGAAAAGGGAAGAATTTCGACCGGCGAAATAGACTATTACTTTATGAAGGCTTTTCCACTAAGCGTCTGAATGGAAGTTGAATAAATCTTCCTTCTCTCCGGAGCGGGTCCTTTGAGGGGAATGTCTGTCTGAAGGGAGAATAAGGAACTAGTTTCCTCCTGGTTTCTATTGCACCTCCTTGTGGCTTTTTAGAAAGGGCATAGACAGGGCCTGAAGAGATGGCTCAGTGGTTAAGAGCACCAACTGCTCTACCAGAGGATGCTGGGTTCAATTCCCAGCACTCACATGGCAGCTAACAACTGTCTGTAACTCTAAGATCTGACACCCTCACACAGACATACATGCATACACCAATGCACATAAAATAATGATAAATAAGTTTTTTTTTTTTTTTAGGAAAGGGCATAGACAAATCCTCAACAAGTTCTCAAGCCAAGTTTGCATCAACCCCCCCCCTCTGTGTGTGTTCATATGATAAAAATGTTAGTAGTTGAAGCCAGCCTTGGTTACATAGTGATTATGTTTTCCCCCCAGTTATTGTTTAGGTTTCAATAACAAATACAACATCAAGGAGAAAGCAGAAAGCCTTTCTTCAACCTAATCATTCAGAGCAGGAGCCACACCCTTTTGTTATCACATCCTTACCCTCAGCTGTAAGGCACTGGACAAACCAGATTAATATGTAACCTCCCTTTACAGGATTTTGTTGGCCCTCGGGTTTGGATCAGGGTGAGGCTGTGCCTAGGGACCCACAGATAGCACCTGAGGACAGTCTGCCATTCCAGTCCATACTCCTCCACACACACCCATTATTTTTGATCCCAATACAATTTAGCTTTCCTTGCCAAGTCCCTCTCCATACCCTAAAGTATCACTAAATAAACGAAGTCAGCTGGTGTCACTTAAACTTTGTTTATGGGAACTTGGGTTTCTCCAAAATGAGTTAGGTAAGTAATTAAACCACAGAAGAAAAGCAGGCTGTCTTTTGAAATTCTACCCACAAGGGGAGAGTGCATTAAATAATATTTTTCCCAGGTTTGGTAGGTCATACTTGTAAACCCAGCATCTGGGTGGCTGAGACTGTAGGGAAGATTTTGAGTTGAGACAAAGCATAGTGAGTTCCAGGCTATCCTGGATTATAGAATGAGACCCTGCTACAAGCAAATAAACAAACAGCAACAATAAAACACAATAATATTTAGATTGCTGAAATTCTATCCATTTTGTTCTAACAATAATATCATATATATATGATATTATTGTTATATATATATGTATATATACACACATATATATGTGTGTGTATAAATACACACACACACACACACACACATATATATATATGTGTGTGTGTGTGTGTGTGTGTGTGTATATATAGACACATACTGGGGACTGGTGAGATGGTTCTGTAGCTAAGGGTAATTGTTGCTCTTCTAGAAGACCCCAGGTTTGATTCCCAGGGCCCTGATGCAGCTCACAACTATCTGTAACTCTTGTTCCAGGGACCGGATGCTGTCTTCTGGCTCTCCCTTCCCTAACCAGGGACATCAGTGGTGCACAGACATACATGCAGGCAAATCATTCATATATACAGAAAATAAAATTTAAAAACTATTATGACAATAATAGTGCGTTACTAGGTAATATTTTTATTTGAAGTTTACAAAACAAAATACTAACCATAGACATTATTTAGGCTACATAGATTTGAGTTTCTCTCCTACACTTGTCCTTGTCCAGGCCCTGGGGATAAGGTTCCTGGAATTCACTGGCCAAACTTGCAGGGCCAGAATTAGGATTAGAGTAGTGACTTTGTAGCCTTCAGCAAACTTAAGAGCATCAAGAAGATTTTGTCAATCATCATTAACAATATTTAATACAGTTTATTCTTTAAAAAAAAGTATTGAAATTGAAGTACAAAAATTTCTAATGAAACATCCAAATTGTAGATGAAAGCAAAGTCAGAGACAAAGAGCCAGTCGTCATCAGTGACAATGAGGGGTGGAAATGCATTTATACAATTAGCACAGTGGCTGGGAGGTGGTGGCAGTGTACACCTTTAATCCCTGCACTGGAGGCAGGTGGATCCCTGTGAGTTCAAGGCCAGCCTCGCCTACAAAGTGAATTCCAGGACAGCCAGGACTCTTACACAGAGAAACCACCCTGTCTCAAAAGAAAACCAAAAAAAAAAAAAAAAGATTAGCACAGTGAACAGAGGTGTTTGGTGTTCTGAGAACCCAAATTAGGAGAGTTCAAAGGTTTGGGGGAGGGGGAGGGGTCCTAGGAGCTGCTGTGAATGGAAGGAAGGAGCAAGTTGAGAAGCCAGAGTCTCCCTGATGATGGTAGACTGAGAACGGTAGTTATGGAAAGGTGTCCACAGAATAGGGAACGTGGAGAAGGGGTTCAACCTCAGAGTCAGAGCCTTCACGGGGCTTTGATCTCCATCCCAACAGTGATGGGAATAGGAGATAAAGGAAAACTGGGGATGACTGGGTAAGGTGGCATTCGCCTGCAATTCCTGTGTGTGGGAAGCAGGAGCCGGAAGAACCGAAGTTCAATGTTCAGTCTCATCCTGTATAATGAGTTTGAGATCCAGCCTCAAAAAAGTAGCAACAAAAAGAGCAAAAGAATATAGGGCGGGCAGTGAGAGCCGAGGACAACAGCAAAATACAAAGACATATATGTATGGAAATGATACAATGAAATATCACTTTGTATACTAACTTAGAAAAGAAAATATATATTATCTATAAATGCTGATCAACCTTAAAATTCCAAAATATTCATTGTTCATGCTTAGTTTATCTCCAATGGATTTATTGTTTTAGCTAATATTAATTGAATGTATTATATAGCATTTAACCTATCAAATACATAAAATGGTTTTTTTAGTACTCTCATTAGAATTTCACCTGCATTTTGAAATGATGATCCTCACCCACCAAAACTTCATGTCTAGAAACTTTGTCTCGACTTAAATCAGAACTCTAGTTTTATCAATACTGTCTAATGACTTGTGGTGGTCTTAGGTACCTCTTTACATTACATTATGATATTTTTACAAACTTCCTTATATATTTTATTAAAAATCTGTCACATTATTTGCTGTTATTTATAATACCCTGTCCAAACTTGTTTGATCTTGATGGCAACCTTATGAATCCTTATGACTATTTTATGGATGAGATAATAGGAAGTCATTAGTGATGAATGCTTATTCAAAGCCACAGAAACATTAAGATTACAGGACAGATTCTGGATCCCACGTCTTGCTATCTTGATACAGCTTTACATGTAAAGTTAATTTTTCCAAGTTCAGTCAACTGTTTAAAGAGCTTGCTAGACACAGTTTCAATTTCCTTGAAGGGGAGGGAGAACTCTACCAGCTAAAAATTGATGTTTCTACTGGGAATTTGATATCATAAAGCACAATTTCTAAGAGTGTAGTGAGGAACATTTATCTCTAGGCTTCACTCCTCCATTTTCTTAATCTAAATGGAAAATGTTTGGTATTTCATGCTGAGACAAATGAAACGTCTCATTACATTGTCATATCTTTTCAAAAAATGTTAACGCTCTTTAGATGAAAGCTATAAGCATAAGCATAATAATATTTCATTTTCTCCTGGATAATTCAGCAATGGCCTAAGTAGAGGGGCCAATGGCTTCTTTTTAGGTGTCAGACACTCTGTCAATGATTTGTTACTGTTATTTTTTGGCAGTTTCCTGCAATGACTCTTATGAACTCCTAATATATCTGAATGTTTGTACCCTTCCAATATTTAGGTACTGAAATATAAACCCCCGGAGCTGGAGAGGTGGCTCAGTAGTCAGGAGCTCTTGCTGCTCTTCCAGAGGATCAGAGTTTGGTTTGGTTGCAATCAACCACTTTAGGCTTCAGGGAATCCACCACCCTCTCTTGACCCCACAGGCACCAACACATAAGTGGCACACATCCACACAGACACACCACACACAGAGAGAGACATCCCCCCCCCACAAATATAATAAAAACAGACCAGAGATAGAGATCGAGAGAGATCCAAACCTCCACAGGACGGTAGTAAGGGGTGTAGCTTTGAGGAAGTAATTAGTTCCTAAGTGCTCTGATTTTATGAATATGAACAGAAGTATTTAAAACAGATGCTTGGTGAGGGCACACGCTGGATAGTTGTCAGGGGTGTGGCTTTGAGCAGGTGATTAGTTCCTAAGTGCTCTGATTTTATGAATGTGAACAGTACTCTTTAAAAAAGATGCTTCAGTAGTGCCACACAATGGATGGTATTAAGGGGTATGGGATGTGGCTTTGAGGAGGTAATTAGCTCCGGAAGAGCTCTGATTTCTTGAAGGTGAAAAATACTCTTAAAAATATGCTTGGGGCCAGGGTGGTGGCGCTTGCCTGCACTCCGAGACAAGAATTTGAGCCCAGCTCGATTTCCACAGTGAGTTCCAGGCCAGCGGGGGTGGGCGTGAGGGTAGGGAGTGGTACATAGTAAGCCTTGTCTCAAGGAAAATGGGAGGGGCTTTAGAGAGCCCATTTGCCCTTCTGTCTCTTAAGGACACATAAGAGGCATCACCTGAAAGGAATGGGACTTCCGTAGACTTTGAATCTGATGTTTCCTTGATCTGAGACGTCTCAGGCCACCCCCACCTCTAGTACAAACAATAAATTTTTGTTAGTTATGAATGACTTAATAGATACGTGGAATCGTAGCCTACGAAGACTTAGCTGTTCAACTGACCCCGCCCCCCATTTCCTAATCCTCTCTGCTACGCTGCTGAAGAACCTGCTAAAATTGGCCTCACCCGGGGGACTTTCCTGAGCTAACCATGACTTACTTATATCTATTCTCATATTTCCTTCTCAGATTTTTGAATCAAACTCAAATAGAATGAATGGTCTTTCAATTTTTTTTTTTTTTTTTTTTTTTTGTGGCATGCTGTTGGATTTGCGAATGGGTTGGAAAGCTATTATAGAGAGTTTCCATACCCACTTCAACCAGCTTCCCTTAAGTTTAATACATTATATAGCCAATTTCCATTTGCTATAAGAATTCCACAATGGCATAATGCTGCTAACCAACCTCTAGACTTTCTTGGATTGAAGCAGTTTTTTCCATGAATGTACTTTTTTCTATTCCAGGATCCAATCCAGGATGCCATTTCCACCAATCCCAGTTCTAGCCCAGAAAATGTAATTTATGTCTTGGAATATATTTCCTTCTTCCACTCCCATAAAACTCAGCCCCACCCCACAGTCCCAAATTTATACATTTTGCAAGCCTCTCATTGAGATGTGAGTGTTCATAGGAAATCTCTTGGAAACTCAATGCTGAGTCTACCTCCACTGAACCATCTGGAATTAAAGGATTATATTTTGTATCACATCACCATCAAAATGGAGTATGTATATATAATGTGGAAAGTGAAAAACCAATAAGGCTCACACCTCCCTAGAATTTTCTGGACTTTACAAGGTCAATCTGTGTGAAATAGAGACTGTGTAGAACAAATCGGTTACTGGTTTGTATGATATTTGAAAAAGTAGCAATGCATGATGATCATACTTTATTAGTGATACTGGCTGGCCTTGTCTCAGCAGGGCAGGAACTAGAAAATAAACAGTTCTGTGGCACATAGTTATGTATAGTCTTTATGGTCATTGAGGGCTGGTGAGATGACACAGCAGGTAAGGATACTTTCTGCCAATCCTGAAAATCTGAGTTCGGTTCCCAGGACCACATGGTAAAAGGAGAGCAATCACCCTGGGAAGTTAACTTTTGACTTGGCATCTGTGCCATGGCACATGCACCCCTCCCAATATATAGACAGACAGACAGACAGAGATGATAGATGGATAAATAAACCATAACCTCCTATACACACATACTTTTTTGTTTTTTGTTTTTTTGAGACAGGGTTTCTCTGTGTAGCTATTCACCTTTCCTGGAACTCGCTTTGGAGACCAGGCTGGCCTCGAACTCACAGAGATCTGCCTGCCTCTGCCTCCCGAGTGCTGGTATTAAAGGTTTGCACCACCACCGCCTGGCTGTTGTTTTGTTTTTAATTTTTGAATCTCAATTGTCTTTTCAATTTTAGTATATGTGCTGCCGAAGCGAGCACTCAATTGTCTTTTCAAATTGAGGTGGAACCAATTAATGGGCAGTGACAAGAAGTTTGAAAATGTGACTTTAAAAATTTTGCTTTTGTATATGATTAGAAATGGATCAATCCCAGTCCAAGAGTGAGGGAGAGGAAAAAATAAAGGAACAAAGAAGAGAGAGAGATGGACCTAGGGGATGAGGGATGGAGGGAATTGGTAGTCTATACTACAACCTGTCCATCTGTCCACCTAAATATCTGTGTGTCCTTTTCACAGTAGAATAGCTTCCTTCCTTCCCCAAGGAAGAGAGTTCAGTTTCCCACACAGTGTGAGAAAAAAAAAAAAAAACCCAAAAACAAAACTATAACAATTTGAAGATCTTCAGTTGGATATACTTTTTATTTTAGAATCAGGCACTTTTCAAAATAGAGTAAATGTTCCAAGAAGAGGCACATGGTTATATAGAAACTTCCACCCCCACTCCCACCCCCCCAAAAAAGAAGACATGAGGAAAAGTGAGCCTGGCAGAGGAGCCTGCAATCCCAGCACTCAGGCAGCTGAGATAAGGGGACGCACACAAGTTTAAGGCCATCCTGGACTACATAGTGAGTTCCAGACTAGTCTGAACCACAGACTGAGATCCTGTCTCAAAGGGAAAGGAAAACTGTTTCAGCTATTTCAGAGTTGTTTTCTTTGTAAGACAGGACCCCAGATATAATTTGAGAAGTCCCAAGTTACTTTGGGTTGATTTAGTTTTTTGTTTTGTTTTGTTTTTGAGATTGGGGATGGGGGTTGTTGTTTTGTTTTTTGTTTTGTGAAAGTATAAAACGTTGAAGGAGTTTCATCAATGTCCTAATTGAAATTGTTTGTTTGACAGTCTCTTTAATCGTATGTCTCTGAAGGTGAAATAAATAGCTTGATGATTAAAAAAAAGAAATGGATCAAAATGAGTAAAAGTATCAGGGTGGCTTATGATCTATTTTCTATTCAGAAACAGTGCAGCTCCTCATTTCTCCAGTCTCCCCACAACCCTATCCCCAAGGAAGTAAAGTAGCAAAACTGGGATACACTATATTATTTTAAGAGGCCAACTATCATATGTCTACATTTCCTATCTTATTTGTCTGCTTGTTTACACAGGTCTCATGTCTATCTGGCTGGCCTCAAACTTGCTATGGAGCAGAGCATTGCTTTGAACTTCTGATTCTTTTTTTTTGGTTTCTCTATGTATTTTTGGTGCTTGAGCTGGAACTCACTCTGTAGACCAGACTGGCCTCGAACTCACAGAGATCTGCCTGCCTCTGCCTCCTGAGTGCTGGGATTAAAGGTGTGTGCCAGCCAACAGTGCCCAGCTGAATTTCTGATTCTTAGGCCTCCACCTCTGAAGAGCTGGACTCACAAGCGTGTGTCTCTGTGCCGGATTTTATTTGGTGTTGGGGAATAGGGATACCAGCAAGCTTTGTATCAATTGAGCTGCACACCAGCCCCAACCTTTAATCTTTTAAGTAATTGTTAAAACAATAAAAAAAAAAAAAGATAAAATGCAACAGAGTAGAGCCCTACACAGACCAAATACTTGAGGTGACTTTGACTCACAGCTATGGTGGCTCAAAGGAGTCAAGGCAAATGTTCATGTTTCCATAAGCAATGATAAAACACTGGGCACACGAGTGGGGGAAGATCTTATCTCCTAGCTCATATCACACACACAAAGTAATTTCCAGTAAAGTTTAGGTATAACGGTGGATGTATGAAATTCTACTTCAGGCTCTTCAGACACGCCCCTCAGTCGTGAGGTTTCTGGAGTCTGTTCCATTCATGCCCCTCAGCCATGAGCAATTTCTGGAGTCTGTTTCTTTCATGCCCCTCAGCCATGAGCTTCCTGAAGTCTGTTCCATTCATGCCCCTCAGCCATGAGCAATTTCTGGAGTTTGTTCCATTCATTCCCCTCAGCCATGAGCTTCCTGGAGTCTGTTTCATTCATGCCCCTCAGCCATGAGCTTTCTGGAATCTTCTCTATTCCGTGTGGTGTACTCTATACTTTGACTCTTGCTTTAATTTTTTGTTTGTTTGTTTTTTGTTTTTCAAGACAGAGTATAGCTTTGGAGTCTGTCCTGGGACTCATTCTCTAGCTCAGGCTGGCCTCGAACTCACAGAGATCAGCCTGTCTCTGCCTTCCAAGTTCTGGGATTAAAGGCATGCGCCACCACCACCCGGCTAAAGCAGTCTTTTAAAAAGATCATTGTGGGCCGGGCGGTGGTGGCGCACGCCTTTAGTCCCAGCACTCGGGAGGCAGAGCCAGGTGGATCTCTGTGAGTTCCAGGCCAGCCTGGGCTACCAAGTGAGCTCCAGGAAAGGCGCAAAGCTACCCAGAGAAACCCTGTCTCAAAAAACCAAAATTGTGGTGGAATTTCCTGTAATGGTTTTCCCTTCCCCTTAGAAGGGACCCAAGCCCCCACCTGTCTTAGAAGGCAGTATATGGTCTATCCTCAGCTTCTCATCTGGCTTCATTTCCCTTTGAAAACATTCAACACCATGTTTGCTGATAGGACTTTTTGTACTTTTTTTTTTTTTCTTTCTGAAGTTCTTTCTTCAAATCTCCCAAAATTTTCTTCATTCTGTTCTCAGTTAAAGCAGTGGACAGGGACCCATGTATGTGAGTCACCGGTTATCATATTAAACAACATTATTTAATTTTTCATCTGACAATTTCACACATGTCCCAATGCACACTGAGTGGTCTCACCTCCACCTTCTCTCATCTCCTAATACTCCTACCTACCCACCCCACTTCCCTCTGAATCTCTTTCTTTCCTTCCTGTCTATTTATTTTGCTTTGTGACCCACTGAGTTAATCCTTGGCTGTCTGAATGACCAAGGGCTTGGAGGTTTCCATTGGAATCTGGTGGCCTCAGCAACTAAAAATAATGATTCCCCATCTCCCAGAAAAGATTAATAGTTCAGTGGTAAGGAGTATGGCTTCGTGGTTCTCCCCAGTCATTTTTCTAGTCACTCCTTTTTTTTTTTCAGAGCTGAGGACCGAACCCAGGGCCTTGTGCTTGCTAGGCAAGCACTCTGCCACTGAGCTAAATCCCCAACCCTCCAGTCATTCTTTAACATTCCTCCATAGTTTATTTTTATTTTGTGTGAGACAATTTTTGCTATACTTGACATTAACAACCTCAGTGCTTGGTAGAAAAAGAGGGCAACCCCAAATCACCTTTATATGACCCAACTGAAAAGGGCCACAGACATAAGTGTAGTGTGTCATTGCACACCTATACGATACTCCCAGTACTGGAAGGTAGAGAGAGACAAGAGGGTCAGGCATTCAAGGCTAGCCTCAGCTACATTGCAAGTACAAGACTAGCCTGGGCTATATGAGACTCTGTATACTTAAAACTAAAATAAAATATCAGTACACAAATGGCACACGGCAAACAGGAAGTGAGTGGAGCGGGCGCTGGCGTTCTCCAGGAGCTGATCAACTCGCTTCACTCTGCTGGAAGGATCTTCTCTGACAAATAACCACCCATGATTCCTTAACTAGTATGAGAGGCTTCTGGGTATGTCTTGACTCTTTCCCAAGGCCCCCAGAAGTGTTTATTTCTGGTGCAAACCAAGGTCTTAGCTATGCCTTGCTTTACTGGGAGAGAATCACTTCGCTCCCCGTACCTTCTCTCCACCGAGGTTCACTCAGAAAGTGAAAACGTTTTAGGAGATTGTAGAATGCCATTTTCAAAATGATATTTGACAGGGCGTAAATAACTTGAGCACCGGTCTCAGGCTGGACCGCGCTAGTGGACCTCCTTTCCTGAGCTGGCTCTTGTTTTACTAGCATATTGTTCCTAATGTCCGGGTCCTGCTGGTCAAACCTGGCATGGCGCTAAGATTCGTGCCTGTGTTGTTCTCTCTGCCTACAGCCGCCACTGTTCTATTTCCAGACATTGGAATGCTGTTTCTTTGTTTTGTAAATTGAGACCTTTTATTTCCTTATTATATGTTCAGAAAGTAAACAAGCATATTGTTAAAATAAAATATATTATTACATTATATTAAAATATAAAATTTAATGTGTACTTAACAATTTAACATCTTTTCATTGTGGTTATTTTGCTTTTAATGATATTGAATGGCTTAGACTTTCTCAAACAAAAGAGTCCTTGAACAGACAACTGTGTCTCCTCTATAAAAGTGACCAAGTCTCTGTTTCTAATCCAGTCTTCTTTATCTGACATTCACTTGTCTGTCTGTCATCTATCTATCTATCTATCTATCTATCTATCTATCTATCTATCTATCTATCATCTACCAGTCATCTACCTACCTATCTAAAACAGGTCTCTATCTATAATCCTCCTGCCTCAGCTTCCAGAATGCAGGCATGACAGTCATGTTTTCACCACATCCAAGCCAAACATTTATTTTACTGATACACAATTAGATAAAATCTTTTGCCTCTCTGATAGTTTTGAATAAATTAAAAAAGTGTAATAAGCTTTCCTCTAAGGTATAAATTCTTCAGCAGGTTTTTCTGTGACAAAAAACAACATATGTATTTTGTATTTTAGTGGGGACAGGGAAGGGGGCAGGAGTGTCACAGTGCCCATGTGGAGGTCAGGGGACAGTTTATGGGAGTCAGTTCTCTTCTTCCATCATGTGATTTCTCGAGCTTGGGCTCAGGTCATCAGGCTTGCCAGCAAGTGCCCTTATCCGCTAAGCCATCTTTCCAACCCTAGTCTATTTACTTTTTTGAGATCGTCATACTATGTAATTCAGGCTGATCTTCAACTCACCATCCTCCTGCCTCACCCTCCTCAATGCTGCGGTTCTAAGTATTTGCCAATGCCCCAGGCCTTAGGGACTCTGAAATCCACATGGGTGATTCTTTCCTACACAGCTTTGACATGCCTACTTCAACTATTCATTCACAGATCATAGTCTGAATGTATTATTACCTACAACTGTTCCCTCATATTTTCAATTAAAAATGTCTAATTCTCTCCCCCCTCTACCCATCTTCTTCCTCTTTCCCTCTTCTTTTCTCTCTTCCTTCCCAACCCCCAAGATCTTATATAGCCCAGACCAGCCTTTAATTCACTATATAACCATGACTGACCTTGAACTCCAGATCTTCTTAATACCACATCTCAAGTGCAGGGATTACATGAGTAGTGTACCACCATGCCTGGCTATAATCTTTTTTTTTTTTAAAAACCCCCTTTTATTTTGAAAATTCTTTTGGGATTTTGAAATTGCCCATAGGGATTATACACTTGGATCTTAAGCTTCCTCACTCCATTTCCTGTCCAATTATGCCTAATAAAGTTGCCAGCCCATTTTAAGACAGCCCCTCCTGCTCTGAGTTGCCATTCAAGCAGCTGAATGAAATATACACATGTGCTAACATTTCCCTCTGAAATTACCATGGATGCTCTCCAGTGGACCATTGGTTGTATGAAGGGCTTGGGCTGTCTGGGTAGTGTCGCCCTCTAGAGGACATGAAAATGTCTCTGGAGATGCTTAATTTGGGCAGATACCTTCGTAGGTTCCATCTTCAGCAGGTTGCAGGCAGGCAGACAGGGAGAGAGTAAGAAAGGAAGAAGGGTAGGTCACCTAATCTGATAGAACTGAGAGCAACTTTCCTGGCCATTGTACCTTCTCAAGGTTATTTCATATTGTCCCTCTCTCTTCAAGGCTAAGACCTTCTTCCTAGTCCTATTAACAACTAAGTATCACATTGCATGGAGAAATAAAAACTGGTCGGAAAGGAGCCTTCACATCCTCCATCACTCAGAGCTTCTCCATCAGTGCCTGTGTGTTTTGCTCTCCCTCTTGGTACTGTGGTCCAACTGGCTGTGCTTACCTCTAGGCTGGCTTCCTTGTCTTGTGTTCTTCATTGTGGCTTCATCTTGACTAACTGGGAACTTAGTTCAAAGAATATCTGCCCCTCAAAGAGAAAAAGAAAAGAGAAAAGGAAAAGGAAAGAAAACAACAAAATGAATTAATCCCTTATTCTCCTGCTTCATGTTCTAGGGATCAAAGCTTGGTCCTTGCCCAGCTAGAAGGAGCACCATGTTTATATGCCCACTCTCTACACTCACTCCCCCCACATCAATCCAACTGTTCCTATTAGCATACGAATACCCATGCTGTGACCATGTAACTATTAGAAGTAACTCCCTTGTTCCTAGAGCCTCCTACACTTCATGTCCTTTACTATCACTCACTTTTTAAAAGGATCGATTTTTAATTTTTAACTGTATGTATGAATGTGGGTATGTGCATTGAGTGCAGGTGCCTGCAGAGACCAGAAATGTTGGAATTACTGGTAGTTGTGAGCCTCCTGATATAGTTGTTAGGAACCAAACTCAGGAGAAGAGCAGCACACACTCTTTTTTTTTCATTTTACACACCAATCAAAGATTCCCCTCTTCCCTCCTCCCTTCCCCCCCAAGCCTCCCCCTCCTAGCCCATCCCCTAGTTCTCCCCACAAGAAGGCAAGGCCTTCCATGGGGAAGGCACATCTAGTAGAGGTAAGTCCAAGCCCCTCTTCCTGGCTCAAGGCTACTCGAGGTGTCCTGTCATAAGTAGTGGGCTCCAAAAAGCCCACTCATGCACCAGGGATGGATTCTGATCCTTCCGCCAGTTTGCTATCCGCCCCCCCCCCCCCCCCCCCCCCCCGCAAGCAGATCAGGCTATACCACTGTCTCACCATGCAGAGGGCCTAGCCCAGTCCCATGCAGTCTCCACAGCCATTCATCCAACTTTCATGAGTTCCCACTAGTTTGGTTTGGTTATCTCTAAAGGTTCCCCCATCATGATCGTGATGCACTTGCTCATAGAAACCCCTTTCTCGCTCTTTGACTGGACTTCTGGAGCTCTGCCTGGTGTTTGGCTGTGGATCTCTGCATCTGCTTCCATCAGTAATTGGAAAAGCTCTGTGATGACAGTTAGGGTATTCACCGATCTGGTCACTGGGGTAAACTAGTTCAGTTCAGGTACACTCTCCACTATTTCTAGTAGTCCAACCTGGGGTCATCCTTGGGGATTCCTGGGAACTTCCCTAGCACCCAGTTTCTCTCTATCTCCATGATGTCTTCCTCTATCATGGTATCTCTTTCACTGTTTTCTCACTCCATCCCTATTCCAGTTTGACCATCCCGTTCCTTTATGTTCTCATCCCCTATCCCCTACCCTCCATTGTCCTTCCCTCATCCCCAGTTTACTCATGGAGATCTCATCTATTTCCCTTTCCCAGGGTGATCCATGAGTCCCTCTTTGGGTCTTCCCTCTCAGTTAGCTTCTCTGGAGTTGTGGGTTGCAGTCTGGTTATCCTTTGCTTTACATCTAGTATCCACTTATGAGTGAATACATACCATGTTTGTCTTTCTGAGTCTGGGTTACCTCACTCAAGATGACATTTTCTAGTTCTGTCCATTTGCCTCACATTTCATGATGTCATTGTTTTTAATGCTGAGTAGTACTCTGCTGTGGATATCGGTCTGTATAAATAAAACACTGATTGGTCAATGGCCAGGCAGGAAGTATAGGTGGGACAAACAGAAAAGAAAATTCTGGGAAGTGAAAGACTGAGGAAGGGAGACACTGCCAGCCATGACAAGCAACATGTAAAGATGCCGATAAGCCACAAGCCATGTGGCAAGGTATAGATTTATAGAAATGGGTTAGTTTAAGATATAAAAACAACTAACAAGAAGCCTGCTGCAACCCTACAGTTTTTAAATAATATAAGCGTCTGTATGTTTATTTTATAAATGGGCTGTCGAACTGCCGGGGCTTAACAAGACCACCCCCCCCCCAAAAAAAAAACCTCCAACTACAGTACTCCATTGTGTATATGTACCACATTTTCTTTTTCCTTTTTTCTTTCTTTCTTTCTTTTTTTTTTTTTTTTTTTTTTTGGTTTTTCGAGACAGGGTTTCTCTGTGTAGCTTTGTGCCTTTCCTGGAACTCGCTTTTGAGACCAGGCTGGCCTCGAACTCACAGAGATCCACCTGCTTCTGCCTCCTGAGTGCTGGGATTAAAGGCGTACGCTGCCGCCGCCACCACCACCTGGTGTACCACATTTTCTTAATTCATTCTTCAGTTGACAAGCATCTAGGCTGTTTCCATGTTCTATCTATTATGAATAATGCTGCTATGAACATAGTTGAGAATTTATCTTTGAGGTTTGATTGAGCATTCCTTGGGTATATGCCCAAGAGTGGTATGACTGGGTCTTGAGGAAGATTGATTACCAGTTTTCTAAGAAACCACCATACTGATTTCCACCATGGTTTTAGAAGTTTGTACTCCCACCAACAATGGAGGAGTGTTCCCCTTGCTCCACATCCTCTCCAACATAAGCTGTCAGCAGTGTTTTTGATCTTAGCCATTCTTACAGGTATAAGATGGTATCTCAGAGTTGTTTTGATATGCATTTCCCTTATGACCAAGGATATTGAGCAATTCCTTAAATGTCTTTTGGCCATTTGAGATTCTTCCTTTGAGAATTCTCTGTTTAGCTCTGTAGCCCATTTTTTAATTGGATTGTTCGTTATTTTAATGTCTAGTTTCTTGAGTTCTTTATATATTTTGGAGATCAGCCCTCCTTCAACAATAGGGTTGGTGAAGATCTTTTCCCATTCTGTAGGCTGTCCTTTTGTCTTATTTACTGTGTCCTTTGACTTACAGAAGCTTCTCAGTTTTAGGATGTCCCATTTATTAATTATTTATTAATTGTTGTCTCAGTGTCTGAGCTACTGGTGTTATATTTAGAAAGTAGTCTCCTGTGCCAATGCAATCAAGACCACTTCCTATTTTCTCTTTGATCAGGTTCAGTGTAACTGGTTTTATTTATTTATTTATTTATTTATTTATTTATCTATCTATTTATTTAATTTTCATTTTTTGAGACAGGGTTTCTCTGTGTAGCTTTGCGCCTTTCCTGGAACTCACTTTGGAGACCAGGCTGGCCTCAAACTCACAGAGATCTGCCTGCCTCTGCCTCCCGAGTGCTGGGATTAAAGGCGTGTGCCGCCGCCGCCGCCGCCGCCGCCGCCGCCGCCGCCGCCGCCGCCGCCACCACCACCACCGGCATAACTGCTTTTATATTGAGGTCTTTAATCCACTTGGACTTGAGTTTTGTGCATGACAATAGATATCGATCTATTTGTAATCTTCTACATGTTGACATCCAGTTATGCCAGCACCATTTGTTGAAGATGCTTTCTTTTGTCCATTATACAGTTTTGGCTTCTCTGTCAAAAATAAGGTGTTCATAGATGTGTGGGTTAATGTCAGGGTCTTCAATTCGATTCCATTGATCCACATGTCAGTTTTTATGGCAATACCAAGCTGTTTATATTATTGTAGCTCTATAGTTGAGCTTAATGTCAGGGATTGTGGCTGCCTCCAGAGGTGGCTTTTCTGTACAGGATTGTTTTAGCTATCCTAGGTTTTTCTGTCTTTCCAAATGAAGTTGAGTATTGTTCTCTCCAGGTCTGTAAAGAATTGTGTTGGGATTTTGATGGGGATTGCATTAAATCTGTAGACTGCTTTTGGTAAGATGCCATTTATTATGTTAATCCTACCTGTCATGAGCATGGGAGATCTTTCCGTTTTCTGATATCTTCTTCAATTTCTTTCTTCAGAGACTTAAAAGTTCTTGTCATACAGGTCTTTCATTTGCTTAGTTAGAGTTACCCCAAGATATTTTATATTATTTGTGGCTATTGTAAGGGGTGATGTCTCTCTGATTTCTTTCTCAGCCCATTTATCATTTGTATATAGGAGGGCTACTTAATTTTTTGAGTTAATCTTGTATCCTGCTACATTACTGAAGGAGTTTATCAGCTATAGGAGTTCCCTGGTAGAATTTTTGGGGTCACTTATGTATACTATCATATCATCTGCAAATAGCAGCACACACTCTGAACCAATGAGCCATCTCTCTAATGCCCTGAACCATTCCTTCTTATAGAAAAATTCCCTGCTTCTACTAAAATGAGAACCCACCAGCACCATGGCATCTCTTGATAGAATAGCATCTCTCAGTTCCAACCAAGCTCCCAGTGAACCAGAAACTGCCCTTTAGCAGGATGTTCAAGATCACAGTGACATTAAAATTTGAGAAACCCTAATTTGTCATGTTGACTTTCCATTCTCAAATTATTCTTTAATACACTTCACTAAATCTATCCTCTCTATTTTTCTGTGAAGCAGTTCTTTTTAACCTTACCAGTTTTCTTCATAAGGTTAACTCCAAAGGTCAGTTTCCAGTTCCCAATTTGCTGACACTTCCATCATTTGATATGGGGAAACCTACATTCTTCTGCACCCTTAGTTTCAAGGTCATGAACATGGTTGTGGGGGCCCGATCTCTGGGTGTCTTTTCTTCCCCCCACTTATACTCTTACTGGTCTCCTCTAGTTGAAAGATCATTTTATAGAATCTGTGAACACAGCATCTCATGGTTCATAGTTCAAGGCTTAGGACAAATATAAATTTCTCATGGAACATCTTCAGAGTCTCCTGGGAGGATTTAATCAGTCTTTCTTTACAGTGGCTATTTCCACCTTTTGTACTTTCAGCTTCTCACTTTTTATATTTTAATTTAAGTTTCTATTTAAGCTCCTTGAAGACAAAAAGCCATGCCTTATTTACCTCTATATCCTACCTTTCAGTCACAATATAGTTTCTCATTGGTAAAGGTTCAATAAGTGCCTATCAAGGAGAATTTCCTCTCACACACAAGGGCCTTCCTTATATATTTCTTTTCTGTTATTGTTATCTATCTATCTATCTATCTATCTATCTATCTATCTATCTATCTATGAGACAGGATCTCACTATTTAGTCCTGGGTGGGCTGAAACTCTCTATGTAGCAGAAAATGGCTGTGACCTCAAAGAAATTTGTCTGCCTCAGACTCCCAACTGCATGAGCTGCCATACCAGGTGGCAGGCTTAAGCCAGCTGGTCCTTGGGTTCTGGAAACTTATCTCCAGCAAGGCTGTCATGTAGCCATTCTCCTTAATGCTGTTGTGTAAAGAGCTTAAGGTGTGGATGCGAGAAGAGAGGGTTGGATACTTATTGGGTTTGCAAAGTGTTACACCGTGAAAGTCATAGAACACTCAGCAAAGGGGACTTGAAGCAGACAGTACGCAGTGAATGAGGAAAGCTATATCAGGACAGTATGTTTTTATTCCAGTATGATGCCTTTCTCTCCCCGTTTGCATCCTGGGTCTCATGGGATCATTATGCAGAGGTTTTACCTGATCATCTGACGGGAGCCATAAGCCTAAGTGACCCTTGACACACATGCCGCCATATTTGGGCTTCTCTCCTCTTTTCCTAGATCTAGGCCTTCCTTAAGTCTCCATAGCACCAGAACCTCTTCTCACAAATACCAGAACCTCCTCTCAGAAATCAGGTGACTGTGCTGTAGTTAGGCAAGAATAGATAATCCTCATAGCAACATTACCTGCTGGCTGAACAACCCATGATTAAAGTCTCCTCCCTGCTTACACCCCTCTTTGCCCCCGCCTATATATGCCCTAAGAGAAAAATAAAATTTTGGAGCTTGATCAGACTTGCTCTTTTTTTTTTAATCCTTTTTTTTTTTTTTTTTTTTTTGATTTTTCGAGACAGGGTTTCTCTGTGTAGCTTTGGGCCTTTCCTGGGACTCACTTGGTAGCCCAGGCTGGCCTCCAACTCACTGAGATCGGCCTGGCTCTGCCTCTCGAGTGCTGGGATTAAAGGCGTGCGCCACCACCGCCCGGCTCTGTCTTGCTCTTATTCTTTGTGTCTCTTGTCCCTCTCATTCGCCGGCCCTCCCTTCAGGTCCCGGTTGAAGACCCCGCTGGCCAGGGCAATCATCCTTTCTGAAGTTTATTTTTTCGTCATATGATATCCATTCACAGTGCTTTGTTTTCATTGTTTGGAAATTGTTTTACCATAGTCCGAAATGATTTATGTCAGTGTTTCTATTGTTCATTTCTCACCTCATTTACAGAAGAGTGCCTGGCACACAGTTGCAGCTCCGTAAATATTTGTCAAATGACCAAATGGACAAGTAAAGACAGTCTGAGAAGACAAGGGACTCTTTGACCTTGAACTTGTGTAGAGCGTTAGACTTAGTGTTTTAGATTAACTGGGGTGGGAGGTGGCTCGGTTGCTTAAGGCACTTGCCACTCAGCCTGATGACCTGAGTTCTATCTCTGGAATCCACACGGTGAAAGGACAGAGTCACACATGTTGTCGTTGAACCTATACACATTCCCTGGCACACTCAATGTCTCCTATAGTAAATAAAGTAAATAAGTAAGTTGCTGTGGGATGGTCTGTATGTCAAATTGCTCTGATTGGTCAATAAATAAAACACTGATTGGCCAGTGGCCAGGCAGGAAGTAGGTGGGACAAGGAGAGAGGAGAATTCTGGGAAGCAGAAGGCTGAGGCAGAGAGACACTGCCAGCTGCCGCCATGACCAGCAGCATGTGAAGACGCCGGTAAGCCACCAGGCACGTGGCAAGGTATAGATTTATGGAAATGGATTAATTTAAGCTATAAGAACAGTTAGCAAGAAGCCTGCCATGGCCATACAGTTTGTAAGCAATATAAGTCTCTGTTTTTACTTGGTTGGGTCTGAGCGGCTGTGGGACTGGCGGGTGACAGATTTGTCCTGACTGTGGGCCAGGCAGGAAAACTCTAGCTATAGTAAGTAAGTAATAAAACAAATGTAATAAAAATTTAAAAAAATGAAAAGTTTATGTTGAAACCTGGTGTTGGGTGTGGTGGCACATGCCTACAATCTCAGAGCTTAGGAGGAACTAAGGCTAGCCTGGGCTACATAGTGAGTTGCAGCTCAACAGAGGCTACATGTTGAAACTCTGTGTCAAACAAAACAAAGCAAAGTAAAGCAAATAAAACAACATGTGGTGGTGGCAAACACCTTCAATCCCTGCACTTGGGAGGCTGAGGCAGGGGAATCTCTGTGAGTTTGGGACCAGCCTGGTCTACAGAGCAAGATCCAGGACAGGTGCTATAACTACACAGAGAAACCCTGTCTTGAAAAAAAAAAGTAAAACAACAACAACAACAACAAACAAACAAAATCAAACAGTCCCCCAAAACCAACCCCTAAACAAAACCCAACTTAGTAATGAGAAAATACCAAGGATGTTGATTGCTTTCATTGTTTATTGACAGTCAATGAAAATCTTGGCGAGAGGTCTTTTAGATCATGAAATGACAAATGTTTTAGACACTACCTGTCAAGCTAAGATGAAAATATTTATACCTTGTGTTCAACAAATATTCTCTGATGGACTGAATCAGCAGTTTATTTGGCATAAATGATGTGTAAGTAACCAGTACCATTTAACCACTATTAATATGGAGCTTCAAAAGAGGACAAAGGACTATACATAGTATTTTAAGCCAACACATGACCTCAGGTCTGCAGTTTTGGCACCACAAGAGAAATTGTCAGTGGTGAGGGTTTCATACATCTCTCCAGACCTACTGAGGTAGAACCTAAATTTTAATAAAACACCCAGACATTTAAGTCTTGGGAGCAGAGTAATGGATCCATGTCTAGGGGTTCATGAATGGAATCTAAGGTGCAAATGAGTAATGGCCGATTCTGAAAACAGCAGTGAATAGCAAACGGGAACAGAGAGGAGTGTCTCGGCAGTGAGTTGAGGGTAACGAGTGACCCAAACAAGGCTTAAAGTATTCATTTTCACTTTGCACTAAAAATAAGGATGGAGAGACAGACGTCATTGAATCCCGTGACTAGGCTAAGATAGCACAGGTGTTTGACATCAGACAGAGAACGGGTGGCCAGTCTATTTTCTGACTCGATAGTAACGAAACACAGTTTTGTTTATCTGAGACAAGGTCTCACTGCTGTAGCCTAAGGTAGGTTTATGCATGGCAGTCTTTCTGCCTGCTGGTCAGCTTCACGGGTGCTGCAGTTTATAGCTGTGAGCCACCCAGCTTGGCCTGACATATACATCTTCCTTGTGGAGAGTCTTCATTCAGTGTTTATTGGCCCTTCATCCATTTCTTTCTTTTCCCTTTTGTGGGGTGAGTGTGTGTGTGTGTGTGTGTGTGTGTGTGTGTGTGTGTGTGTGTGTGTGTGTGACTGCTGCTGGATAAGTCAGGGAGGAAGACAGAGATCCCCTTGATGTTGAGATTATCTTCCCCAATTGCTCTAATTTTTTTGCTCTAAAGTTTTGTTTTGTTTTTAAGTGTATGTGTGTCCATACATGCCTGCATGTACACATGTGTGAGTTGAGGTGCCTTCAGAGTCCAGAACAGTGTTAGGGCCGGTGGTTGTGAACCATCAGATGTAGGTGCTGTGAGTTGAACACAGGTCCTCTGCAAGAGCAGAGCTACCTCTTGAGCATGCCCATCTCACTTTTGACACAGGGTCTCTCCTGGAGGTCCACTGTGGCTCTACTGGCTAGTCAGCGATTCCCCCACTTCTGCCCGTCCCAATCTCCCCGGCTCCAGACATACAGACTCCCTCCGCCTCCTACAGCTCTTTTGTGTACATGCCGGGGATCCTGTGCTTGCTTGGCAGACACTTGACTTACTGAGCTGTCTCCTCAGCTCCGTGCTTCAAAACCTTCCTCACGGCTTTAAGACATTTGAAGCAGGGAGTGGGTCAGAAGTAAGAGGTTTGGTTCTTGTGCAATTGGCCAGTTCTGGGTGCAACAGAGACAGAGAGAAAGTGCCGGAAAAAGTTTGTCTGACAGAGGCGGTATGGGCGGAAGAAGGCTGAAATAGCAGCCGGTCCTTCCGTGTTTATGTATAAGGAGGGATTTGCTTTCCCACTACTGAGAGGAATGTAAATTATTTTATAGATGTTATTTGGGAAGAAAGGGAAGAAGTAAAGCTGTGTTCAAGGAGGCCTTCAGAGTGGGCAGGGGACTCATATTCTGAGATTAAAATCCAGGATGGAATAGATGGTGCTTGTTTGCCTAGATCTGGGAGGGTAAGGTGATTTAGCAATGCACTCTATGCCCTGACATCTTTATGAAGTCACTTTAAGTGTCCCTATATTTTTAATTAGAAGTCATTTAGCCAGTCCCTCTTCCCCTTGGCAGCAATGGACTTAAATGGCTATAGAATAAAAAATGAGTAATGAGCAGTGCCTTCCCCTCTAACCACCCCAGATTGACCAAGGAGAAAGAGTGACTCCCTGAATAGTGAAGTTTTTCTCAAGCAAAGGTTGTGTGAAGGGAGTTTGACATTCCATCCTCCAGTTTTCCTTCGGTTTTAACAGTTTTCAGGACACGAGTTCCATCACAGTGCTTTATATTCAGAAAAACATCCCTGTACTGTTCATCCCCTTCAGTGAGCCTACTCCTTGAATCCTCATGGCTTTCCACGAGAAGATGGAGAATCCCAAGACAGGAGAGTCCACATCAAGGGTGTGTTTCTGTTCGTCGTCTTTCACTGGACTCTACCGCTGTCTAGTCTTTGAGCACCCTGGCCTGGGATGGACAAGAACAGAAGAGATTTTTCCAGGCTGTCACAGCCTACAAACTCATACAACGTTACCTTTGACTTTCCTGTATCTCATCTAGTAGAGGTCAGAGGACAGTTTGTAGGAGGTGATTCTCTCTTTCCATTATATGGATCCTGGGGATCAAATTCAAGTCATCGGTTTTGGCAGCAAGCACTTTTAAGTGATGAGCTCTCTCACTGGTCTTATTTCTGCACAGCTGAGTTAAGACATAGATATGTACTTCTTTGTCAGAGGATGGGGCATAGGCCATGCTGTGGGTGACTTTAACCTAGCCTTCACATTTATATGACTTAACTCATTTCCAAGGCCAAGACTATGCTCAGTTGTCAGTGCTTCTAGTTATAGGAGCTTTGTGTGCTACAATACTGAGCTCCTCTACAGATTTTTATATGAGGTATTATAGCTGGGTAAGGTGGTACATACCTGTAATCCCAGTACTTTGTAGGCAGAGGTGGTAGGATCAGGAGTTCAAGGCCAGTCTGGGCTATATGCTGAGCAACTAAGTGCTTCCTCCTCTCTCTCTCTCTCTCTCTCTCTCTCTCTCTCTCTCTCTCTCTCTCTCTCTCTCTTCCCCCCCCCCGATGCTTCAATGTTTATTACACATTTCTTTTTTTTTAAAATTTATTTACTTTTATTTTATGCACATTGGTGTTTTGCCATAGGTGTTGGGTCCCGTGGAACTGGAATTACAGACAGTTGTGAGCTGCCATGTGGGTGCTGGGTATTGAACCCGGGTCCTCTGGGAGAGCAGCCAGTGCTCTTAATCCCGGAACCATCTCTCCAGCCCCACATTTATTTTCTAAAAGGGTACTACAAGCGCATGGCACATGGGAAAAGGAAATTGAGGAAAACTACACAACAACATCTCTTTCCTATTCTTGATCTTCAACAACGGAGCAGCTGTCTTCCCCAGGACAACCCATGCTGAGGTGTCTCCTGTTGCTCTCACTGTCGGGGTATTTCCTGCTTCCACCTCCAAGACATCAACTTATTCCTAAAAAGCAACACAGTGTACAAGCAGTTATTTATGTATGTATGTATTTCTTTACAGTGGTTTATTTAACTCAGAGAAATCTTCATTGCTTCCTGGTCCTCCTGAGTAAAAATCTGGGAGATTGTTCTTGAAGTTTGGCTCTTTAGGAATGAAAGAAATCGCAGAGGTCTTTGAATGTGCAGGTCACCCCGTGGGAATCCATTTTGTTTCCATGAATACAGCTCACTCACAATATTCCTCTGTTTCTTAGTGAACTAAGCCTTCTGAAATACAAGGCCATGCCCCCACCTCTCATACCACTGAAAAGACAGTAGCTTCATGACACATTTTTCCTTCTTCACAATAACATTCTCCTATCCCTTTTTGTTTCTTTTTTTTTTTCCCCAAGATGGGGTTTCTCTGTGTAACAGCCCTGGCCATCCTGGAACTAGCTCTACACTAAGCTGGCCTCGAACTCACAGAGATCCGTCTGCCTCTGCCTCCCAAGTGCTGGGATTAAAGGCATGTGCCACCACTGCCCAGCGGCTCACAATGACATTTAAGAGCTGTTTCTGAACCCAAATTAGCTTAGGCATACAAAAGGATATGAGTTTGTGGAGCTAAAACCAACGTAAGCCTCCACATTTTATATCAAAATGAACATTAAAATACTTCCTTTCAATAAAAAACATAATAGATTTAGAAATACTTTTAAATTTTAATTTTATTCAGTGTGTGTGTGTGTGTGTGTGTGTGTGTGTGTGTGTGTGTGTGTGTAATCTGGGCCACAACATACTTGTGGAGGTCAGAGACAAATTGTGGGGATCAATCCTTTCCTTCCACCATGTGGATTCCAGGGATCAAACTCAGGTCCTAAGGCTTAGCAGCAGGTGTCTTTATCAGCTGACTCATCTTGCTGACCCTCAGGTGGACTTTTAAAGATCAGTCAGAAACTTTCAACGAAAACTTCTGTCTGGACCACTAGAGGAAATGCTTGGGAAAGTTTGGCAAGCATTATAAATAGACAAATCTCTGTGGAACTAAACTTAGCCTATGTAAAACGAGGAGCAAAAAGTAGGTGTTAAAATTGTCATGTGGGAGATGAACAGCCCTTCAATGCCTCAGTCAAATGAATTCAATTTAATGATGTAGCTGTGTGTGATTTAAATAAGAAAACACAGATGAACCCAACTGCTGCAAAGAGAGTATCTTTTTAATAAGTTTTTTTCATATGCAATGCAATGAGAATATTCGTCTTGCACTTCTAAAATTAAGATAATTTCAATTTTTCTGTCAAATAGATGTTGACTTAAAAATCACTGTTACCACTCTGAAATACAACATTTTCATCAAAGTATGAAATGGTTAGTTCTATTATGTGCAGAGAGCTCATTTGTTCTTTGCTTATAGAAAAATAAAGATAGAGAATAGCAAGACAGGACAGGAAAAAATGGAAAAGGAGTTAGTTTTGCTTCTTCTCTTTCCAGCATCAGTATTTAAAATCCTATGATTTTATTTTTTTTTCTGGCATCCAGAATTTATTCGGCTTCCTTGAACTCCCTCTTCACTGACAAAATTCTATCACAAGACTTTAGTGATTGAAATGAAAATGTTTTAGTATCATTTCAATATATTGATTTTAATGTGGCTCATTTAGAACATAATTCGTGATTGGTACAGAGTGCGATAAATATGTTTACATATTACATATAAGTTTATTCATTTGAAGCTGTCAATTACAACTTGAACAGTTAGAGGTGGACGCATAAAATTTCAAATATCCAAATCTAACCCACAAAGATTGTGAATTAATGAGGAATTACCTCCATGAGACTGTCTGTAGGATATTTTCTTGCTTAGTGATTGATGTAAGAGCAACTCACATTGGGTGGTTTTACCCCTGGGCAGGTGGTACTGGGCTGTAAGAAAGCAGTCTGAGCAAGCCATGGGGAACAAGGCAAAAACATCCCTCCATGATTGCTTTCTCTGTCTCTGCTTGAGTTCTCTTAATGATGGACTGTGATTGGGACATGTAAGACAAATAAACCCTTTGTTCCCCAAAATTGTTTTTGGTTGTGGTGTTTATCACAACAATGTAAGGCAAATTAGAATAGATGTGGTCAACAAAGATTTCTCAAGCTCTACTCTCTTTGAATAAAGGAGCAAGAATGTCTTATGAGTCATATACTAACCATGACACAATATATTCTTTTTCTTTCTATTTTGAGACAAGTTTTCTTTGTGTAACAGCTCTGGATGTCCTGTAACTCGCTTTGTAGACCAGGTCGTCCTCGAACTCACAGAGATCCAATTGCCTCTGCCTCCCGAGTGCTGGGATTAAAGGCGTGCACCACCACTGCCCAAGACCATACTTATTAAACCTACCCATACAGTACTAAAAATTAGAGACCAAGTATTCAAACTCCTGAGACAGGAGGACATATCATTTGAACCACCACAGTCTGCATGAATGTATGTGTCTCATGTATGTGACTGCCTGTGAAGGTCAGAAGAGGGCGTCAGATTCCCCCAGAACTGGAGTTATGAATAGTTGTGAGTCACCATGTGGGTGCTGGGAACTCAACTCAAGTCCTCCGCAAGAGCAGCATGTGCTTTTAAACACTGAGCCATTTCTTCAGCCCTTGAATCCTTTAAAAAAAAATTACATTTATTTACTTGTTGAGTATTTGGGTGTGTGTATGCCACGTCATGTGTGTGCAGGTTAGAGGATACCTTTCAGGAAATAATTATCTCCTTCTGTATGAATCCCAGTGGCAAATGCCTTTACTTACTGAGCTGTCTCAGTGGTCTGGTTTTGTTTTTTGGTAATAGGGTCTTACTCATATCCCAAGTCAGCCTGGAATTTGTGGTCAGTCTCTCTGCTACAACCTCCCAGGTGCTGAAATGACTGGAATGAGCCACCATACCTGGCATCCAGAATATATTTCTGATGTTTATTTATTTTATTTTACTTTTTTTTATTGAAAAGAGATTCTTCTTTCATACAATACATCCCAACCACAGTTTCCCCTTCCTCTATTCCCCTAGCTCTGCCCTACTTCACCTCACCCCCAGATACATGCCCCTCTGTTTGCTCTTCAGTAAAGAACTGGCCTCCAAGAGACAAAGAGGCCAGTAAACAGCACTCCTCAAAACAGCCAAACAGGACAAAACAAGATACAAATAAGACAAGGCAAAAGCTCCCATGACAAGACTGGACAAGGCAACCCAATAGAAGGAAAAGAGTCTCAGGAGCACACAGAAGAATGAGAGATACACCTATTCCCACTGTTAGGATTCCTACAAAAACACCAAGCTGACAGCCATAATATACACACAGAAGACGTAGTGCAGACCCATCTGGGCCCTGTGCTTGCCATTTCAATCTCTGTCAGCCCATGTGAGCCCCGCTTAGTTGATCAGGTGGGACATGTTCGGTGTCCTGGTGTCCTGCATCCCTTACAGTCTCCCCCCCTCTTCTGTGGGGTTCCCCAGCTCCAAGGGGAAGCTGAAGGGACCTGATGGAGAACTCCAATTTAGACTCTCTCTCCACATACTGTTTGACTGAAGGTCTCTGCACCTGCTCCCATCTGCTGCCAGAGGAAGCCTCTCTGATGACAGCAGGACGAGGCACTAATCTATGAGTAAGTAGAGTATCATTAGGAATCATTATTTTATTGATTTTTTTCCCTAGTTGTGTTTGGTTCTAGCCTTGGTCTCTGAGCTACCCAGTCTCTGGTTCCTGGCCCTCCAAGCAGTGTAGGGAATGGGTTCCCTCTCGTGATGGTATAAACCTAACATTGGTTGGTCACTCCTATGAGTTCTGGGCCACCATTGGCCCAGCACATCTTGGAGGCAAGAGAGATATAAGTAGGTTGAGGTTTTTTTGTGGCTGGGCTGTGTTTAGGTTTCTCTTTCTGTAGCCTACAGAGTACCTTTTCGCACCAAAGAGACTAGAATGTAGGGGTGAAGCCTCGAAGCCCACACCAGCTCAAACTCTTTAAGTTCAATGAGCTGAGTGAATGTTGTCCTTGGCAATGGGTCCCAGCTGTCAGTTTCCAGACAGCATCAGCCTGGGTTATTTAGGGGATCTCTACTGACCTCTTCAGCCAACAACTCAACCAAATTGACCCAGTCCCAACACTTGAAGCCTTGCCTAGATACAAAAGATGGCTAGTTAAGACTCTGTATTCATGACTAGAAGTCCTCACTAGGGTCACCCTCATAGGAAGTTTCCACCATACCATGTTTTCCTACCATCAAATGCCCCCCAATTCTAGCTGTCTCTCCTCCCCACCTGATCCCCCCAACTCTCATCCCCACAAATGCCCAATCCACCTGCAGAATCTGTTCTATTTCCCCTTCCCAGGAAGATCCACATTTTCTTCCTATAGCCCCGCTCTTTACCTAACTTCTCTGTGTCTGTGGATTGTAGCTTGATTATCATTAACAGCTGATATTATCTCTGTAATATCTATATCTATATATCTATACATGTAATATCTGACATTTATTTTGTCAGCTTGAGTTTGGATTTCCTTTATCTAAGTATAGTGATTATGAATATTAAAACTCTATGGAGTTTTAAAATACTGTTTTTAGAATGCATCCCTAAAGCTGAGCATGGTGGTGCTGCCTATACTCTCAGCACCAGAGAAGAAGGCAGGTGAATCGGGGGTTTAAGGTCATCGTTTGATGCGCAGGCTATCAAAGCTCATGGCTAGCCTGTGCTACAATGACCATGTCTCAAAAGCAAGCATGCAAAAATGTATACTTCAAAATAAATAACACATTTTTAGTATTTTTATATGAATCTCATTTTATAAGATTCACCCATGATACAAAAAGTATTTTTTAACACAAATGTACAAAATCTAATATTAATCCTCTTTGTTAAAGCAATAGTACGGACTTTGGTATTCTATTATATGTTCAATAAAATACCTCTGTTCAGCTTAAGGAAATATTGTATCACAGTTTGTTCAGGGATAATGGGGCAATAAAAGGAAGGAAAGCTTAACCATAAGAACTCCATCAATACAATTTCTGTTTTGTTTTTAAATTTTAAGGTGTAGAGTGTCATAAAGAATCCTGAAATTGAGCCGGGCAGTGGTGGCGCACGCCTTTAATCCCAGCACTCAGGAGGCAGCGGCAGGCGGATTTTTGTGAGTTCGAGGCCAGCCTGGTCTACAGAGCGAGATCCAGGAAAGGTGCAAAGCTACACAGAGAAACCCTGTCTCGAAAAACCAAAAACAACAACAACAAAACAAAAAAACCCAAACAAACAAACAAAAAAGAATCCTGAAATTACAAAGCTGTTCCCACAGAGCACTTCGGATCTATCCTTTCTGTGCTATGAAAGTTATTAGAGGAAAAAAAAACCTAACGCTAATTTGGGGAAAACATTGTACTTTTTAAGTAATTGGTATCCCCCTGGTAAAGAATCCAGTGTTCCTTTCATTTCTTATGGAAGTAACATTTTCATTTTACTTTATATGTCAAAGTAAAACAAATACAAGTATTGCCTTTTTCATTGAAATCCGCAAGGAGATTACTGTCATTCTCCCTTTGGCAATGCTAGATGTCTAAGTAAACAGCTGTTGATTTATTTCTTCTTCTCCTAGGAGTTTTGATCACAGTACTTGCATTTTTAAATTTATTAGTGGAAGGCAACCCGAGGAGATAAAAGACCACAAAATGTGCAAGTATGCTGTAACAGGAGCATTTAAAATGAGATTCTTAAAGTGATGAGGATTTCAGAAAGAGAAAGATGCATATATTTGGTCTCTTTATTTCTAGCAGAAATAGACTATGAAACAACCAAAGGAGGCGGGGTGAGGAGGAGGAGGAAGGAGGAAAAGGGAGGAGGAGGAGGAGGAAGGAGGAGGAGGAAGGAGGAGGAGGAGGAGGAGGAGGAGGAAGGAGGAGGAGGAGGAGGAGGAAGGAGGAGGAGGAGGAGGAGGAAGGAGGAGGAGGAGGAGGAGGAGGAGGAGGAGGAGGAGGAGGAGGAGAGAAGAAGAAGAAGAAGAAGAAGAAGAAGAAGAAGAAGAAGAAGAAGAAGAAGAAGAAGAAGAAGAAGAAGAAGAAGACAACCCCAGCTGCTTCACAGATTCCTTATGAGATGGGAGAAGCCATGAGAAAGTGAGCTCCCGGGTCTTTGGAAGGCGAAGATCAGCTACTGAGGAGCAGATGCTGAGAGTGGACTAAAGGTCCATATGGCTAATAGGGTATTGTGTGACAAGTCTCTTACAGGTGTTTTGAGGGTGGGCAAAGAACAGGAAAGAATGGAGAGTTAGCTGAATGAAAAGGGAGCACCTTAAGTGTCCAAGACAGAATAAAACAAGAAAAATGTGATAGCTGGAAAGGAAAGCTTTATCTTACCATCAAAGATAAACACACTGACATGAAGTCAGAGGAGAGACTGGCAGGTGCATGAAGGCAACACTGTACATTCTATCACAGTATTACTTGAGGAAAGAAATGGAAAACACCAAGTACTTGAGAGCCACAAAGAGATTTTACATTGAATCTGAACGTCACCTGAAAGGCACTGGGGGCATAAAGTGTTGAAGCATTAATGTCGCAAGTCACTACTCCATGAAGAGTCCTCATGGTGATGTGTGGTAACGCTACACAAAAGGTGTTCCATTTTCAGTTCTAATTAACAGCTGAAAGTCACAAGGAGTTGTGAAATTTCTCCTGCCTCATTGCATACTTCCAGTGATGCTCATTTCTCTGGAAGGATGCAGAAAATAATCAGCATTCCTTTTGACAAGTCAGAAAACTGCAAAACGTAACCAGTGGAAGACACAATTTTGATGGATTGGAGAAAATATTTCCAGAGAAGCCAATGGATCAGAGTCTGTACAGAAAGCTTATATTCTGAGCAATATTATGGGAACAGAATAAATGAAGGCTGCAATATATTGCTCCAACTTTGATTCTGTGCCTAATATGTTTCCTCTCTCCAGTACTAGGCTCCGATTTTGCCCTCTAATGTCAAACTGGCTTAGTCAGTAATAGTCCTGTAGCCCACCTACCACAGGAGCTGGTGTAAGTGTGGACGGGCCACTTAGAGCCAATCAGGACTTTTCTGGATGCCTGGAGGCTGGAAATGGAGCCCTTACCCCAATTTTGAAGCAGAAGAGTATATATTAAGGGCTATTGGGACCATCTTTCCTACCATTGAACAAAGAAAATCTACAGTGTAAGGTCAAAGAGACATGTAAAAGAGATGAGAGGGGTGTCTGGTTGTGTTAGACACCCCCCTCCCACCGCAAGGATCCATTTTTTCTTCTCATTTTATGAGTTTCTTCAGCATTTTTTTAAAAAAGTCCTATGAAGTCACCCATTGTTTTCCTGTTGTGTGAACTGGTTTAAAGTAAAATTCCTTCCTGCGCTGTTTAAGAGGTCCTGCCTAACATGGGCATGAAGCCAAGTATGAAAACAGAATTAATCAATACAAAGATTATTTTGTTAGCCAGGAAGACTAAATACTGTTACTAGATTCGTACACTGAAGTAACTACAAATTAAGACTATAAACGACTGCAAACCTCTACTTAGTGTAGAAGTAATATGTATGATGATTTATATAATTATAACCATACAATGTTTTTGAAACACCCCAACCCACTATTTAACAAGTGAAAATTGTTTGAATTTTATCAAGAGTATAGTTGTCATGACGTTGAAAACAAGATTATCATTAAAAAAAATTCTGATTGATTTCTCACTTAAGCAAGAATGATCCCAGCTTAGACAAAATTAATCCAGCTCATAATTTGAAAGGCCGATTTTGATAGCTTTCCAATATTCTACTGTTATGTAATAGCAACGTCTCTCTCACACACACCTGCATGATGAAGTCCTTACCTAAAATGTGAAAAGAACGTTTTCCCAGGCTATTTAATAATGCCTCCCCCCAAAGTGAACCTCTCCTTTCCCTGTCTTCTACCAGGTGATCATGGAGCACATCTGCTTGACAACTGGCATTGGCAGAGGTCCTAGTATGGTACAGAATGCCTTGCCTGCTCTTTGAGAACCTTCCTTGTCCTTGCTACATTGAGGGTGGTTAGCACGTTAAAGTCTGATCTCCATGCTGTTAGCTCCCAGGAGGTAGATAGGACTCTCTGAAGGACCAGGAATAAACAGGTCCATTTCCCACAAGGAAGGGAAGTGTTTACGGGTTAAATTCTCATGGCTTCCAGGAGAGGCATTGTAAATCATTACAATGTTGGTCACTGAGCAAGCAGAAGGGCACTGGGTGATGCCTAGTTTTAGAAGGATGAGGAAGAGAATGTGTAGAAGAGACACTGGACCAGTTCCGCTTGGGGATTTGATAATCGTTGATATGTCTCTTGTGTATGAGCATGCACGGTAAAACAGACCTTCGTCCTTTCTTCTGTGTCAGCAAGGACTTAGTGGGGTGGTGTGAAGAAACAGGGCAGGAGGTCAAAGCTGCTGGGGAATCTAAAAGCAGAAGCATGGTTTGTTTCTTAAATACACAAATGATGCACATCTCACCAGGCAGACATAAAAACCAAGGGCCACAGGATGATGAATGTTTCCTTCCAGAATGGACTCCAGCCTCGGGGACCCACAGAGTCTCTGGCATTCTGTCTTCTGTTTTGCTCTGAGAAAGGGTCACTCCCTGCATATTTCTCTCTCTGTCTCTGTCTGTCTGTCTGTTTCTCTCCCTCCCCCCACCTCTCTCTCAGACACACACACAAACTCTCTCTCACTCTCTCTAAATCCTTGACAAAAGATGTCCATTTGAAAAAAGCAGTACTTCAAATATGAGAAAGAGATTGGAGGTTTGAATTTTAGGGGTCTAACCTAAAATTCCAGACAAATGCCCAAAAGCTTTCTTCGTACAATTTTATATAAATTCCTGTTCGTTCTTCCTTCCTTCCTTCCTTCCTTCCTTCCTTTCTTCTTTCCTTCCTTACGCCCCCTCTCTCCCTCCCTCCCTCCTTTCTCTCTTTCTCTCTTTCTCTCTTTCTTTCCCTTCCTTCCTTCCTTCCTTCCTTCCTTCCTTCCTTCCTTCCTTCCTTCCTTCCTTCCTTCCTTTCTTTCTTTCCTTCCTTCTTTCTTTCTGGAAAAGTTTCTCTGTGTAGCCCTGGCTGTCCTGGAACTCATTCTGTAGGCCAGGCTGGCCTTGAACTCAGATATCCTCTCTGCCCCAACCTTTGCCAGGCTGGAACTAAAGGTGTGTGCTACCACACTTGGTTCAGTTTCATATAAATTTATACCCACTGCCCAGTCAATAAGACTAAAGTATTGTGGTCAACTCAGTGTAAAGATTATGTCCTTAATTACGTCACCAGCCTGTGACGGCATCCCAGCCTAAAAAGTGGGCATGCCCTCTCTGTGCTCTCTCTTTCCTCACTCTCTCCTTTTGTATTCTCCTATTCTCTCTCTCTCTCTCTCTCTCTCTCTCTCTCTCTCTCTCTCTCTCTCTCTCTCTCTCTCAGTCTCTCTCTCCCAATAAAGCTCTAGAAAGGTAACCATGACTCATGATTCTTCCGGGACCACGGCATCCAGTGGTCTCTTCCAGCATGGCTGCCGGCACCGCCACTTAACCAACATGGGTGCCGTGACTCAGATAGACCACCGAGGACCTGCTGTGACCGCTGCTGCTTGTCACCTCCTCCCCCATCCAGCGAGACCATGAGACCACGAGCATGCATGTGTCCCTCGCCTCCGCTGGACCCCCACACAGCTACCACTACTGTTACCGCCATGATTCTTCACAGTGAGTGAGTCCGCCGTTCTCGCTGCTGTAGTCTGAGCTATATTCTTTGTGACGGACACCCCAGGGGTTGTCCTCGGGCTGCACTGGCAAAGGCAGGCACATTTTTGCTCCTGACGAGGGGATCAATGCTGTCTTGGGTCCACCATGGACCAACTGCAGCTTGACGAAGAGGATGGATAACTTGAGCTGATTCATAGATCCGGGATTGGAGTCTGATTCTGGTTTGTTATTTTAATTTTTTATTTTTCTCTCGGCTAAAGCCATGGGACAAAGGGGCGGATACTTTTACCACTTATATTAGCGGATAGGGGTGAGTACTGGTAAATCTGGCTGCATAACAGTGTTGCAGAAATTTCTGCCAGCAAACGGGCAAATAAAAGAGTCACTTTATCCCCAAGCTTTCTGCCAAAGCTCTTGACCCTTCTCCACATGCAACCTTTTCTGTCTGACAGTGGGTGGGTTCAAATGGGCAGGCTTGGGCGGCTTCTACAACTCTCGCCCTAACTCACCTTAACTCCACCCACTCATTCTCACACTGCCTTGAGACACACAGACAGGTCTGGTAGTGGCTAAGATCCATACAAGTAAGTTTACAGTAGTCAGGATGGCTCTTAAGCCAAAAATCATCTTATAGCCTCAGACAAGTCTTCCAAAAGGATCGGTTTATAGTCTGCCTCCTGGCAGATCTTCCAAAAGCTGTCCTTAAGCCATCAATCATCAGGAAAAAAAAATTCAGGACACTGAGTAAAATCTGTCTCTTGTTCCCCAGACCTTCCCAACTTAAGCATTTGGAGAGCAAGGCTCCTGACCCCAGAGGCAAAAGACTCATCTGTGGTGTTTAAGGTATGTCAGGGAAGAGATAAAAGCCCGAAAACAAAATTGCCAAGTGCTGGCACTCGCTGACTCCCAAAGCTGTTGGGTCCCTGTTTTAAGTGAGGAAAAGGGCCACAAACTAGCGAGGGCCCTGCCAGGCCATCAACAGCCTTGTTAAAAGTGTAGCCAAGAAAGACAACCAGTCAGCTGACTGCCCCCAGGCACTAAGACACATGGGTACATCAAGCTAAGACCTCTAGCAGACCTAGGCTTGGCTACAGACATGGCAGGGAACCCAGAACGCAGCAGGGAAGCGATCCATTTCTTTCCTTCTGGACTCCAGAGCCACTGATTCAGTCCTGGGAGTTTGGGGATGTTACCTCTCCTTTCCCTATTGTTGGGTACATAGGACAGCCCTACCCACCTTACCAGATTTAATTGCACTTTCAGAGTTAACTTCATGAAAAAAAGATTTCCAGCTAAGATAAGAGCTCATTGCCTCACTCCAGATCTACTGCCTGTGTTTCTCACATGCAAACAGACAGGGCCCTGATTTTTGCCTTGTCCCTAATTCCAAAAAAATAACTTCTCATGCACCACAAGCTTTTCTCTTCCCAGTTCCCTGTTCTAACTCACTGTTCAGCTAATGGTACAGGACCACCACAGAACCGGAGTCTAGAGATCATCAAGTAAAAAATATAAAGGCTAAAAGGTATTTATACCCCCAGACTCAAAAGCATCTGGGTGCTATAAAAAAGACTTTAATATAAACATCTATTACTGTAAAATATTTTTAACAATTGATCACCTGTCTCCTGGATGCCGAACTAGTAAAGGAAACAGATGCTTTAAAATAATCAGTCTCTGATAAAGCTTAACATGTTTCAAAATCCATCTGGACAGGCTGGATCTACCTCAGATAAATGTCAACATAAAATAATAATGGATTCTTTTCTCTCTAAGTTTTTTTTTTTTTTTCTGTGTCACCAGCATCTTGTCAGACAGAAGGTTCCCAGCCACAGCCAAGAGGGATACATATCTCCAGAACAACGGATGGCTGACAGTATCCCACAACGCCTGTCTAACCTTGAAAGACTCACTTTCCCCGTTCCCCCAAGAGCCAAACGACGTCCAACCATCAGCTGGAAGCAACTTTTGAGAGAAACGACACCCCTATTCCCATCTACCTGCTTTTTTTTTAATATTGAGCAAAAGTCTGGGATATAAGGATTATGTCCTTAATTACGTCACCAGCCTGCAATGGCGTCCCAGCCTAAAAAGCGGGTGTGCCCTCTCTTTTCACACTCTCTCCTTCTGTATTCTCCCCGACTCTGCATGGTCTTTCTCTCTCTCTCTCTTTCTCTCTCTCCCAATAAAGCTCTAGAAAGGTAACCATGGCTCGTGATTCTTCCGCCACTGCAGCATCCAGTAGTCGCCACGGCACCGCCGCTTAACCAACACTCAGTCTCACCCATTGGCCAGTAGTGTGATATTCCAGCTACAGACAATATGTGAGTTATGAATCAACAGACCCACATTAATGTAGGGAAAAGGTCAGACAATTTTCATAGGAATAAGGGAGTTTAGGAAATCGCTACGGAAACTGGCATGCTTAATATGTTACAAGTAATTTAACACTTATACCAGGGAAATGAGAAAATTCACCAAGTAAATATTGTGAAACTATCCAGAAAATGAATAATCTGCTACTGTAACATAAACAGAATATTTGCAGACTTTTCTGAAAATCTATTTGCTTTAATTCCCCCCCACTTCCCCCACCCTTGGAAAAAGCCATGAATACTCAAGCCCATTGAATGAGGACTGAGAAACTGGAGCCATTGGAGCCAATTTGACATGTCTTTTAATTGTCAAGCCATTCCTTCCTGTGGAAGAGCATCCGCTGCCTTTTAAGCTGATCTATGAGATACAAGCTACCAAAAAGGGAGACACCCTTTCCCTTCAGTAATCTCTAAGGATTTCTAAGCGATTCCTGCTCTTCCTTCAGGTTTGATCCTTCTTACCCAATCCTATGCACATTTCCTTATATCATCACTGATTACTGAGGTACGTGGTTACGCATTTATCCATTGTTCTTCAAGTTATCAGATGAGAGATCTTTAAAAGGAACATTATAGCTTGGCTGTGGCATATGCCTTTAATCCCAGCACTTGGGAGGCAGGGCCAGGCGGATCTCCGTGAGTTCAAGGCAAGCCTGGACTACAGAGAGAGATCCAGGAGAGCCAGGACTACACAGAGAAATCCTGTCTTAAAAAACCAAAAAATAAATAAAATAAAAAAGAAACATTATTTTTATTTACTTAATTTGTATCTGAGTTGTGACATTAAATAGAACCCAATAAGGATCTGTTGAATGAGTATATTTTTTATCTAAAATTCTAGGAAATTGTGCTGTTTAGTTCAAGTCCCTCTTACTCTGATTCTTCACCTAAAATATTCGATTGGTCATAATGAACTTAGCTATTAAAAATACAAATTGTATTTGTGTCCCATGTTCCCCTCGATATCACTGCTTTTTCAACATTTTTCTCCTTTTATCCACGCTATGGGTAGAGGTTTTACCTCAGCTATTCATGTTTATGTGTCTTCTTACAAAGAATAAATGGTTTTGTTTCTTGATGCTAGAAAATTAATAGAAATAGTCATATAAAAGCAGAAGCTTCATTTCAATTCCAAGAAAACAAATCTCACACTTATTTTCCTCCTATATTGTTATTGCCTAGATTAAGCTGTGTAATTCATAGCAAAATGTGGAACAAAGTATCACTTAAAAAACCAAATGAGCAAAGCAGTTTCTGTGCTGGCTAATTTTAGGGCTCATCTTCAGAAGTATGGATAATGTGAGGAGATCTCACTTCTCTGTCTTCACTCTTCACTCATCTGAGCCAGGGAACAAGGACTAATCCAGAGAATAAAATATTTTAATAGAGATGTAATGACTATCTTACTCAAGTCAGCCTATTCCTTCTGATACAATTTAAGAGATAACGATGTCATTTTTTTTTTTTTTTTGGTTTTTTGAGATAGGATTTCTCTGTGTAGCTTTGTGCCTTTCCTGGAACTCACTCTGTAGCACAGGCTGGCCTCAAATTCACAAAGATCTGCCTGCCTCTGCCTCTCAAGTGCTGGGATTATAGGCATGTGCCACCACCGTCCAACCTAAATATTTTTAAATTTTATTTATTATTATTGTGTGTGTGTCTTCTCCCTCATTCTGTGTGTGTGTGTGTGTGTGTGTGTGTGTGTGTGTGTTTGTGTGTGTGTGTGTGTGTGTGTACACATATGTACTTGTAGTTTTGGAGGAAGATTTCTAATCTAAATTTGTGGTTGAATTTGGGTAGTAATTTATTTTAAGTTATGCTTTTTTGTTTTTAGTATTGGTTATATTACTTTTATGACAGTCAGTTTTATGGATCATTTTGACTGCCCAATCATCGATTGCTCAAACATAACACTGTGTGTCTATGAATTTATTTTACAGATCTGATTGTGATTCATATTCAGCTAACTTGCAGGGAGCTCGCTCCATGTACCAAATGCTCATTGGGTTATCAACCCTAAGTGTTCCTATTTTCTCATTTTCACGACCTCTGACTCATGGATTTCAAAGATTCTTTGTAAGACTGCACAACCGGGTAAGTGAATTTCTTGCAATAAATCTTCGTATGTAGACATATAAACACACACACACACACATGCACGCACACACGCACGCACACACGCACGCACGCATGCACACATTCTGCTATCAAATGTTGGTAGAACTTGCCTTTAAAATGCTTTGGGCTGAGCCAAGAAGAAGAAGTGTCACATGCCTTTAATCCCAGCACTCAGAAGACAGAGGCAGGCAGATCTTTGTGAGTTCGAGGCCAACCTGGTCTACAGAGTGAGTTCCAGGACAGCCAGGACTGTTGCACAGAGAAACCCTGTCTCAAAAAGCAAAACAACAAACAAACAAAGGAAAAAGAAAAAAAAATGCTTTGGGCCTTGTAAATCATGTACCTGGCAAGAGTTTGAATATGTAAAACTCCTCCCAAAAAATTAACACCTAGGAAACCAAACAGCTTAACTTATCAATAGGAAAGACTAAACAGAACTCTCTAAAGAAGAAACACAAATAACCATTGAACACATAAGCATTGCTCAGGCTCACTAGTCATCGGGAAATGCAAGTTGAAAGCACACAAAGACGAATTCCCCCGGGGCTGAGTAGAGCTTCCACCACGGTCTAGCACAGTGGTCAGTGCTTGGTTGTTTTGAGGGCCCCTGGCTTTGGGCTATCTCTTGTCATCTCCTACTGGTCTCCTTTTCTGAACTTCCTGTCTATGAGAGGAAATGAAAACCTTGGACATTTTCATGTCTATTTGTTCATCTCTCTCTCTTAAAGAGATGCTGAGTATTTATTTTAAGAATCCTTAGCTTACTCATGCTACACAAAATCCAATTTATTTCTCTTTTCTTTGTTTCTTTTTTCTTTTTTGATTTTTTGAGATACAGTTTCACTGTCTAACAGCTCTGACTGTCCTGGATCTCGCTCTGTAGACCAGGCTAGACAACAACTCACAGAGATCTGCCTGCCTTTGCCTCCCTAATGCTGGGATTCAAGTCATTCACTACCACTGCCCAGCTACTCGGTGTATTTTTAAATCACAAAATTCTATCAATATACCTTCTTTTTCATCTTTTTAAATTGAAAATAGACCTTTTCATATAATATATTCTAATTATGGTTTCCCCTCTCCCGCAACTCTTCCCAGATCCTTCCTGACGCATCTACCCACCCAAAGCCACGGCTTTTCTCTCTCTCTCTCTCTCATTGTAATACAAACAGGCATCAGATAAACGAGTTTTTCCTTTGTGAGTAACTATCAATTGGAGATAGCTTCAGGGTTAAGATGGGGGTTTGTGTCCACTTCCCTTCTTGGCCCTGGGACCCCATCTGGCCCAAACCTGTGCAGGGCTGTGCATGCTGCCAGTGTCTATGAGTTACACATATGAACTAATTTTCTCATGTCTTAAACCTCTTAGAAGCTCAAACAGAAGCCCAGGTAGAGCCCACATGTAGGAGGGATGAGAGAGTGGTGAGGTCCTATGTGTGGCTGAGAAAAGGAAATATACTGTAAGATGATTGCTGAACAGTCTTATTAATAAAAAACCCGGAGCCAGATTTTGGGGGTAAAAACTGAGAGATCAGAAAAGCAGAAAGAAGCCAGCCACATTCTTACCACTTGGAAATCCTGAGCCAAAGAGACCTACTTCCTGTATACCCACACCTATATACCTTTCTGTTCTGCATCTTACTTCCTCTCTCTGCCCAGCTACATCACTTCCTGTCTGTCTGTACAGACCTCCAGACCTCTGTGGTTTGTGCTGGGATTAAATGCGTGTATCACCATGCCTGGCTCTGTTCCCTGTGTGGCCTTGAACTCACAGAGATCTGGATGGATCTCTGCCTCCCAAATGCTAGGATAAAAGGCGTGTGCTACCATTGCCTGACTTCTATGTTTAATATAGTGGTTGGCTTTTTCCTCTGATTCTTAGGTAAGGTTTATTAGGGTGCACAATATATTGGGGGACACAATATATCACTACAATATACCATTAAGATTAAACTGTAATATGATTTTCTCCATGTCCTTCGTTGTTAGTGAGGGCTATCAAAAGGATGCAGGAAACATCAGTTCATTAGAATCTAGGTAGTGGAGGGTGACCCATCAAGGCAGCTCTGTACAAGGCTGCTCACAGTGAGGCTTGGTGTCCAGTTTTGAGTTCATTTCCTTCTGTCTTAGAGTGGATTTTAGGAAATGTTGGAAGCATATAGGGATGTTTACAGGAAAGCAGCATTGAGATTAAACCTGGGGGAAACAAAGTCAAAGGCCTTTATAAAAGCAGGTTGAGGAGGACAAGGCCAGAGGATAGAAAGAATTCCTTCTAAAGGAAACACAGCTCTCAAAGTATCCTGCTCATTGCAAACACCTGGAGGGACAAGGACGTCGATAATTTGGTTTGCTTAGGAGGTGGGAGGCCTTAGGTTTGAGGCTGAGCACAACAGCAGGGATGCAATCCCAGCACGCAATGCCTGCAATCCCAGCATGCAATGCCAGTAACCCCAGCGCTAGGGGGCGAGAGGTAGGAAGGCCAGAATTTTCAAGTTACTTTCGACTATACAGTCCAGGTTGAGACCTTGGCAGGGTGGGTGGTGGGTGGGGACTACTTGGAAACTAGAGGGTCTTTCATTAGCCTCAGCTGTTCTCCATATAACTTTTAAAAGTTTCGGAGGAGCCGGGCGGTGGTGGCGCACGCCTTTAATCCCAGCACTCGGGAGGCAGAGGCAGGCGGATCTCTGTGAGTTCGAGGCCAGCCTGGGCTACCAAGTGAGTTCCAGGAAAGGCGCAAAGCTACACAGAGAAACCCTGTCTCGAAAAACCAAAAAAAAAAAAAAAAAAAAAAAAAAAAAAAAAAAAAAAAAAAAAAAAAAAAAAGTTTCGGAGGAGACGCTAAGGTGCCGTGGCTCGCTGCCTTGTTCCTCAAGTGTGAACTGCAGAACGGCGTAAGTGGCTGGGTTGGCATTGCGGGTTATGAGCGAAGACAGGTCAATTGGGCCAGGCGCGGAAAGTCTTGAGTCTTGTCCTTAGGAAATCAGTGACAGGGGATGGATCATTTAATCTAATAATTTTGTCAATTGCTTTTTATAAATTGGAACGTTTGCCCTTTGATTGCCGGCATATTGCCTCAAAGTATTACACCTTGTTAACTTTGTTTTTTAAGAAACAGTCTCTTTGTTCTATTTTATTATTTATGTAGTATTGGTTTTTCAAGACAGGGTTTTTCTGTGTACCCCTGGCTGTCCTAGAACTCTCTCTGTAGACCAGGCCGGCCTCCAAGTCATATTTCCCTGTCTCTGGAGTTCAGGGATTAAAGGTGTGTGCCACCACTGCCTGCAGAAAGCCTTTTCTTAATTTAAGTTTTTATTGGCGTATATTCATTATACATGATAATGGGTCTCATTATGATGTTTTTTTTTCATGCACGTTGTACATGTTATAATGTATTTTGATCATATTTTTTCCTCCATGATCCTTTCTTATTCCCTCTACTTACTGATTTTTACCTCTCTTTCTTTCTTTCTTTCTTTCTTTCTTTCTTTCTTTCTTTCTTTCTCTCTCTCTCTCTCTCTCTCTCTCTCTCTCTCTCTCTCTCTCTCTCTCTCTCTCCCTTCCTTCCTTCCTTCCTTCCTTCCTTCCTTCCTTCCATTCATTCATTTATTTATTTTTTTTTTTTTTGGTTTTTCGAGACAGGGTTTCTCTGTGTAGCTTTGTGCCTTTCCTGGATCTCGCTCTGTAGACCAGGCTGGCCTCAAACTCACAAAGATCCTCCTGCCTCTGCCTCCCGAGTGCTGGAATTAAAGGCATGCGCCACCACCGCCTGGCTTACCTTTCTCTTTCTAACAAGTTCCCTTCTCACTCTCTCTCTCTCTCTCTCTCTCTCTCTCTCTCTCTCTCTCTCTCTCTCTCTCTCTCTCTGTGTGTGTGTATGTGTGTGTACTTGTCTATCTGTCCTAATGACTTCAATCTGGGTTGATTACATGAAAATAAGTAAGGGTTATTTTTAAAAGAATGTGCATAATTCCATGGTTACACTACTGAAGAAAATGTCTGCCTCTCCCCCAGCAAGGCAAAGCATCTTGTATTGGTCTATCATCTGTAAGTTAGCCAGTGACTTTGGTGTACAGGTGATAAGATTACATAATGTTTTAGATAAAACACTCACATGATTTCCTTCAGTTCTTTGAAGCACGTTTTGAAAAGCAATATGATGTCTAACAATAAATCATTCAGACACTGCAGGAGCACTCTTGGCAATGTTAGTGAAATCTGTGTCTCCAGAGTTGACTAATGAAAATGAATGGGGTGATGTCCACGTTCCCACAACTCTCCCCAACCTTTGCTGCTCCTCAGTAGACAGCAGCTGGAATTGAATAGAACACGGAGATTGATGCTAGGATTAAAGGTTATGAGCTCCGAAGACAGCTGAACACTTAGATCCTTCGAGTCTGTGAAAGAGGCAGGCTACTGAGGTAGAATTTTGTGAGCTTTTTTTTTTTTTATTTCTTATTGTCTATTGTGTGTCCAAGGCTAATTACACTAATTAGATCAGAGGGCATGAATAGAAATTCAAGAAAAAGCCATTCAGGGTTAAAAAAAAAATAAAAGGAAGCCTTAGAGTCACTTTGTTAGTTGATAACCGAGGGGAAGGAGTCAGGGAGCATGCTCATCTTTCACTGAGAACTATAAATATATGGTGTGGAAATGGAATTCCTTCACGTAGAGGTCATATTCTGTGCTCATGCTATTTCATTACCTTGCTCACCAAATTTGAGGACTAAAGATGAAGTAAAAGAAGCTCATAAAGAAATAAAATATTGTATAGAAAGGATCTGGAAATCCATAAAATAGAATCAAAATCATCTCTGGGTTGAATATTTGTCAAAACTGTCTATGGAATGTCAGCTAGGCTACACACGTAGGGCGCTTACTTCTGACTCCCCTCCCAAAGCAATAAGCAAAGCACCAAGGTGCAGAACAAGTGCAGAAGTTATGTTGTGAGCTCTTCCCTCACAGCATAGCAGGAGCGGCAGACTGTAGACGAATTTCTAAACAGTCTTATTAAATAAGAAACACAGAGCCAAATACAGCGGTAATCGCCAAAGAGATCAGAGCAGTAGCCATGACTAGCCTTAGCTTACCATCAGCAGTAGCTTCCCCAGAGAGACCTTCTTCCTGTGTAACCTGTGTTTTTACTGCCATTCTGTTCTGATTTCTCATTGGCTCTAAGCCCAGGGACTTCCTCATCCTTGCTTGTCTATACAGACCTCCAGGTCTCTATGGTTGGTACTGGGATTAAAGGCTCCGTCCCCACGATTGGCTATGTCCTTGACCACACAGAGATTCTGCCTGCCATGTGATTAGATTAAGGGCGTGGGCCACCACTGCCTGACTCTGCTTATGGCTCAATGTGTGACCTTGCTATGTGACCTCTGATCTCCAGGCAAACTTTATTTATTAACATACAAATAAAATCACATTTCAGCACAATTAAAATATCACCACAGCAGACCATTGAAACACTAGGTGTTAAATATAGTCGGATGGTGAAGCAAAAGGAATTGCTGAGAGCCATTTGCAGAGTCAGCCCCGCCCCCCCCATGTGCTTTTGTCTATCCAGTAAGAGTGTATTTGGAATCATTATATCACAGCAAGGTGTTAGTTGGAGGGAAAATGTTAGGATGGGATGTATGGAAGAGGTTAGGAGAATCCAGGAAGCCTAGTTCTGGTTTTGTACGAAGGAGACTAGCCATTTAGACTATGATCCAATGGCAGTGTATGTACTAGTATGAAATGATTTAGGCCAAGGGAGTAATATAGTTAAAGAAGACACAGGAGAGGAAAAGCAAAACACTCAGGTGCGTTTTCATTCCTAGTGAGAGAACGGTGTCAAGGGAGAAGCTGAGATACTAGGCAGAAATGCACGTGTGAAGGGCTCTCTGAGCAGAGTACATTAAGGATATTGGCTCGAAGCAGAAAGGAGCCAAGACACGTTTAAGCAGCGGAAGTGTGAGAAATGTCTAGAGGTTACTTTTAAAAGCTAACGCTTACTGCTGTAGAGATACTAAATAGGATGGATAAACAATCCAATTTTAACATCACCCTGACTCCTACAGTTATGACAGAATTGGGTGATTAGATGTGAGCACATAATGGGTTACAGTGAGATATGTTACCAAAATATACATTTGTTTCTCAACTTTTTTTTATTCTTTTATTTTTTTTACTTTCTTTTTATTTATTCTATGCATCTTTTACATCATGTATCTTGATCCTGTTCATTCCCTCATCCCTTTGCATCTGCCCTCCACCATCTGCCCTTGCACTCCCCCCCCAATAAAACAAAATTTAAGAGAAAAAAGGGGGGAAAAAGGGAAGGGAATTAAAAATCTCATCATGGAAGCTGCAGTATAACACAGTGAGTATCGCAATAAACCCTTTTGTCTGAATATCTTTACTTGCAAGTGTTCATTGCAAAGAGTCATTGGCCTGGTTCAAGGCCTCTGGTTTCTACTGCACCATTGATGCTGGGCCCTCACTGGGACTCTTCTAGGATATTCTGTTGTTACCCTGTGTCATGGAGACCCTGCAGCTTTGGGTCTGTGGGTGAGGTCCCTTCATGTGCTCCAGAAAATCATAGATGGGGTGGATGTTGTGGTGGGCCAAGTTATAACCCTGGTTCTGGGCCAGGGTAGCTGTAGGGTTGGTCCACCAGCCACATCTCCCCTGTCCTCACGACCCGAGTGAGCTCTCTAGCGTTGCCCCAGCTAATTCACTCCTTGTAGCAATGAGTGAGGGGTGGGACTGTTCTCGTGCTTTTATGCTCTCAGAGTTGGCTGTCCTATACCTATACCATTAGGGCCAGTCTATTATGTTACCCAGGTGAGGTACAGGGGCCACTATTCTGAGTGGTGCAGCTGGTAAGAAGTAGTTACAGCCTTCCCTCTCTTATGACCCCAGGGCCAGTTCTTCCACCTGTCTCAGGCATTGATGGGCAAGAGGTGAGAGGGCATCTCTCCTCCACCCATGCTACAACATGTCTGATGAGTAATAGGGACAGCTCTTTTTGGCTCATAACATAAGGGCTGGGTAACCCTCACCTCCAACAATTTCCTCCTGCCCCAGCTCCTTGGAAGCGTGATTACAGGCATGCATTGCCATATCTACCTTTGATGTGTTTATGGGAAATGACAACACAGTGCTTTAGAAATGACCAGGTGGCTAAATCTTTGGTTGAGAGAAGGAAAGTTCAAAAACTAACATATGACATTGTCATTAATTTAGTGTACTTTTCACTAAAAACAAAAGTCAGTAATAATAATGAGTGGCCAGAGGGCATCAGACATTAATCTATGAACTTAGAATCAGACAGTGATCTAAACACTTAGCATAGTTCCACAAATATACTGTACTCTGGGAATTTATATGTCAATGGGTGATATATAGTCCCATGAGGGGATTGACCAAACTGATGCCTCCAGCTACAAAAAGTAAATTATATGATATAAAAAGGAAAGACAGGATGTATACAAGCAATAGAAATTAGCGTGTGTTGTAGAATACCATTTTAAGGTGTGTTGCTTTTGTTTATGTTGCATTTGATTAACTCTGTGAAGATGTGTTACTGTGCCTGTCTAAAACACCTGATGGTCTAATAAAGAACTGAATGGCCAATATCAAGGCAGGAGAAAGGATAGGTAGGGCTGGCAGACTGAGAGAATATATAGAAGGAGAAATCTGGGAGGGAAAGATGAAGGAACAAGAGAGAAGGATTCTAGGGACCAGCCACCCAGCTACACAGCAAGCCATAGAGAAAGAGTAAGATTTACAGAAGTAAGAGAATGGAAAAAACCCAGAGGCAAAAGATAGACAGGGCTAATTTAAAGCTAAGGAAAGCTGGCAAGAAACAAACTATGTTAAGGATGGGCACTTATAAGTAAGAATAAGCCCCCATGTGTGATTTATTTGGGAACTGGGTGATGGAACCCCCCAAAGAAGAAAACAACAAGAAGAGGGAGTAACATTTCTAAACTGGTCAATATGAGACTCATAGAGATGATGATATTTGAGCAAAAATATGGAGGAGGAAATATTTGCCAACTAGCTAGCAGAGAAAGAAAATTCTAGGAAGTGAGAAAAGCTACTGTAGTCTCAAAAGGAAGTATGGGCTGGCCACACGTGAGGAGGTGGAAAGGTATGGTGTGAGGGATTAAGTAAAAACGTTTGAGGGGGCAGGAGAGAAGGCTCAGTATGAAGAGTGTGTACTTCTTTTGCAGAGGACCTAAATTTGCTTCCCAGCACCCATGTCAGGTAGCTCACAATCACACTTAACTCCAGATCCAGGGACATTTGATGCCTCTGGCTTCCTCAGGGCCATTTGTATACACACTGTCTCTTACACACACACACACACACACACACACACACACACACACACACACACACACACACACACACAAAGTGAGAAGTGTTGCCCACATTTGTATTATCCAAACAAAGATATAGGATATTTGAAGAAAGTAGTTGGATAAGAAGTCTGAAAAAGAGGCGGTGGGGCTGGAGAGTTGGCTCAGGGATTAAGAGTACTTGTTGCTCTCCTAGAAGACCCCAGTTTGGTTTCCAGCTCCCACACTGGGTCACTCACCACTGCCTGTTACTCCTGTTCTGGAGCAATGTAACTCCCTCTTTTGGTCTCCACAAGTACCTCACATATAACATTCCCACACTCTTCCTCTGAAAAAAAAAATCTTTAAAACCACAGCGCCATGTTGGGTGGTGGTGTCACAGACAGAGGCAGGCAAATCTCTGAGTTTGAGGCCAGCCTGGTCTATGAAGTGGGTTCCAGGACAGCCAGGACTGTTGCACAGAGAAATCTTGTCTCAAAAAACCACCACCAAAAATGGAAGTCTGGATCTTTGAAAAATGCTTCAGGATTAGATTAAAATTTTGATCAATTCAGGCAGCAGGGATTTGAAAATATGTGATTAAACAAGGTACTCTATCAATCTTTATAATGTATACAAGTAAAGCTATTCAAAGACACCCCTAGCCCCATGAAACATGAAATCATGTTTATCCCCCTGTAAATGCTGCTGTTCTGGTTAGTTTTTGTTAGCTTGACACAAACTAGGGTGTTGTGGAATATTTCTTTACATGGTGTGAAGATGTGTCACTGTGATGGGTTTAATAAAGAGCTGAATGGCCATAGCTAGGCAGGAAGAGGTTAGGTGGGACTTCTGGGGACAAGAAGGACTTGTAGAGGAGGAAAGGCAGAGTCCCCAGCCAGACGCAGAAGAAGCAGGATGAGCAGTACAGAGTAAAGATAATGGAGCCATGAGAAAGAATGTAGATTAAAAAATATGGGCTTTAAGTTTTTAACTTAATTTAGGTTATAAGAACTAGTTAGGAACAAGCCTAAGCTAAGGCCAAGCTTTCATAATTAGGAATAAGTCTCTGTGTCATGGTTTGGGAGTTGGCTGGAGGTACAGAGAAAGACTTGTTACACTAGGGTTATATAGGAAGACAGAACCTCAATTAACAAAATGCCTAGGTTATATTAGCATGTAGGCAAGTCTGTGGGAACATTTTCTTGATTAATATTGATGTTGGGGTGCCCTGTGTTCTGTGGGTAGTGCCAGCTCTAGACAGGTGGTCCTGAGTTGTATAAAAAGGGGTAGCTGAGCAAGCAATGGGGAGAAAACTAGTAAGCAGAATTCCTTCATGGCCACTGCTTCAGTTCCTAACTCCAGGTTCCTGCCTTTCATTCCTGACTTCCCTTGATGATGGACTTACTTTAATTGGGACTTGCAAGCTAAATAAACCCATTCTTCCCCAAGTTGGCTTTGGTCAATGTTTTGTTTTTCACAATACTAGAGAAGCAAACTAAGACATGTCCTTTAGATTAAATTTTTCTTAATAATTTCGTGTATTTCATGTATGTGTATGTATGTAAGTGTGTGAGTGTGGTGTGTGCACCCATGTTGTGTATTTGTGCCTGCCTGTGTACTACAAGAGGCCAGAGGAAGACATGAGGTGTCTTGCACTAACATTCTCTTTAACATCCCCTTGAGGCAGGATCTCTCACTGAGCTAGTCTGGTGTCTAGCAAGTTCCAGGTATCCTTTTGCGTCTAACTGCAAAGAGTTGGGATTACAGGACTGTGCATGGCCATTCCCTTCATTTTATATGAGTGCTGCTGTCTCAACTCACGGCTTGCACAGCAAATATTCTTGCCCATTGAGACATTTCTTCAGTTTGTAAACTGTGCCTTGGAAGAGCTAGTGGGCTTGATTAACATAACTAGTTCATCTCTTCATTTGGTTTGTGGCTGAATTAATCATGCCATAATTTATGCTGAATAATTTGATTCCACTATGACCCAGTTGTATTTTTTCAGTTTTTCATTAGTTAAGATGGACTGATATAGGCTGATTTTGTTTGTAAAGTCATTTGACTCACCCAGATTAAAAAAAATGAACTTTAGATTCTAATATAGACTAAATAAACAGCAGCTATCTAAAAAGTCACAAAGTCAAAAGCCACATATAGCTGGGTGTAGTGATACATGCCTTTAACCCTAGCACTCAGGAGTCAGAGGCAGGCAGATTTCTGTGAATTCAAGGCCAGCCTGGTCTACATAGTAAGTTCCATGACAGTCACTGATATGTGTAGGGATCCTCTCTCTCTCTCTCTCTCTCTCTCTCTCAAAAAGCCACACATTTCTTCTTTTACATGTCTATTTTTTTGCATTAATGATTATGGCTTAAAGGTAAATAAGCCTTGGGAAATTATTTTCTACCGTGTATCCTTTGATGGTTTGGTGCTGTTGGTGCCTCCTTTGTAGACAAAGATTAGGAGATGGTAAAGCTAAGATATGTGGGGGCTGGAAGATTGTTCACTGGGTAAGAGTTCATCTTGCTCTTGTAGAGAGAGGACCCAGGTTGGGTTCCCAGCACCCATTTTGGGAATTCTGATAGGAACTAAGGCTGACTTTACAGGAGGAAACCCATGCCTTGTACTGTAAATCTGATTAAGAGCCTGTGGTTAGGGGAGGACATGGGTCCCTAGGGAGGGCCAACTACAATTACTCAGCTAAATGGCCATGGTAAGAAGCTGCCTTCTAAATATGTACATCTGTGCCGGTAGATTAGTGCAGCTCCCAGGGCTCATCAGGGAAGCTTTTTTGTTCAGTGGGCAACAGTCTGTGCATACTCATTCCTGGTCAAAGTGCAGAGAATACATGTCTGTGGAGTGCTCAGTCTTAAATGGGATATCTGCATCACATACTCTTCCCGCAAAGCTCAGGGAACACTGTGGAAGAGGGTGTGGAAAAATTGTAAGAGCTAGAGATTAGAGATTGTAAGGCTGAGGCAAGACAGGACTGTTGTACTCGTGATCTCATAGGGGCTGTCGTTACCTACACACGACCTGCAGAAGATCAAGCCGATCAGTATTCCTGCCTGAATAAGGAAGAGACAGATAGACTCCCATTCCTAGCAGTAGAGCTATTGATAGTTGATGGCTGCCAGGGGAAGAAGAGTCAGTTTTCTTTAGGGTGGCCCATGGTAAGTAGCTCATGCTCTAGATCAGTGTTTCTCAACTTTCCTAATGCTGTGACCCTTTAATAGAGTTTCTCATGTTGTGGTGACACCCCCCACCCCAACCATAAAATGATTTTCATTGCTACTTTATAACTGTAATTTTGCTCCTGCTATGAATCAGAATATAAACATCTGATATGCAGGATGTCTGGTGTACAATCCCTGTGATAGGGCCGTTCAACTCCAAAAGCGTTCGGCATCCACAGGTTGAGAACCACTGCTCTAATGGATGGCCATACAGCCATGAGCATGTGAATGGTGATGCTAGTTCTACTCAGTGGGTTGTAAACAAACACACAAACAAACAAATAAATGGAAGGAAGGAAGGAAGGGAGAGAGAGAGAAAGACAGGGGAGAAAGAAGAGCATGAAGTTGTGGGGTGTGTGTGTGTGGGAGGATCCATGAGTTGGGAGGGTGAATGTGACCAAAATACATTGTATACACATATAAAGTTCTCTAAGAATAAATAAAATATTATTTTTAAAAGGTCTTTCATTACATAAATCAAAGAAAGAAAAAACTTTTATTTTTTATTTATTTATTTATTTTTATTTATTATTATTTTTTTTCGAGACAGGGTTTCTGTGTGTAATTTTGGTGCCTGTCCTGGATCTCACTCTGTAGACCAGGCTAGCTTCAAACTCACAGAGATTCGCCTCTGCCTCCCAGGTGCTGGGATTAAAGGCATGTGCCACTACCGCCCGGCAAGAAAAAACTTTTAATGAATCTATAACAACTCGAATTCATTACCTTTGGCTATAGCAGAGACCCGTCCTTCCTGCCCTCTGCCCCCTGCGGCCCAGCCATGTAATTGGAAGTCATGGAGATTCTGCCAGGTTCTATGTTTTCTTTTTAAGAATTAATTAATTATTGGTGTTTTTGTGTGTGCATCTTGTGTATACAAGTTCATGTTTGCATGAATATGTGTAGGGAAGGCAGATGTCAACATTGGATATCTTCTCTGTAATGATCCACTTTGTTTTTTGAGATAGGGTCTCTCAGTGAACCTGGAGGGATCCTCATCAAGTCCCAGAGATCTCATCACTACCTCTCTAGTGCTGGGATTCCAGGTCGACACCATTATGCCTGGCTTTTTTTCAGTGGGTCATGAGAGGTGAACCCAGGTCCACATGCCATGTGGCAAGCGTTTTACTGACTGAGTCATCTCACCAGCCCTGAGCTCTGTACTTTGTCTTTTCAGTGATCTCACTAAAAAAAGAAACCTCTATTATGATAGAAAGAACACACACACACATGAAGTGGCAGGCATATAATCACATTTAACAGAAATAAGGACAATTATTTTATTTTGGATATCATCATTAACTGTTTAGTATATAGTCTCTGACTTCTTCCAAATTATGTCAAAATATTGAACATGCTTCAAAACCTGCAATCTTATGCTTTGCTGTATAATCTTGCCATTTAATGATATACCTTGGACATTTTTAGGAATTAATACATTAATCTTTTCTGTTTCACATGAAGAATTCAAAGTTTGCTGCTAAAATATATACCAGTTGCAATCTAATTTAAAACTAATCTTGCTATATATGTCCTTAAATATATTCTAAGGGTTGGAGGGAAGAAGAACTGATCCTGCTTCAAATAACCAAAACTCAGTGTCCTTGCTCTGGTTTAGTTTTAAAGATTGGTTTTATTTTAAAAGTGTGTGTGTGTGTGTGTGTGTGTGTGTGTGTGTGTGTGTGTGTGTGTGTGTGTGTGTGTGAGTGCGCGCGCGTGCGCGCGCGCATGCCTGTCTGTCTGTCTGTGGGTATGTACATCAGAGTGCAGGTGCCTAAGGAGGCCAGAGGTGTTACATTTCCTGGAGCAGTATCCCCAGGTTGTGAGCTAACCAACATGTGTGTTAGGAATAGAACGCCAGTCGTCTACAAGAGCAATATGTGTTCTTAAGTGCTGAGCCATCTCTCCATTTCCTCTGGCTCTATTTTCTTGCCTTGTGCAAACAAGTTAGTGTGCTCCATGTGCACAGATGTGCACACAAACTATCCCATTCCCTACAGGGTGGCTTATCCTCTCCAAACGTTCATTCTTACCTCTCAGAACCTAAGATTATAGTATCAGCCTGATGCCCCTCTTTTGATGTTTGACATCGTTCTCCTTAAGTATCTTTTCTGGATGTCATCTTTATCAACTTTTTTTTGTAGAAATAAGTCTCAGGCATATTTTTTATGGTGTCTCTGATGACAGCTATAAAAAATAACTTCAGATGGAGTGATCTGACAATTTATCAAATTAATTGGGACATTTTTAAGTATGAGAAAGGGAATTCTCAACAAGTCAAGTATTCATTCAGGCTGCTTTTTAAGAAGTGTGTGTGTGTGTGTGTGTGTGTGTGTGTGTGTGTGTGTGTGCGCGCGCACGCATGCGAAGGCATATGTGCACTCTGGGGTGATAGACAGATAGACAGACCGATAGAGACTGTGTTCATGATGTTTAGGTAATGGCAGGACTACATTTGAGAGCTGGTTCCACCGTGGTCTCTGGGGATCTAATTCACCAGGAGGCTTGCATGCAGCCCTGCTGAGCCATCTCACAAGCTCCCACTCTCTCTATTTTAATGATATTGTAGATAGCAGTCTACTTCCCCCCATATTTTTTTCTTCCCTCATAGTATTTTGCCCTACATGAACACAAATAAAAGGCATTTACAAATTTACTAAATAGCTCTCAAAATATATTTATGACTAGCACTATGGAGATCTGTCAATCACCTCTCTTGTGTTCCTCTGCAGGATTGATCTAGCCTGGCCTACTTGATGCTATCTACATCTTTTGTCCAGTTTAGTGCCTGTATCTCATTACACACTTGAATAGCTATTTAACCTTGCACAAACACCCATATGGTAAGGTTTGAGACCTGGCGCAAGAGATAAAGGCAAGTAATTACCGCTTACACTTAACATTTTATCTTCTTGCCATTTAAAGCTTTTTATAGAAGCACTGATAACTGGAGTGATTAAACCATGGCTGGGTTTTCCATTCTTCCAGTGCATTTTTATGGTCCAGACTCAACAAAACCAGAGGTTTTAAAAAGTTATAGTGGAGATCTTATCTGATGCTGGAAGACCATTTATCATATCTGCAGAAGTGGAAGTACACAAAATGAAAAAGAGGAAGTGTGTAGTGGACTGAGTGCTTCATTTCGCTGAACACAGGTCCTGCACACAAAGTGGAAACATCATCTATTAAAAGTGGCTGAAAGTGTCATGATAAAGCCTCCTTACTTCCTCTAATAAAATTATCGTATCAAACCATCCTCTGAACTCATCCTTGTGCGGGCTTGGTGAGAAGGGATTTGATTGCCATGTATAAAGCCCTGGCTTCCCTTTGGTCTCCAGCACTGCAAAAACAAACAAGCAAACATCACAGTGGACCGCTATAAACACACACGTTTGTGTGTGTATTTATGAGCTTATATATACCACAGATCTCATGTGGAGACCAGAGGACAAGTTGAGGGAGCCAGTCAGTTCTCTCCTTCCACCACATTGGTCCTTGGTGTTGAACTCAAGTCCTCAGACTTGGTGGCAAGCGCCTTCACTCTCTGAGCCATCTTGTTGGCCTTGGACTACTGTGCAATGAGTAGGAGAAACTCCCCATTAGAGGGGGAAGTTTAAACGTGGATGAAGGGTGCCTGAATCATCGTACTGACTCCAACATTGGTTAGCTCTTTAATCATAAAGTATAAAAGCAATCACTTAAAGTCTCTGCCATGCCTTTTTGCATATACTATGAATCATCAAAACACTTGTAACATAACAGGTAGGAATGACCTGTAACAGAGAAGGCTTCAGTTCTGGTAGGTTGCCTATTTATTTCTGTGTGGCAACCCCCTCCAGTTATAGAGACCTGAGGTGAACATGTCAAACTTATGTAACAGTCAAGGGACCTTCTTGGGCAGTGGTATCTCTGGTTAGTTTGGTAGGCATCTCCTCACAGAAGAATGCTTAGCACCCACACACGAGAATGGAGGACAACTTCCAGGATTAACTGGCCTGGGGGAGGGGTAAGAGAGGGTGACTGACAGGCCCCTGACCCACTCCCCATCAGAAATTTCTCCTCTACTCAACCCCTCCCATCATAGCCAAAGGACTGGAGATTCTAACCGTGCACTGTGGAGAGGAGTGAAAAAACTCAGCTTGATTGCAGACTCCATCATTCCATTTTGCACGTTCCTGGCATTCTGGTAGTGTAGAAAGTACCAGTCTTATTGAAAGAATGAAGAATGGGCATAAATATTAGTCTCTGAGGTTCACAAAATAATTGCATTGGTGCACCCCCCCCCCACCAAACAACAACAAAACAAAGCAAAGCAAAACAAAAAAAAAACAGCTCCCACCTTAAAGGAAATGAGAAGAGTTTATTCTGGGTCCAAATTTGAGTGACCATGACCAGGGAACACTGATTTAGGTTTCACCAAATTTTCATGTTTTAGTGTGGAAGTAGTTTCATAGTTTTACAGAATCAAGAAAGTCAAGGCATGGGGTTGGGGATTTAGCTCAGCGGAAAAGCGCTTGCCTAGCAAGCTTAAGGGCCTGGGTTCGGTCCTCAGCTCCGGAAAAAAGAAAGAAAGAAACTCAAGGCAGTTAACAAGTACACTGTTTGAGGGAGGCAGTTGCAGCAATATGGTGAAATTTCTCCTATAGGTCTCTGCTATTACTGGATGATGTTTTTAACTTTTGGATTGATGGAAGCTAGTGATCTACTAATAGAAATAGATTTGCAATAGATTCTGAAAGGTTTTTATTTGTTAATCACAGGGTGTTAGTTCCAAGTCAGGGGTGGGCAAGGGATGGCTGTATAGGGGACTAAAGCTAGACTGATGTAAGGTAATGAGGTTCTAGGCCTGCAGCCTTCCAGCCTTGCCTCAGTATCACTGCATTTCTAACCAGTCTTTGCAGACCCAGGAATTCTCATTGACATGTGTGATATTTCATTTTCTCAGAAAGGAGCTCACATAAATGCATATACATGAACACCTGCAAGTACATATGTTATGGTATAAGCATAGAAAAGGACAAAAGCCCAACCTGTTTTTAGAATTTCAAGGGGAGGGGATGGCAGATTTGCATATTTTCTTTTAGAAAATTTGTATTATAGCCGGGTGGTCGTGGCGCACGCCTTTAATGCCAGCACTTGGGAAGCAGAGCCAGGTGGATCTCTGAGTTCGAGGCCAGCCTGGTCTACAGAGGAAGATCCAGGACAGGAACCAAAACTACACAGAGAAACCCTGTCTCTAAACAAAACAAGACAAAAAACAAAAAAACAGAAAACAGAAACAAAGAAAGAAAATTGGTATTAGTTGTTTTTGTTGAACTGAGTATTGAAAAGAAAAGCATAAAATCAAACATTTAAAAAATTCTGTGTCCTCTTTATCGTCCCCCGTAAGTGTAAAAGTCAGGGATTTTTAGTGTGTTCAGAGTTAGACAACCACCACCACAGCTGATATTAGAACATTTCATCAGGCCTGAGAGAAACTGGTATCCTTTCTCAATCATCACTCCATCCTTTTGTTCCCTTAGGCAACCATATAGATCTATCTCTTATCGAGAAGTTCACCTCTTCTGTCCATTGCGTGCAATCAGAATCATACAATGTATGGTTCTTTATACATGGCTTCTTCCCTCCCAGCATTGTGCTTTCAAGATTCATCTTTTGTTTTGTTTTGTTTTTGTTTTTGTTTTTTCGAGACAGGGTTTCTCTGTGTAACTTTGCACCATTCCTGGAACTCACTTTGTAGACCAGGCTGGCCTCGAACTCACAGAGATCCACCTGCCTCTGCCTCCCAAGTGCCTGGGATTAAAGGCGTGCGCCACCACCGCCCAGCAAGATTCATCTTTCTTACAACATTTAATGGGACTTCAATATTTTCTAAGGTTAAACAATATCCCACTGTGGGAGTATACCATATGTGTTCATCTAAAAATCAGTTGATGGACATTTGTTTTCTGTTGTTGACTGTATGGACAATGTATCTCTAAATGTTTGTGGTGTCTTTTTTTGTTTGTTTGTTTGTTTTTTGGAGGGGTAGGCATGGCTTTGCATTCCCCATAAGTAGATGCCAAGCAGTGGAACATCCAAATCAATGGCAACTCTACATTTAGCCACATTAGAAATCACTAGGCTGTTTCTTAGGAAGCTGAAGAACTTTCATGAACCCACCTGTGATGTTTGAGAATTCCAGTGTCTTCTCATCTGCTCCAATGCTTGCTTGCCCTCTATCTTCTTACTGTTTCTAGCTACTCTCTAGAGGCTAATGGCTATTTTCTCATAATGTTGATTTGTATTTCCTCGGTAACTAATGATGCATTTTGATTTTGACCTGAGACACAGAAATCATTTTATGTTTAAGGTAGTTATACTGGGCCACTATCCTTGTCCCCTGTAGTTATGAGTTTTGTGTTAACTCACCACTGGTTATTGTGAGGAAAAAAAAAATTGAGACTAAGTGAGCACCTATATCATTATGGTGCTTTACCTCAGTCCCCCCCCAAAGGTTTATTTCCCATTCCAACAAGTATTCTCTTGTTTCTCCTAAGGTGGCAGTTCTCACCCTGTGGGTTGCAACCCCTTTGGGGGTCAACTGAACAATCCCTTCACAGGGTTGCATATCTGATATCCTGCATATCAGATATTTACATTACAATTCATAACAGTAGCAAAATAACAGTAATGAAGTAGCAATGAAAATAATTTTATGGTTGGGGTCATTACAACACGAGGAACTGTATTAAAGGGTCGCAGCATTAGGAGGGTTGAGAACCCCTGACCTAAGGAAATACTTTCCACAGGTCCTTTCCTCAAACTGGAATGCCTGTGCAGTGCCTACACACAGGAATATCCTCTCAAAACTTTGACATCTTCCAATCTTGTTCCTGAATGTTAGCTCAGAGATCGTAACATCTTTACCTCTCCATGTCAAAATGACACTCCATTTTCTTTCCTTTTTGGGGAGGTAGTGGTGGTGGTCGGGTTGTGCTATATTGTTTAGTCTGGCCTGGAACTCAATGTTTGCTCAAGTTGTCCTTGAATTCAAGATCCTCCTGCACCATCCACCTAGAATGCTAGGATTACAGATGTGTGCTACCACACCTGTCTTGATAATTAAAAAATAATTGTAATTTGCATATATTGATTATATATAATAATGGATTTCATGGTGATGCTTTCATATATGTATGTGGTGTTTTAAAATCATGTTCACTTCTCATGTTACAGTCTCTTGTTCCCCATCTACTCCAACTAATCCCCTTCCTCTCTTCAACTGGTTTCCCACTCTCATTTTTTGTGTTCTGTGAACCAATGAGTTTAGTTAGGGCTGCTCACATGAACACAGGTGAGGGGTCATTTACAGAAGCACAAGCAACTTCTCACTAGTGCATCATTATTAACTCCCAATAATCCTCAGAGAGGAGTGGGGTCTCATGAATTCTTCCCTTTTTCGTGATAGGATGTTGACAGTCTAACCCGGTGCAGATAATCATAAGTGGTGTGGGTTCAGGACGACCATGGCCATACTCTCCCCATTCCAACAGCTCTTACATTCTTTTTTTCCCCCTCTTCTGAAATGTTCCCCGAGCCTTTGGAGTATGTGTGTGTGTGGGGGAGCATAATACAGATGTCTTATTTAGGACTGAGCATTCAGTAGTCACTTACTTTCAGCACTTCATTTTATTAATTAAAATTTTCATTTATTTTACATCCCGACTGAAGTCCTCACTGCCCGCCCCCACCCCCCTCACCTCTCCTCTGCCGCTCCTCCTCTGTTTCTGTTCAGAAAGGGTAAGGCCTCCCATGGGTGTCAACAAAGCATGGCATATCAAGTTGAGATAGGACTAAGCTCCTCCCTTTGTAGTAAGACTGATCTAGGCAACTCAGTATGGGGAACAGGTTCCCAAAAGCCAGGACAGGCCCTGATCCCACTGCTAAGAGTCTTCCAAATAGGCAAGCTACACAACTGTCACAATATGTAGAAGGCCTAGGTCAGTCCCATGCAGGCTCCCTAGCTGTTGGTCCAGAGTCTGTGAGCTCCTATGAGCCCAGGTGAGTTGTCTCTGTGGGTTCCCTTGTGATGTCCTTGACCTCCCCCAACCCCCATGCATCCCTCTTAGGGTCCTCCTTGTTACCTAACTTCTCTGGGGCTGTGGAGTGTAGCCTGGTTATCCTTTACTTTACAGCTAATACCCACTTTGGAGTGAGTATATACCATGCTTGTCTTTGTGGGTTTGGGTTACCTCACTTAGGATGATTTTCTTTTCTAGCTTCATCCATTTGCCTGCAAATTTCTTGATGACATTGTTTTTTTTTTACTGCTGAGTAATATTCCATATTTTCTGAGTAAATGTACCATACTTTCTCTATCCATTTTTCTAGCACTTGTTTTTAAGTCTTTTTTGTCTTTTTTTAAAATTTTATTTTATTTTATAATTTAATTTAATTTTACATATCAGCCACGGATTCCCTTGTTCTCCCCCCTCCGGCCCCCCCACCTTCCCCCCAGTCCACCCCCCATTCCCATCTTCTCCAGGGCAAAGACTCCCCTGGGGATTGAGTTCAACCTGGTAGATGCAGTCTAGACAGGTCCAGTCCCCTCCTCCCAGGCTGAGCCAAGTGTCCCTGCATAAGCCCCAGGTTCCAAACAGCCAGCTCATGCACTGAGGACAGGTCCAAGTCCTACTGCCTGGATGCCTCCCAAACAGATCAAGCAATGACAGAGAAATGAATGAGTTCTACATGAACAACCTGGATGTGAGTGGGGGTAATAAAGGGCAAGGGTCAAGGGAAAGAGAGCTTAGGGGAATGGGAGATCCTAGCTGGATCAAGAACAAAGAGGGAGAACAAGAAATAAGAGATCATGATAAATGAAGACCACATGAGAATAGGAAGAATCAAAGTGATAGAGAGGTCCACCGAAATCCACAAAGATACCCCCACAATAGACTACTGGCAATGGGTAAGAGAAAGCCCAAACTGACCTACTCTGGTGATAGGATGGCCAAACACCCTAATTGTCGTGCTAGAAACCTCACCCAATGACTGTGTGAACCGGATGTAGAGATCCATGGCCAGGCCCCAAGTGGAGCTCCAGGAGTACAATTGGTGAGAAAGAGGAGAGTTTATATGAGCGAGAATTGTTGAGACCAAGATTGGAAAAAGCACAGGGACAAATAGCCAAACGAATGGAAACACATGAACTATGAACCAATAGCTGAGGAGCCCCCCAGCTGGATCAGGCCCTCTGGATAAGTGTTTTTAAGTCTTAAAGTACTCTTTGACTTTCTTTCTGTTCCTGATCAAGCTTAACTGCCTGTTATATGTTCTGGAGGCCTCTGTGTGTGTATGTGTGTGTGTGTGTGTGTGTGTGTGTGTGTGTGTTGTGTGTGTGTGTATGCGCGTGCTTTTGTCCATTTCTTTTCTTTTTTTTTTTCAAGACAGGCTTTCTCTGTGTAGCTTTGTGCCTTTCCTGGATCTCGCTCTGTAGTCCAGGCTGGCCTCGAACTCACAAAGATCTGCCTGCCTCTGCCTCCCGAGTGCTGGGATTAAAGGCATGTGCCACCACTGCCTAGCTTCTTTTCTTTTTTCTTCTCTTCTTTTCTTTTCTAAGTTTCTCCTTTCCCTTCCTTCCACAGCATCCTGAGCCAACAACAGAAAGGAACAGTTCTCTAATAAATTTTTGATAAATTTTCAGTTCTCTGATAAATATCATTTATGGCAGTGGATAATAAAAAAATAAGCATTAAAATATATCGCCATGTGATAAGCCTTTCCTCTTAAAAGCATTATATGCACAGTCTTCACACTTTCATACCTGTGCTGACATTTTCCTTCTTCAGAATCTTAAAATTTTATGGCTGTAACTTTAATAAAATGAGCATGAAGGCCAGGGGAGGAGCTGTTTTTAATTTCTGCTAGCAAGAAGAAAAAAGATCGTATCTCCGTGAGTGTACAGGATGTCCCCGTGCTTCTGAAGGGTGGAGTATCACATTATGGTCAAGTCTACTTTTCTTCACTCTTTTAGTGGGAACTTTTTACCCACCATGTTGGAAGCTCCTTTGTACATTTTAATCTTCAGATCTGATGTTACATATCTCAGCCTATCCTCAGACTCACTATGTAGTTTAGGATGATCTTGAATTTCTAGTTCGGTTCCGGGATCATGGGCTTTGAGCAGAGCTGAAGATCAAACCTAGTGCTTCCTCCATGCTGTGTGAACACTCTTCCAACTGAGCCACACCCCCCAGCTCTCCTTCTCCTCTTCAGACTCTTTCCTTATAATAAGAACACTCATTCTTCTTGAGTTTTCCATTTTTTTCTTTCTTCTCCTTTGTGTGTCCTGATGGAATTCCATGTAGAATTCTCTGTTTTGGGCAGTATAGTCTGGGATACCTTTACTATTACACTTACCCTCATACTTCAAGTACAGTGGAGTAGTAAACTTTTACTTTTTGGTTATGTGCCATGGAATTCCATTTCTCTTTACTTTTTTTTTTTTTTAGTTAATAGGTTTTCCCAATGGATTTGTAACTGAGGTAGGTAAATAGTGTCACCTCTTCCTTCCTTCCTTCCTTCCTTCCTTCCTTCCTTCCTTCCTTCCTTCCTTCCTTCCTTCCTTCCTTCCTTCCTTCCTTTCTTTCTTTCTTTCTTTCTTTCTTTCTTTCTTTCTTTCTTTCTTTCTTTCTTTCTTTCTTTCTTTCTTTCTTTTTAACAGAGCTGAGGACCGCGCTCTACCACTGAGCTAAATCCCCAACCCCTCTCTTTACTTTTCTTATTTATTTTTTAAATAGGCATTCATGTCTCTCAGTCTGGCCTCAGATTCACAACGTAGCTAAGTCTGGATCTGAACTCCGTACCATCCTGCCTTTAGCTCCCAAGTCCCAGGGTAGCAGGCTAATAGATGTGTACTACCATACTTACCCCAAAGTTATTTTTGACAACAGTTCTCTTCTAGCTTCATACTTTCCCTGGCATGCCCTTTTATCGATTAACATTATTTATTCATCAGCTTCAGTACTGTGGAATCCCACTAGAAAATGCACTTTGGAATTCATGTTTTAGTAAAACAACAGCATGTTTGCTATTGAGCTAAGAACCGATGTGTACTAAAAGACTTTCCCTAGCATAAGTAACTTCACTTGGATTTGTTCCTGTATCAATAAAAAAGTTCTATTATTGTTCGCAATCACCCTCATGAAAATTTGGATGTAATCTTGACAATTAATTAAATCCTGGATACTGAATCCTGCAGTTTAGGGAAGTGATTTTTGTCTCTGGAGTCAATATTCTTGTTCAGGCTTTTCAAGTTCATTATCAACTTATGTTTTCCATCTTGTATGTTACTGGGCATTTTTCCTGCTGAGAACTTCATTTTCCTTGTCTCACTTTCTTTGAGTAATTTACATCTTCTATTAATTATCCTGAGGCTAATTTATCTTGGGGTTTCTCAACTCACTGTCTGCCAGATCCATTTTTACATGTTTTTTGGAATCTTTCTGAATTCGTCTGAATTTGAATCTCTCTATCATTCCTCTTTCTATCACAAACATCAAATGAGGGTAGGCATATCATCTGTTCTTAAGAACTAGTGCCAGGAAATTTTGCTCGAACTTGCTTTGGCATTCTTAAAATAAATGTGTACTTTTGCATTTGCCTCAAAAATTTCATGAGCACCTCCTAGTAGTAAACAGAAAGTAAATGTTCTTCCTTGTATCCCTCTTTAGCACAGTCTTAGCTGAAATCTGTGTAGGAAAGTACATTTCTTGCTGGGATGTGGTGCTTTCATCCCAGCACTCAGGAGGCAGAGGAAGGTGGATCTCTGTGAGTTCAAGGCCAGGCTGGTCTACAGAGTGAGTTTCAGGACAGCCAAAGTTATATCTTGAAACCTTGTCTTGCAAAAGCAAAAGAACAACAACAACAATAAAGTGCATTTCTATTGGACTAGTAAACAACTCCCAATAGATGTCCAAGGAGGATTTATTTTTGCTCCATTTTCCATTTCCAGAGGAGCTTTCATCATTAGCTGTGATTCTCTCGGACATCTTACAGTATCATTGGACTTGAGAGGGTCAAATTCATTGATTCTGCCACGTGGTGGTGGCACACGCCTTTAATTCTAGCACTCAAGAGGCAGAGGCAGGCAGATCTCTGTGAGTTTGAGGCCAGCCTGGTCTACAGAGTGAGATCCAGGACAGCCAGGACTATTACACAGAAAAAACCTGTCTCAAAAACAACAACAACAACACAGTTCATTGATTCCTTCTTATCTCGCCAGCTCCTGTTAAGCATCTACTATCAGGGAAACAGTCCTCAGAAGAAGTACAGACACAGGCTCCTTCTTCCTGTGCTTCATGGGAAGGGTAACTTGCTGGATGTCTCCTTTGGAGGGTGTCAGGTTTGGCAAATAAAAGCAAAGGACAAGAGCTGAGAGATGGCTCAGTGGTTAAGAGCGCTTGCTGTTTTGTAAAAGACCTGGGTTCAGGTAGCAGCACCCACATGGTGGCTCACAGCCATGTGTAGCTCCAGTTCCAGCACATCTGCCTCTGTCTTCTGGTCTCCATGGACAGCAGGCACACATTCAGTGCACATACATACATGTAGGCAAAAGTCATACTCATAAAAACAAATAAGCCTTAAAAAACAAAGCAAAGGCTATTCAATAAATAGTGGATTCAATTCAAACAATGATGCAGAATTCTTTAAAAGGTAAAAGTGTGCACCAATTATTACATAATTTCCTGAAATACAAACTTAATGTAATCCTAGTAAATTGCTTCTTTTTATTCCGTGTCTTCATTATTTGAGATCCAACATCTGAATCACAGCTATGTCCTTGGTGGAGGATTAGAACTAAGCTATGCCCTTCTTAGTCAGATAATCCTAGTGTACTCTAGCACACAATAGTCTCTGTGTATTAGAACCTCAGGTCTGTTGTCACAAAGGACAAAAACTAGGTGGCATAGAAAAGCATTTATTTAGTATACTCCATTTCTAGAAGCCTGAAGTCCAAGATGCAAGTGCCAACATGATCATGATACCTCTGAAGGAGCTGAGGACAGATCGCTTGAGGCAAAAAACCCTAGTCTTTTCAGTGTTCTTTTGGAGCTGACCCTGGTATGTCTGTCACACACTGCTGCTCTTTATCCTATTCATCCACATCCTCTTCTCTTTCTCCTTTTCTCATATTGTTGTGTTGGATTGAGGATCCAGTGTCCTCTAGGCTAACCTCATTTTACCTAATTATGTCCATAATAGTACCGTAGGTTTGTTAGTTTTATGTCACCTCAACACAAGCTACATCCACTTGAGAAAACACTTTCATAAGTCTGGCCTGTAACAACATAGTCCACCATTTTCTTGGTTGATGAGACCCCAGTTCTCTGTAGGATGTGCCCGACATTCCTGGGCAGGTAGTCCTGGCATGTATAAGAGAATATGCTGAGAAAACCATGGGGAATAAACCAGGAAGTAGCATTCCTTCATGACATCTGTTTAAATCCCTGCCTTCAGGTTCCTGACTCCTATCAGTGATGAAATGTAAGCCCAGAGTTGTAAGTTGAAGTAAACCCATTCCTCCTTCAAATTATTTTGGCCATGACATTTTATCACAGCAATAGAAATCCTAAGACACACCATTTCCAAACCAGGTTCCATTCTGAGGCACTGTAGTTAGGATTGAAATCTATCTTTTTGAGTGATGTAATTCAACTATAGATTATGAGGAATTTAAAAGATCAATTTCAATATTATTTTCACTGAGTCACTATCACAGCCCAAGGACCCATTAAGTCCATGTACATTCAAGATTCAAGCAAACTGGAATAGTTTTTGTATGGAATGAAAATGAGTTCTTGAAACTTGGAATGGATAAATTAGTCAATAGAAGGCAGTTGTAGCTATGGAAATTACAGATTAGGTAATTTAATGATATGATAAATATTCATACTATATTAAATGTATACCTTCATGCAAATATGTTAATTTATTTGATTAAATTATTTTCTGCCATATCAGTTATATGCTGAGTGTCCAAGTACTCAGTCCATATGTACCTATATGCTAAATGTAAGAAAACAATAATTATTCCCAATTATTAATTTGTAGCAGTTGTAAATATATTTCTTCTGGTAAGAATAGGTTATCTATATATTTGTATCTGTATTTATAAAAGTTAATGGTCAAATAATCTTGGGTACTTTATAAGGAAACAAATAATAATGAGCTATTTATATTCTGGGGAAAGTTAACACATTTATATGAATGGGTGGTGAAGGCTAAGAATGTAGTCAAGTTGGTATAATGGCTGCACCTTGTATATAAAGCCCTTGGTTTGGTTCCCAACACTGTTCAAAGCCATTAATTCCATCCCTTTAGAGAATCAGAAATTCAGCATTATCCTCAGCTACACATTGAATTTCAAGATAACTTAGGCTACATGAAACTTCTCAAAAACAGAGAGACAAACAGAGACAGACAGAGAGATAGAGAAGACAGAGACACAGAGAGATGAATATTCTACAAGTGATTTATATAAAAAGTAAATAATGGCTTTTAGCTACTTTAAAACTTTGTGTACAGTGTTCTCTTAAAATAATAGTTACTTAAATAGCCTTTGCTTTCAGTGACTTTCTGTGGTACTTGACATAAAACCTGACTTTGCTACAGTTTGCATATTCTCCTTTTCTAATCCCAGTCTTCAAACTTCCATCTAATCTCTAATCATAACCTTTCCAATCTTTAATAGCTTGCTATTCTTCAGCCACATTCATCTTCTTTCTCTTCCTCAAACATGCCAACGTTGCTGTAGCACAAGCATTTGTGCTGGGCATTTGCTCAGCTTATCAAATTCTCCAGGATCTTGGACAGATGAGCCTTTTGCTCATCATTTGAGGGGGAATCCATAGCAAATGAAACAGCTCTCTACACCAGACCCACTCCATTTAGGTTGCGTTTTCTACTAGTTTTCCATTTTAAATTTCTGAAACCATCTACTTTAGAAATAAATTTAGAGACTCCATTTCTCCTTCCAAGAATGGCAGCTTGATGACAGGAAGTGCTGTTTATACAATTAGCTGGGGACACATTTAAAAAAAAAAAGAGCATACCTATTCAATTAATACAGAGATTTGGATGATGTAGTTTTTCTCCTTAGACTTTCAGGAAATATTTAAAAGAAAGAATGTGAAATTGAGAATAGGGATAGGCTGAGAGGGTGGCAGAGTCACGGCACCATGGTGGGTCTAGCCATGGCAGGTCTACAATTCCCTGGGGTGCAATGTGCTCATTACTCTGCTGGGACTCAGGACTAGGTTGTTAAGAACTTACCCCCTCTCCATCCTTAATCACTGTAAAAGCCTCATGCTTCCACTGTCTGACAGCTTTTTGCTTCTGAAGTCTAAGAATCTACAGAGAGCTGACAGCACCCTTTCTGTGTTAAGCAGGCTTTCTTCTGTTGCAAGAACTAGTTTTAAGAAAATATTTCTATTTAAGAGTTAACACAGCATTTAGTTCAAGTTATTATGTGGGTCAAATTCGTACACTCTTCTCATAGAAGTCTTTTTGCCAGTCTAATAATGGTCAGAGTTTTCCAAGGCTGGTGGAGAAGACTGGAAGCATGCTGTGTTCACAGATTGCCAAATGCCCATGCATATCCCCAGGAAGTCTTTGATTTCTTTCTCTTTTCCTCACTCACCCAAACCTAAATATTTAATGTGTGAGATTCTGTTTCGACGCAAGTGGCTCTGTGCCAACTCTGTGTTAGTACCCTGCCTGAGGACATGAACCAACTCTTCCAGACGATGGAGAGTGATGTCTATACAAGGCTGTCAGTCTCACTTGTAATAATCAATAGGCCTTTTGTTTTATTCTGGTTCCTAAACCTACATCTGCTAGGTCCTCATAATAAAAAGGAATGGGCCAACTGTATTTTATTACCTTTTCTGCTTTGTGCTTGACGATCAATATTGTTGCTCTTTTGATTGTATCTCATCGCCACCAGCCAGTTTTCCCCATAGGCCCCTTTTAATTTGGTTAAATTAGCTGCAATCAGAGCTTCTTATGCTTGTCTATAAAGTACACATTCAAATTAAAAATGTATTCTTCTCCCAAAATAGTTTAATGCTTCTGGGTACATTCTACTCACTATCAAACCCTGTTCACACACACACACACACACACACACACACACACACAAAATATGAAGGAAAACTCATTAATCCTCTGGTCCTCCTTTCCACTGGAGCTCAGCACTTCTTGGGAGTAAAGGAGAAAGGGCAATGCTCAAGCTGGCCTTAGAGGATTGTTGTTTGGGTCATAGCATGTGGGCTAGATTTGAACAGGAATGGATTCTCATTGCAAAACGGAGTAATCTGAGGATTAAAGGGATATGAATGCGAAGTTCTGGGTGGTTGGTGTAGCCATGGATGACTCATATTTTGGCAACTTTCTTGCCTTTGGAGGGTGTGTTTAAAATTAAAGAAAACCATAACAAAAGAAAAACTCAGGAAAACTAACAAAACAAGAAGAGTAGTACACCCCATGAGAACAAGAGGGCCATGTACTTACTGGTTTGTTTCCTGTTACTGTGGTAAACCCATGACCAAAAGAAACTTGTGGAGGGAAGGTTTTATTTGGCTTACAGGTGGCAGTCCATCATAGAGGGAATCCACAGAAGAGCTCAAGCAGAACCAAGAGGCAAGAACAGTGGCAGAGGCCATGGAGGAACATTCATCTTATGGCTTGCTTTTTATGTAAGCCAAGACCAGCTGCTGAAGGGTGGCATTTCCCATAAAGGCCTGGACAACTATTAATTATTAATTAACTATAATAGTTAATCTCCCACAATAATTATTAATCAAGAAAATGACCCACAGATACACCGATAGGCCAATTCAATTACTCAGTTGAGGTTTCCCTTTCCCAGGTGACTCAACTTGGTGTCAAGTTGACAAAAACTATCCAGCACACTTCTGGATATTGTGTATGAGGCTGTGCAAAGGCTAGGCAAATGCAGGCTTATGTGGATTTGGGGGAGGCACACCCTGGTGTGGATGCATGAGCAATTTCACTTATAACTGTTGACGTTAGTTTCTGCTTACATGTCTTAAAAAATCTGTAAGAAGGATGTGTTTAGCTTGCAATGGCCTTTCAATATCAATTCTCTCCCCATTAAGGAACTTCATATTTAAGTTCAACAATAAGAAGTTTTGCAAAGATTGCATTTTATTTTGCTATTATTCATGAGACTGTATTTAAGGAGGCTTTAATTGTTACACACAGAGTAATCTCTACATGTTTGTGGAGAAGATTCATTCCTTTGTGGCCAATTAGGTTTTTTAAGTTGATCATTGTTTAAACGATTACATTTTAAACATATTTACAAATTATCTTGGAGGTATTTAGTCTTTTTCTCTTACCTGAAAGCACTTTGTGTGTGGGTATCTCTGTGTGTGTGTGCAGTCCTGAGGGGGTGTGCTGAGTGCACATGAATGTGTAGGTGTGGTCCTCATGCACCACAGGCAAGGGGATGCCAGAGCAAGGTGTCAGGCATCTTCCTCTGTATTCTCCTCCTTAATTGCCTTGAAACAGGACTCTCACAGGCCTGGAAGCTCACCTCTTTGGTTAGACTGGCTGGCTGGCAAGCTTTAGATTGTGCCTGTCTCCACCTTCACAGTGAAGGTGCTTGGAAAAAAATTGGAATAGTAATGGGATCGATGCTTGTGGAGTCAGTGCATGAAGGTCATGTAGAATTCCTTTCAAAAAGGCCCTTTGCTGGTGACACTTAGTGAAAATTCTAGAGTACCTTTGGAGTTAATAATCCTCTTTTTTTGGTAAATCACATGCTAACTGCAATTATGAAATAATGTTCCAGTCCTTAATTGCATTCTGTTTTTATATATGTAGTTAAAATAATAATAATACAATAACAATTCAGAGACTCTATGTGTTACACAAATAGAAAACAATTTTTAAAACTGATTATCACTAACATCTATGAACATTTATTATAATTTCACTGACTCATCTGAACCACTCTCTGTGACGTGCACTCCTGTTCTGGATTTGATGACTACAGAGTGATTTCATCAGCTTTGTTCTAGGTCAAGTATGGAGACTGAAATCAGACGGACTGAACAGAAAGTCAGCAGAAGAATAGGCTTCATCTGCACAAACTAGTGACTAAGTGAAAGATGCTTACAGTGTTTGCTCAGCCAAGCTTTCTGGTGTCTTCCTGGTGGCATGTGTTGGTCACATCAATGTTTCCCAAATGTGTAATGAGAATGAAAAAAATGTAAATTCTATTGAGGAGGCAAGCCACTGACAATGGCTTTGCATTCAAGTTTGGATCAATCACTGGACAGCTAGGAGACATTACACTGTGAACTTACCTATTGATTGGCTTCTTCATGTATACTTGATGGATAGGATTAATCCTTCCTACTTCTGTACCTTCTAGTTTTCACTATTATAAGTATCTAGTTTTATACCTCTCTCCTAGAAGATGTCACACTCTTGAAGGATGGAGAACATCTTATTTTCTTAGATAATTTAGAATCTAGGCAGTGTCTGACATGTGGCAGGCATTCAGTAAACATTAGCTGAATTAAGTGTTTAATTGATTTTTGTTTACCTACAGTCTACTGTTCTTAATTGTGTCTCTTGTCTCTGTGATTGTTCCAAATATGTGTTTTCCTTGTTGGTGACCTATGAAGCAAAGCTGTACAATAAACTGGATAAAAGCTTATATTTAACATACCTGATGCAACATTGCCTGTGCTATTAAGATTCTTATGTTTCTAGTCTAAAGATCTGTAGGGCACAGCCCATTACCCAGCATAAGTCTTCTATGTAAAAGATGTGAAAGAGTACTAGGAAATTTGATGGAGGTGCTCAGTAATCATCCTCCTTTTAACCTCACTCTTCACTCCATTATGACCAGCATCTATTGTGTTCTGCCCCACCAGAGCTTTTCAGGACCTAATGATTTTTATGAAAGAGGCAACAATGTGAAAGAGAACAAGCATTCGATGGCCAAGGTTTGATAAGAAGTGGAGTTGTTGCTAAGGAAAAACTCAGTAGGCACGTTGTTCTTTCAAGCACAATGCCAGGTGTTATGTCCCATTTCATGCTGGAAATTTAAAGCAATCTTTCAGGTAGGAGCAGACACATCAAAGAGCTAGAGTCATTTGAAAACGACCGACAGTGCTTGTCACCATTCTCTTCTACCAGGGAATGATGAATATCATCATTATAAATAACCCTGTTTGGTGTGGAGTTTCTAGGTCAAGAACAGAAAAATTCAAGAGTGAAGGAAAGCAAAAGGAAGGGGGAAGGGATCAAGGAAGGAAGGAAGAGATGGAAGAAGGAATGAAGGGAAACCATCCCATCTCTGTGGTACTTAAGTGTGACATGTGCTTGTGTGGGGTATGGCACTTGCAAAGACCGAATGCCTCATCACTTCCTCAGTTCTGTACCCAATCCATGTGCTGGTTGTGTTTGTTGTTGTATCCTTACCTCTGGTGTTTCTTTACTTTTCTACGACATGTCTCTCCAAAGGCTCTCTGTAATGGTTGGTTGTATCTGCTCAGATTCTACCAGCTACCACGTTCCTTTTGCTTGCTGTGTTCTACCTCTAGGCTTCTGTTTGAAAACACCCAGGAAGGTCTGACCTCATGACCTTAAGACTCACTCTCTCCGTCTATAGAGAAAATGATTTCCCCAAATAAGTATGTGACTTGTCATTTTAAATTTTCAGCTCTGTTCAACTACCTCACTGGGGGAATGCCTCCTTGGACTATCCTGTATATCAAATGTGCAATTGATCTACTTTTTGTTTCTTATGTCTTGAGAGCTAGAATTTAGACTTCATATTTCAAATGGTTGTGAAAAAAAATCACAAGCAGTTTATATATATATATAAACAAAATCATTTGGAGCCACAAAAGACTCCAAATATCTAAGGCATTCTCAAGCCAAAAGAATGAAGCTGCAAGCAAGCATCAAATGATTTGACTTCAAAATATACCATGAAGACACAGTGAACAAAACCCATTAACATAAAACCAGCTGCAAATTCAAGGGGGATCAGAATAGCTACCTGAGTCATCTAAAGATAATGGTTTGTTTTGAAACATAATAGGATCTTAGAACACATAATGGGGATAGGGTGTGGAATGGTAGTTTCTTGAACACATGTATGTTCTTGAAAGAATGAACTGCTCACATGAAGAAGAGTAGGATTATTCACCTGTATTTCTTTCTTTTTTTCGAGACAGGGTTTCTCTGTAGCTTTGGAGCCTGTCCTGGACTAGCTCTGTAGACAAGGCTGTTCTCGAACTCACAGAGATCCACCTGCCTCTGCCTCCTGAGTGCTGGGATTACAGGCATGCGCCACCACCGCCTGGCTCACCCGTATTTCATCATGTGGAAAAATCAACTGCAAATGGATCAAAGACAAATACAATATTTGAAACTATGAATCTAACAAGGAAAAATCCATATGAACAATGCTCCATGACATTAGGCAGGGTAAACATTTATTGCATAACATCTCCAAAGCCCAGAGAACAAAGCAAAACTGGGCATAAAGGATTATGTCAAACTGAAAAGCAAGGGAAACAATTCACAGAATAAAGAGACAACCTTTAGAAAGGCAATTAATATCTAGAATATTCAGGAAACTCTATAGCAAAAGACCTACTTTTTCTTGCCTCCTTTTCTGTAATGCTGTATGAGCCTTTGAAGGAGGGAATATGGTATATATATTCCATTTAGAGCTGAACATTTGGCAGTCTCTTATTCTGGGTCTCTGTTGAATATCATCTAATGCAAACTGAAGCTTCTCTTATGAGGGTTGAGAGGTGCCTTAATCTATGAGTATAATGATAAGCCATCAGGAGTTGTTTTGACACTATGTCTAATATTTAGCCCAAAATAATAAGAGGTTCTCTCTTAAGGGCTATGCTCTGTCTAGCCTCAGATTGTTGACCTTATAATGGTGCCAGGTGTGTGTTTCATCTGTAGAGTGTGACTTAAATCCAATCGGAAAGTCATTGGTTACTTCCACAACACTTGTGCAACTATGGCCCTGCTGGGCATGTCCTGCCAGGCCAGTTGTTGTTCACAGAAGTCACAGCTGGCTAAGACTGATGATGACTTCTTTCATCTAGTAGCATGTATAGAACCTTCCAGCACTATGAAAGACAGCCAATGGGGATGAAGCATCTATGTCTGTACCAGCTTTATTTTTCCAAATTCAATTAGTTGAGTGTGTGGTGTCTTCAGCATAGAGTCTTGCCATCAAGTTCTGGAGAGTAAGCAAGAGTATTAGAAATAGCTTGAATTATCTGGGAGTTTATGATACCTCACTGGCCAGTAACTCTAAAAGAAATAATCCATTCCTGAGATTGGGTTTTGTATTTGTTACCTTTTGTTGTCTGTAGAGGCTTTGTTTCTTATCTTGCTATATGATAACTCCATTTACACTATTTAATGTATGCATATAAATACCTTATGAAGCTTCTAGAGCAGCAGGTTTCAGTAAGACTTTTAAAAAATGTTCAGTATTCTTACCATCCTCTCTCCTACCCCGATATCCCTGTGTTTCATAATTCCCTTTTAGCCATGTATAGCAGGTGCATTCTATCTCCAATCCCTATATCCACTTCCTTGAAAGTCTTTCCCCATGATCCCTTAGTAATTTCCTGACTTTTATGGGCATTTCAAACAAGGCACACATATCTAAAGATTCAAATCTAATATCCACAGATGAGAGAGAACATTCAACATTTGGCTTTCTGGGCTTGGGTTACCTCACTCAGAATGATTGTCTCCAGCTTTATCCATTTATCTGCAAATTTCATAATTTCTTTTTTTCTTAATAGCTGAATAATATTTCACTTGTAAACATACCACATTTTCTGTATGTAAATAAATGACAATGAACATGGATTAGCATGGATCTCTACAGTAGGATATAGGGTCCTTTTTTATTGAACCTTGCTATAAGTCTTATCCTTATAATAGTGCACCATCCTGTTACTCTAGCTCCCTCGCTGAGTAGTATTCCATTGTGTATATGTACCACAATTTATCCATTCTTCAGTTGAAGGGCATCTAGGTTGTTTCCAGGTTCTGGCTATTACAAACAATGCTGATATGAACATAGCTGAGCAAGTGCTCTTGTGGTATGATTGAGCATTCTGACAGGTGTAAGGTGGTATCTTAGAGTTGTTTTGATTTGCATTTCCCTGATAATTAGGGATGTTGAGCAATTCCTTAAATTATTTCAGCCATTTGAATTTCCTCTGTTGGGAATTCTTTGTTTAGTTCTATAGCCCATGTCTTAATTGGACTGTTGGGCATTTTGATGTTTTGCTGCACCTCCCTTTGTATTTGGATCATTTAAAAGAGAGTGTGCACATCAATTTGAGTAGATGCTGCCAACTATTTTCTAGAGTGGTTGTGTCAACTTCCACTCCCTTTAGAAATGTATAGCATGCTGATTACTCTACTGGTTCATCAACACTTTTCCATGTTTCACGCATCGGTCTTTGTGTCTGATTCTCTCTACTAGAATGCAACCCCATTTAAAGAAGAGATTTCCACAGTGACTGAAATGGAAACTCTTCAACTAGTGTCAAGTAAATGGACACATGAGTGGTAAAGCTCTAGGGAAAGGCACCATATTCCATCCCCAACTTGTAGGTCCTTTGTCTATTAGCCTTAACTCAACCTACTCTGGCTTGTTTTCACACCTACCTGTATTTTCATAATGCTATTTAAATTTTCATACAATAATTTACACAGATTTTTATGTTCATTTCGTGTGTGTGTGTGTGTGTGTATGTATGTGTGTGTGTTTTACAGGCTAGGCTTTTACATGGATGCTGGGTCTAACTTAGATCCTAAAGCTTACACGGTGAGCAATTTGCCCACCGAGCCCAGCTCCCCAGCTTCTTAATGTATTTTTCTTACTCTTCCTGCTGGCATCATGTTTCTCAAAGCTGAGATCTTGAGGTATGTACTTCTTGGTGTTGGGGACCATCCTATGTGCTGCGTGTTGCTCAGAAGCATCACAGATTATATCTACCGGTGCTGGCTTTTTTGTCTTTCCAAGGTTCCCCCTCACCTCCCTGCATTTCCCACAGTAGTGTCTCAAAAATGTTTCAAGGCACTAACATATGTATCCTGGCAGCAAACTCATTCTCAACTGAGATCCCCATGTATATAAGATTAAAAGCTACATGAAAATAAAAGTAAGTGTAGTATCAACTTTTTCTCCCCCAATTTTAGCTGAGCATCATTCACAAAAAAGCCCTTCAACTATTAAAGCTTTATTAATTCACCTTTTGGTTGCATAGCCTAATTACTTAGAAAAATTTAAAAAACTACATGTTCTTGGGATTACCTCATACTACATGCAAACCAAACCTTTGAGAAAGGTATGGGGTCTGGGAATGTCAAAGTTTCTATGTTCTCATGGTCTGAGGAAGACTCTTTTATATAAGTCATGGTTTCTTTCTTAATGATGTTAGAGGTTGAACCTAGGGCTTTGTAAATACTAGGAAAGTGCTCTACCACTCAGCTGCACTTACAGTCTTTTCAATGCTTTATTTTGGGACAGGATCTCACTAAGGTGCCCAGACTGGTCTTGCTTTTACTGTGTACTCTACAGTGGCCTTAGATTCACTCTGTAGCCCACAGTGGTCCTGAATGTATTCTGTAGCCTACAGTGGTCCTGAATGTACTCTGTAGCCCACAGTGGTCCTGAATGTACTTAGTAGCCCACAGTGGTCTTGAATGTATTCTGTAGCCCACAGTGGTCCTGAATGTACTTAGTAGCCCACAGTGGTCTTGAATGTACTCTGCAGCTCATTCTGGCATTGAATTCACTCTGTAGCCCACGGGGTCTTGAATTTCTAATCTTCCCTAGGTAGCCAGGCTCACAGGCCTCTAGGCCTAGCTTATCAAACTCATGGACAAATAATTCAAAGTAAATGTGAAGTTGCACTACACATTGACATGTGCATATGATACAAAGTTTCCTCTTTGATCAGTGCTGATAACTGTTCCATCATATCCCTCGATTATCTAAAGAAGCATGTTCAACTCAAGCATCTTGTGTTGACCTAGGCAGCCCATGCATCATGCCATTCAAAATCTGAGTCTCAGTATCTTTCCTTGTTTGGTAATGATACACTGATGACTGTTTTCATGATTCTCACCTTTCTCTGAGAAATGCAATGAGAGGAAAGCTTTGCTAATTATATCCTCTTCACACTGCCAGAGTCACCTTCAGGGGTAAACTGTGAATAGTAATCAGAACAGATGGAAATGGAAAGAAAATAGTGACTTCTTGAGCAATAAAAGAAGGAACCAATGTACAAATGTCTCCCTTTCAAATGATAAAAGCAACACTACAGAGAAAATAATATTGTATTTTGAAACTCATTTTCAAGTGAGATGATACATATGTATATATATATATATATATATATATATGTAGATAGATATGACTGGTAAAATTAACTTTTTTGTAATGGAAAAACAATTTTTATATTTAACATTTAGCTTTTGTTGACTCTTGGCATAGCTAATTGCTAGGCATCTGTATATTTCCTTAGATCTACCACATAAAGGCAGACATATTTTGACTGCTGTCGTAAGCTGCAATATTGGTGATCTGGTACAAATTTTCTTTTATAAAAATTCTTAATTGAAGCAGTTATTTTGGGAGTAAAGAGAGATAGGTACTCATTTGCCACTCTTTTCCTTTCTCTGAAACTTCCTTTGTTTGCTACCCTAACTTAAAGGTCACAAGCACACAAGTGGCACAGAATGATGATTAAATTACGGGTCTGCTCCACTGTGAGCATTTAAGCCACTGGAAATCGGAACTGAATTTTTAGCCCATTATCAAATCATCTCAATTTTAAAAATCCTTTCCCTCCCAATAAACACATCTCCTTCTTTCTTGCAGCTACAACTTGATTCTTTTCAGAGCAGCAACGAGTCCCATTTGAAAGACAGAAAGCAAACCCTCTACACATCCCTTGACGCTCTGTGTGGCCATCAGACACAATTTTGATCAATAAAAGATAAAACTAAAAAAGCAATCAGTGAATAGGGTTTGAGGAGATTTTGTCTCTAAGGCTGTCTTTATATGCTTTTTCTTGGTTTTCTGAACATCCTTCAGAATCATCCTCCCAGATCTTTCATGGAAGATGTGAATATTGTCCTCCTTTTTGGAACCACGTGAGAAAATGTTAGGTGCGCTTGATGCTCACTTTGTGAGTGTGTACGCTTCCGATGTTGCCCACTTTGTAAGTGTGTACGCTTCCGATGTTGCCCACTTTGCCTTGGTACGTTCACTACAGTGATCCCTTGTTTTACCTATCCCGGAGGACAGACTGCAAATCTCCCGGAGTGAAGATGACTGGCTGGAGGGGATAGGAGAGAGTGTGAGGTGGAAGGTGGCTACTTGCTTCTTACCTCGTATCACCACTGATGTCTGAGGCTTTGGGGAATTTTTTTGTATAATTCATGTTATTTGGAGGGGAGAAGTCTCCTTACAGTGACAAGTCACAGGCATTGATCTTCATCTCTGTAAAATAAATAAATAAATAAATATACACATAAATAAATAAATAAATTCAATAAATAAGGCAAAACCCAAAATATATTGTGTTGCTTCTTTGACTTCCCTATAGACAGCCTTGTGCTTGAATGTGTCTCAGTTCATTTCTGCTCATCCATTTGCTTTGTGTGATTTGAATAAAACTATTTTTGCATATGTATGTATGTATATATGTATGTATGTATGTATGTATATATGTATGTGTGGTGGGTGTGCATGTGTGTGTGTGCACGTGCACATGTGCAAATGTATGTGGAGGACATGAAGCTGATGTCTGTGATGAGACAGAGTCCCTAGCTAAACCTAGGGCTTGCTGGTTTAGGATCCTGTTTCTGTCTTGGGCACTGAGATTGCAGGGAGGCCATAGCTTGGTTTTCCTTGGCTCCAGGGATCTCAACTCCAGTTCTTCTGCCTGCAAAGCATGTTCTTTACCCATCAAGCTACCCTGTTAGCCAAAACAAAAGTCTTTATGTCCTTTTTATGGAGCTGTTGAAGGAAACAGAGGCTAGTATATGTTTCTATTTTTACCTTTAACAAAAAAATTAGTCTTTCATTCCTCATTTTTATTAATATGATGCAATTCCCTAAAATATTGCAACACACTTAAAAACTGATATGTATCCTTGGTGTATTTCTTCTGTGTTTATTATTCTTATAGAATGTAATAAATTCAATGACAATTTTAGTATAGTAACAATGTTGAATGTATAGTGTACATTTTCAAATTATGTGACTATAATACATAGCGAATAAACATTCTGTATGACTATGTTTAATAAATGTATTTTTCTATAAAAGATAATCAATTTTATAGTCTTCATTTAAAAAATTCCCCATTACATCATGAGCTTTTCTCTTAAAATATTGATAGGGACATTATTTTTAGTGGCCACACACTATTCCGCCTAGTAAATGAACATAATTCATTTAAAGCCTCTCTTTATCGTTAGACTTTGAGGTTGTTCTCTGAAGTTCTGCAGTATGAGCATGTGTTTCCTGTCTCTGTGGGAGACTGACTTTGATCAAATTCCCACAGTGAAGAATTCTCTGTCCTCTGGTTACTGAGAATTTTGCTGGTCAGCTCTGGAAGGTCCTTAAGAAACCCCCAAGGTCCTCCTCAAGGAGCAGGGCACTGGCACCCAGCTGCTCTCTCTGGGGGTACTGCTGTTGTTGTTGCTGCTGCTGCTACTGGTGGTGGTGAAGTGTGTGTGTGTGTGTGCGCGCGCGCGCGCGCGCGCGCGCGCGCGTGTGTACATATGTACATATGTGCATGCATCTTTGTGTTGTACAGTTGAGAAGAGGGTATACATTTATTTTCTAAGCCCACATGGGCTAGCTAGCATTTTTTATAACAATGTGTTATTCTTTCAGCTCAATTTGTCCTGGAACTTACTCTGTAGCTCATATTGGCCTTGAACTTGTGGTGAGCCTCCAATCTGACTCCCAGGTGCTAGGATTGTATGCATGAGCCACTATGCCAGGCCAGTGTTTTCTATTCCCCACTGGGAGTCATGGTTTTATTAAATGTGGTAGAAGTACTAGTTTCGCCGGGTGGTGGTGGCACACGCCTTTAATCCCTGCACTCAGGAGGCAGAGGCAGGCGGATCTCTGTGAGTTCTAGGCCAGCCTGGTCTCCAAAGTGAGTTCCAGGAAAGGTGCAAAGCTACACAGAGAAACCCTGTCTCGAAAAACCAAAAAGAAAAAAAAAAAGAAAAGAAAAGAAAAAGGAAGTACTAGTTTCTTCAGCACCCCATGTGCAATCTGATATTGGTTCTTTTGGAGCAACCACCAGATTAGGGAGTATGTGCATCGACGCTAATGTAAGCCAAACCCTTGCAGATGGGTTTATTTACTTTACTGGTTTTGATAAAATTCTAAATGTATGCTGGACATATCTGAACTTCTATGAGTCGTGATTGTCTTTCAAAATGTATATGAAACTAGATGTGGTGGAGTAATCCTGTTATCCCAGCATTGAGAGACAGTGGCAGGGGAATCAGTAGTTTAAACTTATCATCGGCTATACAGTAAATCTACAGTAAATCTGAGGCTAGCCTGAGCTACTTGAGACCCTGACTCAAAATTGACACCTCCCCCACCAAACACCAAATATGCGTCTGGTATAAATGGTGGTTATTTCCAGTAAGGCCTCATATTCCATTATCTTGTCTGCAGATGCCAGATGTTGTGAACCACACTGGAGCCTGAAGGACAATGCCACACTCAGACATTTCATTTCTTTTAAACATCTTTTTATTTGTTTTTGACAATTTCATGTATGTGTACATTGTATCTTGATCATATCTTCCCCTTTCTAGAATCCTGATCCCCCTCCTCACCACTTAGACACTTTCTAAACTATGGAACAAATAATTTAATTATTTTAATAGTTTTTAAAAGAGGTTTTAATAGTTTAAAAAAAATCTATTGAATCAGAATGAAGTTACTCACTTTTTCAGAGACTCCCTTTCCCCCTCTAGAACCAACCAACCAACCAAACCCACTAACTTTCCTCTTCACCATTTAAGTGTTCTTAATAGTCCAAATGTGAAATTTTCATTATCCATTAAGTTTTCGGGGTATATTGCTGAGGACTAGAGTCTAGAGACCAGAAGTTTTCTATAATTTCTGAAGCTCAGACATGAGTTTTTCTACGAACCTCCTCTGTCCTGTTTTCCTAGTGTTATCGATCCTTGGGTGCCGATGGGATAATCACGTTGCTCGAGAGGCCAGGCTGTGAGTTCCTTGAGAGTCTGAACTTCCTAATATGTATCTGAGAAAGTGCCTGGCACACCATCCCTTCCAGCCAGTGATCATGAGAAGAATGTTCAGAGGGGATAGGCTTATCAATGTAAGGCATTGTGTAGCAATGCCCGCTGTGCGAGGCTGTGTACTAGACACAGTTCTCTTACATATATTGTTCATTTCCCTTAATTTTGCATCTCTTTTATCTTCTCCCAAATCTTACAAGAGCAGCTATCATTGTGTTTCTTTTAAAGAAGGTACTTAGAGCGAAGTCCAGGGTTAGTGATAAATTGCAGAAACAGTGACAACCCCTGTGCAGTTCATGGGAGCCTGTAAAGAGTCCTCTGTTACTGAGTATACAATAGCCCCTCTTCTAGATCCTTGGCTCCACAGATGGAGGCTCATTTAGGCTTGCTTCTTCGGCATCACTGAAAGTTTAATAATCACCCAGTGTCTACTTATCTTTAAACATCCAAGAGAGCGCGTCAGAGTTGTGGGTTCAGAAAATGTAGAGCTGTCTTTTCAGAAAAAACAAAAGCCATACTCTTATTATAATGAAATGCTTTAATGTTTGTTTTGTTTATAATTTACTGCCTTTACAGTGGTGGCTTCCCCTTAATTTTCCATCTCTTTTATCTACAATCTCTTTACCTTTAAATGACCCTTTATCTTCCCTGGAAACAGCTGACATTGCTGTTTTTCAGTTCAGGACATTTTCATAATTACATTTTTAGCCTTGAGGGAAAAATGGTATACCTCATCAAATCCTCTGCCTTGGTAGCCGAGCCTCATAAACAGCCTGGGTACTACTTTCCGCTGTTATAGCTTAATTGTGAATTAGGAAAAAGCAAAACTGCTTTATGACTTCTGACCATGGTAAATTTTGTTTATAAATGAAACATCTAGGGCATGCCAATAATAGGAATTCTGAAGTGTTCAGCTCTAGCGAAAGGGCTTGACCCACAGACCCAGGATCAGCCAACATCTACTTAATTACTTTTCTTTTCTATTGGGGAACTATTGCTCAAAATGAGACACGTTGCTGGGGGAGGGTGTCTGGTGTTGCTTATAATAATCTTGTATTTATAAAGTCAACGTTTCTGTAACACATCTCATAGGAGCTGTTTTCCACACTGCAGGGCAGGTAGGTGGACTTTGTAAAAGGGTGCCAGTGGGGCTGCTTGAGGCCATGCGGATGCAGAGACTTGTCTATGTCATCAGGCAGTTATCTCAGGTGCACATGGAAAAACCTGTTCATTGTGATGCTCAGGGAACATCTTGCTTTTTTACAATACTTGGCGTTCATCATGGGCTGCACTTGTCTCCCTCCACCTTTTGCTATGGAGAGTCTGCAGGGGAATTTTGTTGAGTGTGTTAGTAGATTCCCTTTATGGTTTTATGTTTTGTTCAGCCTCGCCTGTTTCTCCATTTTATTTATTTTATTATTTTTTTGGTTAGCATTTACAATAATGTACTTTATGCTTATTTTAATGCATATATCATTATATTCATTTTGATTCATCATCACGGTCCTCTCCTCCCTGCTTTTGGTGATCCCCATTCTGCCTCCAAACTCTGACTCTAGAGTTTTCTTTTGTGTAAACCTAGGGCACACAAGCCCTTTGCAATACTTGATGCTCTTGACCTCAGTCACTCTTTCTTGTAATTCTTGTCCTTTAGCCAAGCAGTGATTCTCGTTAGTCTATGGAGCAAAGTTCAGGTGTCAGTGTATCCTGGACCTTCCCCATGGCCCTCCTCTCCACTGAAACAAAACAAAACATTGTTCTTCAGTGGAAAACCATTCACCTGCCCTCCATAGCTAGATTCTGCTGTGCTGTATCGCCAATTCTTTATCAATAGAAGAAAGTTTAAATGTCTCATGAATCGTAATTTGTAAGTGGTATCTCTTTAGTACTCATATATTATGGCTATGTTTTCCTGATACACAGATAGAATCACATAGAAACAAATTTCCCTTTTAGCACATTACTTACGTCCCACACATTTTAGTATGCTTGCATTACTACAGTTGATCAAAATATTTTCTAACTTACCTTATAATTTCTTCTTTGAGTTGGGTTATTAGAGCCTCTCTATCTGTGAATTATAATTTAGGTTTTCCCACACTGAACCAGGTTCTCCTAGAGGGTTGTGCTCTGGTCAGTGTTTCCATTTGTTAGTCTGCATCTCTAGTTTGGGGGGAGGCATGTTTCCCCATCATCTCAACCCTCTGACTCATCTAAGTAAAGTGACTGTTTTTCAGACCCCAGATACGTGCATATGAGTGTGAGGTGCTCTTCAAGGCCAGAAGAGGGTGTCAGAGCCCTTAGAGCAGGAGTATTGGCCATTGCGAGCAACTTGACATGAGTCATGGAAATGGTCCTCTGTAAGCAATATATACTCAACAACTAAATCACTTCTTCACACCTGGTTTATCATTTACTGTCCTGATTTGTATCCCCCCAGCCCCCGTTTTTTGCTTATTAGCTATATCATTTTAGTTTCAAAGTGGTTTTTGTGAGATTTACAACATATATCTTTAACTTAACACTTCTGCCTTCAAACCAAATTATAACATTATACAATTTTAAAATATAAAATAGTGTGTGTGTGTGTGTGTGTGTGTGTGTGTGTGTGTGTGTGTGTGCATTGACTGGCAGAGAATGTAAAGTGTCCTGCTCTGTCACTCTTTGCCTTATTCTTTGAGACAGGGTTTCTCGTGGAACCTAGAGTGAACCAGGTAGTCAGCAACCCTGATCAATCTGTCTCCAAGCCCTGAAGTACTGGGATAACATGCGTGCATGCATCTTGGCTTTTTAATGTGGGTGCTAGGGACTTGAACTCAGGTTCTCATGCTCACTTGGCTAATACTCTTATTGTGTCAATGTCTTTGTCTCCCATTATAAATTTAATGTAAATAAAAATACATATAATAGCAGTTCTGCCTTCTTGTTGCAAATGCTATCCAGGATTAAATTAATTGAAATATGCATATTTTTTAATGGTAAGGACTCTATGGCATGCCAGTTTGGAACTTATTTCTGGACTATTATAGAATTTCAGTATAGCACTGTCCTAGGGTTTCTACTGCTACAACAAAACACCATGACCCAAAAGCATTTGGGAAGGAGAGGGTTTATTTTCCTTATACTTCCAGATCATAGTCCATCTTTGGAGGAAGTCAGGACAAGTACTCAAGCAAGCCAGGAACCGGATTCAGGAGCTGATGCAGAGGCCATGGAGGGATGTTGCTTATTGGCTTACTTCTCATGGCTTGCTCAGCTTGGTTTCTCAAAGAACTGCAGACCACCACCAGCCCAGGGATGGTACCACACACAATGGTCTCATGCCCTCCCATATCAATCACTAATTAAGAAAATGCCTAACAGGTGGTTCTTATGGATGCATTTTCTTCAGTTGAGGATCCTTCCTCTCTAATGACTCTAGCTTGTTGATATAAAATCAGCCAGTACAAACACAAAATATCATACCAGAACAAGCACAACATATCATATATTATAGGTAAACATATCAGAGGTTCTAGAACTCATTTGCAGGCAATAATTCCTTAATTGTGCCATTAATACTTTAGTCATGAAGTACAGGTGGTAGTCAAAGAAGCACATTTCCATGTTCCCTGGAAATGCATTTTGTGTCTGAAGAACTGTTTATGTTACAAGTACTTTATAAGGACCACATTTAATCTCAGTATTAAACCTAAAAGAAATAAGATGTTCTTAACAGGTGGAATGATTTTTAAAAGATGAAGTAATTTTACATCCAGTGTGTTTGGGAGAAGTCAAGCCAGCTCCACACTTATTCCTTCCTCTCAAGCAGCTTGATTAAGTTCCACAGAGCAAAAGCAGTACCTTTCCTCACGAACTGTAGAAAATGTCCCTGCAAATTCCAATCTGCATTCTCTCTTGTGGACACATTTCATGGTATTAAATCAAAGCTTCGTAAATTGCATTCCCACTACCATCTCTCATTTAATACAGCATTGATTTTGATCTGCAATTTAGAATTTCCTTCTCCGAGTGTGTGATATTTTATCTAAATGTTTGCTGAGAAATGACTTACGCTAGAAGAAAGTGAAACAAAGCTGTAGATATGGAAAGACAAACCAGCAATGTTTGTTAGTTGCGACTTCTGCTGAGGAAGAACCGGAAAATACATTCTCACGCTGCAAAGCATAAAATAATGCTCCAAAATGATCAGGTCGTCTTAACTGTGGTTTTTTTTTTTCCCCCAAGTAACTTCAAAAACCCAAACTTAAGATTGTGATTGTTGAGAATCTTAAGCAGGAACATCCATTGATGGAGCAATCTGTTCTTTGATGCTTCAACTAGTGACAACGAACTGCCAGCTGTTGCCTTTAAAGCTTAGCCTGTGGCTCGGGTTTTGTTTTCTCAAATGCTCTGCCTTGCTTTTGGCTGTAGGTGACTCTTCAGAGGAACTGGCAGAAATTCCTTCAGTGTGAACTAATATCAAAATTACCAGAAAAGGCCAATTCTTCAGCTTTTAAGTGACACTAATTTTATGAGGGCTTTGAAAAGACAGTTTCAACAAACCAAGGTCCATATTCATAGAGACACCTTACCCTTGCTAGGTCCTCAGCTTGTTCTAGAAGTCTTTCATATCTGTTGTGTCCTAATCAGTGTCTTTATCCAAATGCTCTTGACTCTTCAGACTTCAAAAGTCAGTCTCTCTCTCTCTCTCTCTCTCTCTCTCTCTCTCTCTCTCTCTCTCTCTCTCTCTCTCTCTCTCTCTCTCTCTCTCTTCACTCCCCAAACTTTTCCCACTTCTTTAGAGAAAAACAAAACCCGTAAACCTACCTATAGCTACATTTGGAATGGCAGGTTATTTTGGGGGATATTCACATAGCCCCATTCCCCCTGGTTGAAGAGGAGTAGCAACCTCTGATTTACCTGTGATCTGAGGCCATACCAGCTGCTGTGGATTTCATCCCCACAATGAGGCTATTTCTAACCTTCTGTTCCGATATCTCCACGCTGCTATGCCTTCAGGAAGAAAATGTCTCCATCCTATTTGGTACTTTAGGTCTCAGGAGAAACAGTTTCCATAGAGACTTTGCTTTCTCTGACTGTTGTAGCATTGGCACCTAAAAGGAGAAAAAGTCAACCAGTGGACCCGTGCTGCCCACTTTGAACTGGCCACAGGCTTTTCTTCAGAAGGTAGGTAACTTTGAGTTTCATGTGTCTGCTAACTGTCCTTTCTTCATGTTCTCAGAAACAAGTTCCTCAGGTCATCCACTATCACTCAGGCCTTTAATCTAGGCTATCTTTCCATTGACCAGTTGGACTTGATTTTCAAGTCTTATACATAAGCTCCGACATTTCTGATTGGTGTTCTGTGGAATCCCCTTCATCCTCTAATTCCAACTTAAGGCTATTATCCCTTGGATATGTAACTTTTTCCGAAAGGCTTTTAAGAGTTGGAACAGGTCCTATGGGGCCAAAGATAGGCAGTCTTCACCCTTGTTTTTGTATTTTGTTTTTGTAATACAAGAGATTGTAATTGCCTCATAGGAAAGCCAGCTCTTTCTGCCCCCCTCTTCCATTCAGCATCTTTATACTGGAACATTTCATCAGTGCATGAACACACCTTTATTCTTTTTCATTTACTTCAAGCTAGTTCTGATTTTACCCAAGCACTTCCTTTTTCTATGGCCTCTTTCCTTCTCTCCTTTTTCTCTCCTTTATTGGGTTTTATTATAGTTGCTATATTTTCTTTTTTCAGTTGTTCTGTTTTTTTGCTCCCCTTCCTTTCAGTATTTTGTTTTGGTTCTGCATTCTGCCATGAAAAAGAGTTAAGACTTAGACAGGAAACTCCTATATACTACATATCTAGGATCACTGTGTTTATAGTTTGCTCTAGTTAGTTAAATCATTCAGTCTTTCTTCCTTCTTTCTTTCAGCTATTATCTGTCTGTCTGTCTACCTATTCATTCATCTCTCATGTATATATTTCACACACACACACACACACACACACACACACACACACACACACACACTTTACTTTCCCAAGGACTTCAGAGTGAGTTGAATACATGATGTCTCTTATCCCTAAACATTCCAGTGTAAATTTACAAAGAATAAGTATGTAGTTTTTTTTACAACCATAGTAAAATTAACATAGTCAGAAAATTAATGACTATCATACTACTGGTCAATAGACTGTCTATATTTAGATGTTGATAATTGTGTTAATGAAGTCTAAAGTCACACATGGCACTTGATAGTCATATGCTTTCAATAGTCTTTTATATGAAGTCACTTAGGTTTTTTTTTTTCTAACACTGACACTAGTAAAAAATACACCACTATTAGGTTTTCGCTCACACTTCTATTAAAATAACTCTATAGGACTCCATCCTTTTTTTTGGTCTTTCTGCCATCTTTGTTCCTTTTCCTTTTGAGTTTTTCATTGCTAGTTCTTCACAGCTGGCTGGCCTCTTGGAGTGGGCACCCCCAAAGGATCATTTCTAGAAGATCTTCCCTACCTACACTCACTCCTTTAGTAATCTCATACCGACTTAATGACTTTAAACACCACCTACATGCTAATCACTTCCAAATGCATACTTCCAGTCCAGAAGTTTACCAGGAACTCAATACCATATCATTACTGGAGCTCTTTTGCTAAGATAGGTAGGCTATCTTGTCTTGTCACTAGGATGCAATTCCCTTGGTTTCTCTCGGCTCTCAGTTTCACCCCCCTTGCTTCAATTACTTCTATTGACTAGCTCTATTATTTTAAACTTGACTTCTGTGCGCTATGTCACTCTGTGGAGAGGAGTGTCCCTGTTTCCTTTTCTTTTCTATTGCACTGTAAATTGAAAAATTACAACTGTATACATTTATGGAGGGGTTAGAAAGAGACACTATAATCTGTGAATATAAGACAGAATAATTAAATCAGGCTCAGTAACTTTCCAGATTCCTTTGACCTCACTGTTCTTCTTTATTTTTTCCCCTTTGGTTACCTCCAATTTTCTTTAAACACTTGACTAGAATTTTCACTATTAAAAAATTTTATGCTGACCATTACCATTTTTTTCTCATTCTATAGAACAATAATTCAGATACTGAATTCTCAGTTGAGAATTAAATAACTCTTGGGGGAAATGCCTAACCCTGGTTATCTTTTCTAGCCAGGCACCTAATTCATTCTCCATCTTGTACAGTGGTAAATTTTATTTTCATATCTAGTCACTCAAGTAAGAAACTATGGAACATTCTAAAGTTTTCTTCCCCCTTCATCCAGTTTATTAGCAAGCTTGGTTGGATTTACTACACTGAAAGGTTGTATTCTGTTCCCCTCTCCTGTACAACATACTACTTTAAACAGCCCCTACCAGTATACTAAGACATCTGCATCCCACTTCCTTAAGATTGTTTCAAAAAAATCTATGTCCTCTATTCGTGGATCCAGAGATGTCTAAAACACACTTTTATCAACACAGCTAGTGAACAAAACCATTTATTACTGAGGATGCTTTTAGTTTAATACTACATTATTATCCTATCACTAAGAGAGTAAATTTCTTTTAATTTAAGAATAGACAGTTTAAGTAACCTTGGATTTCCATTCTTCACATTACGAATAAATATGCATTTGATTCTCTTTCACACATTGGGAAATTATGCTGAAATAACTAATAGCTGAATGTTTTTCAGAGAAGCATTTTATTTAATTGTTAAGACTAGTTTTCATAGGTGAGCTATGTTCAGTGTTATTTGCTTTACCTATAAAACATAATTAACCTAATGTGCTTCTTGTGAGAAAATAATGTATTTCTTTCAGGAAAAATTCTTGGGTAGTAAGAAATAAATAATTGAAAAAATGAATCTCAGGAGATTGAGAATAGAAATCAAAATTTATTTATATGTTTCACTAAGCAAATATTTTTAGTGAGTATATTTGATCCAAATCTGCAGTTTTATCTTTATTCCTCATTTTCTTTCTCATATTATTTATCTGTTTTTTTAACATAAAGAAATAAAATAAAGTTGAATTGACTATTTTCATTAAATAGTAAAGAAATTACCTTTCTAAATAATTGGTTTTTGATCCAAAATAAACAAATCCATACAGATAGAACACTGGTTAGCCATTGGCAGGGGCTGGCCAGGAGGAGGAGAGAGGGTGACCACCAAGGAGTGTGCATGACTTTTTGAGTTGATAAAATGCCTGGAATTGAATCCCAGCAGTGTTTGCGCTCCCTTACACACACCCCAAAACCTACAGTATCGCCCATTTTTGAAGAATGGCTTTTATGGTAGAAGAACTATATATTGATCTAAAAAAATCCATTTTGGTATTAGAAATATTTCAAATTATACTGAATTCTTTTTTTTTATTAATTGTTACTGTTTGAGTATTTCGTGCATGTATACAATGAAATATGGCTTTTCCATGTTGCTATCAAGATGCCTACTTACCAACTTTATGTGTTTTTCTTCTTTCTCTACCTTTTGATAGCCAAATAAGCCTGATTAATGCTGTCCATATGTACATAGTAGGAGGCCATCCAGTGGAGCATAGCAACCTACCAGTGTTCATGCCCTCAAAGAAGAATTATTCTCTCTCCTCCAGCAGCTATTAACGGCCAATAGCTCCTCAGTGGAGTGTGGCCTCAGTAGGTGCTCTCCCATATATGCCAGAATCTTCATGCAGATCTTATGCCGGCAACAAGAGCTGCTGTGAGCTCATGATTTTGATAGGTGTACAGTGTCCAATCGACAGCATTCGACAGTACTCCTTCTCCCTCCCTCCCAATCATACATTCTTGCTGTCTCTTCTTCCTCATGTTCCCTGAGCCTTGGAGTGGGCAAAAGGGAGAACTCTTGATAATGATGCCCATTTAGGGCTCAACATTCATAGTCTCTTCTTCTTAGCACTTTGACAGATTATGTTATCTCTCTCTTAATGGTTGTTCAAGGCAAACAACAACAACAACAAAGCCCCCAAACAAAACAAAACAAAATAAAACAAAACAAAACAAAACAAAAACCAAAAAACTTCTGTGAGCACAGTTGAAAGCAGCCCAGGTGTATGGGCGTAAACACATTTAGAGGGCAATTTGACAGCAGCACTAGTGAGCAAAATATTAATAGCACTCTATACCCTAGTACCTATGGCCTCCTCATCTATGCGCTTTTGACCAGAATTACAATGATCAGATATGAGATTCCTTTCTGGGGAACAGACCACAATTCCCCTCAGAATGCAGTTACTAATACCACGATTGAACCAACAAGTATATTGTGCCTAGCAGTTTGGTTTTGTAGTATGCAGGGTCAAGGATTCAGTAAGACCATTGGTGTCCTGCCCCGTTCTCCCCAGCTAGCAGCCTGCAAAGCACATTCAGGTACTGTGAAATCTAGCCAGCTTCAGGGAGAGTTCCTGCTTGGTTTGAGATTCATTTCTCTGTGTCCTAAAGCCAAAGTAAATGGTATTTTGGCATTAGGGTCTTTCTATGTGGTTAAAAAAATCAGGGAAATGGCCTATTCACAATAGATGAATACACACACACACACACACACACACACACACACACACACACAGAGTCATACTTATATATAAACATAGATGGGTACACAGTTACCACACACACACACACACACACACACACACACACACACACACACACACACACCCTGAGAATAAAGCTAATCAAGGAAATGAAAGAACACCACAATGAAAACTTTAAGATAGGAAGATGCTAGAAGATGGAAACACCTCTTGTGCTTACCAGTTAGAAGAATTAATTTTGTGAAAATGACCACCCTACCAAAAGCAACCTACAAATTAAATTCAACCTCTTAAAAATTCCAAAGCCATTCTTTCTAGACATATATTGAATTCTTAAGTACACCAGGTACTTGCCAGCTAGATATCCATTCTGTGATGTGGACAGCTTCCTCTGGAGGCATTCACGTGAGTGCCTTTTGAGTTAATATTACAGTGTGTCAGGGAGTGGTTGCTTATTTGTTTACCAGGATAGTTGATCCCACGGCAGAGGCATACATTTTCTCCACTTATTAAAATCAAAAGCTATGGAAGGATTAGAGGTACAGGTTGTTAATAAGATACACCACAAATTATCTGGAGTTGTAAGATACCTATATATTCTGGGTTAAATAGAAAATGTAACTGTCTTAGTTAGGGTTTCTATGCTGTGAAGAGACGTCAGGGCTATGATAAGTCTTATAAAGTGTTTAATGGAGTGGCTTACAGTTTCAGAAGTTTGTTCCATTATCACCATAGTGGGACATGTGGTATGCAGGCAGACATGGTGCTGGCGAGGAGCTGAGAGCTCAACATCTTGCAGAGGCAACAGGAAGTGGTCTGAGACACTGGGCAGTATCTTGAACATATATGAGACCTCAAAGCCGCCCCCCCCCCCCCGCAGTTACACATTTACTCCAACAAGGCCACACCTCCTAATAGTGCTACTACTCCCTTTAGGGGTATTTTCTTTCAAATCACCACAGTAAACAGGAAAATTAATAGCTTAACCTCTGAGGATGTTAAAAAAATAGAATAGATGGTCATTTTGAAGAATTATCACCAGAAGTGTTTTGAATGATAAGGATCTGTTTTTTTTTTTTTTTTTTCTAAAGAGTTTGCTTCTATGAAAACGTATTTCTCAAGCCGGGCGGTGGTGGCGCACGCCTTTAATCCCAGCACTTGGGAGGCAGAGCCAGGCGGATCTTTGTGAGTTCGAGGCCAGCTTGGGCTACCAAGTGAGTTCCAGGAAAGGCGCAAAGCTACACAGAGAAACCCTGTCTCGAAAAAACAAAAAACAAAACAAACAAACAAAAAAAAAGTATTTCTCTTTTCAGTGCCACCCATGAGACATTGCTTTACATAAAAACTACAGTTTATCAAGGAATTTATTAGGGGAGGAATTCGTTTTATACAACACCTCATCATTGGGTTTTATGTTCAACTTCTCAAGGACTTTTAAAATGATATATTCCACCCTCTCCACAAGACTGATATATTAAAGGCATGTTTAGTGTGCACACCTATGAGGAAGTGCTTGACACTAGGGATCTCTACTCTAATCAGGGACATTTGCTCTGAAACTCAATGGCTTGTCACACTGCCCGATACATATATAGCACAATTCAAAGGAAAGATGGGAACAATGTTTTCCTTAAAATCTTGGCTGTTTATGTTTTGTAAACCAAGGGACATCGCAGGTACAGAAATTATGCAGCCTTCTTGCTTTTCTTGTTAACCTGTAATTTCTGACCAATCAGTCTTCCAGAGCACAGTGTTGTCTCAGACACAGATGGAACCAACCATGATTCCTCAGGGATTTATTTTGATGACTTAAAGTATTAATTAATTATTGAGGCTAATATCTGGCATTGCAATGTACCAAGAAGAACATAAGTTTTCAATTCAAAGTTGAATTTGTTATATAGATCTGGAGTTCCAATAAAGACAAAGAAGAATTGATAGTGAAACACAATACTTTGACATCGCACTGTTTCTTTTTAAATTGAAATAGTTCAAATATGAAAAAATGGAAACATTTTAAAGTGTAGTGCAGAATATGAGAAGTGCCATGGTAGTGCACTAGCTACTTGGCATTCAATCTTTCAGCAGTTGCACCTTTCAGAGGTGATATAAGCTGGAAGCAAAGAGATTTCAAAGAATATGGGAACATATATAAAAACATGCTCTATTAGTCAATTTGTTATCAATCACAGTGTCAGTGAAGTAGCAGATGTTGAACACAATGTAATGGAATTGACGTAAACTAATAGAAAACTCATAACAGCTCCTGCAGTTTCTCATAAAAGAGCCTATCGACTGAATGTTCCTCAAAAGTTCACATAATTGACTTAACACAAATTTCTCTTGCACCCCGGTTTTCAGTATGTCACACTTAGTGGTGAACACTGAGAACTATGAATGGATAACGATATACAGATCTACAGGAAAAGCTGAGCAATCTGGGGCCAGTCAACATAAAGAAGATACCAAATGTCTCAGCCATTCATTTATTATGTGTTTAAGAAAATGCATGTTTATCATTATGTTACCTAACAGTAGTTTTAAAATATTGCCATGAGATATTCCATCCTTATCTGAATTTCAAAATTTGATAAAATATGTAATTTTGCAGTTAGAGAAGAAATTTTCAGAGTAATTTTATCCTCATGCTTTAGAATGTGTCCTGAATCTTTAGACTTCTTGTTTATTTTTCTTTCGACCTTTTCTCATTGTTGATAGTATTTCTGTTTTTATATTGATGTCCATGCAATGGCATTTTGGTAATGTTCTGCTTTGCTGAGTTGCATGTTTTATAGATCATTTCTGTTTCTTCTTGAGACCTAGGAGGGTTTGTTTATATCTGAACAAATGCAGTGTCAAAGTTAGTACATTGGTTGCTATTTCAGAATTTTACTTGATTTCTCTGCATATAATTATGATTTTTTTTAAAAGCATCTCTTTCCCAAAGTCCTTACTGCTATATTTTGAATCCAAATGACTCTCCACAAATGATTATTCACCAAGTCCAAAATAATCAAGAATAGGCTGCTGGTAAATACACTCCCAAAAAGAAGAAACTAATGCATAAATGCTGAACCCAGAAGAAATTTCTCATCTACAAAAATGTGACATAGCAGTCCACCCGCCCCCCCTGCCAACCCTCAGTGTTTCCAGTCACTGCAATGAACAGGTTTGGATTTCTGCTGAGCACAAAGCAATTTCTGCGGCAACTTTCTCCACGGGTCCAGAGAGCAAAACCAAAAGCAGAAAGTGACTTTGTCTAGTATTCGCAAGTAGCACAAAGATGTCATTGAATTGTTCCTCTGCACAGAGAGGAAATGTTTAGCTGCATTGTAGCTTTTAGAATAGAGATTTTAATTATGGATTTAGTAGTGGTGCACATTTGCCAGGGTTCCCAGAGCTCCTTGCTTTATTTTTGACATGATAATTCAGTATCAGTGCATTCAGCTTCAAATTCCCTAACAGTGGATCAAAATTTTTGAAGATATAGCAGCAACAGTCTCCCATGGATCTTTTGAGTATTAAAAATTTCAGGGGTCTCGTGAAAACAGTAGGTTTATTTAGATTTCTAACCCTTAATTATAGGTCTGTATTTTATGCCAGCTACTATTTCACTTGGTAAAATTTAATTAAGAAAGAAAGATTTTTACAAAGAAAGAATTAACATAGTATCAGAAAAGATGCATTGAAACCCCTGATTCTTGTGGAAGTCACTATCCCAGGAGCCCAAAGACATAGTGAATGGCATGGGACAGCCATCCAGTTTTCCTAGATCCTGTAAAATCTGAACTAGAGTACATAAGTAGCTAGGCAGAGGGGAGAACGGGATGTATTTGATTTAAGCACAGGAGTAGACTTTGTGTAGGTGATATTTTAAAGGTTGCTTGGTCCAATATAAACATTCTTTCCTTCCTTTCCTTGTGACCACCTGTGCAATGGCATTAGATCCTGCCAGCTAAAAGGGGCCACTGATCTCTCCTTTGAATTGACTGATGTTCTTGCTCATCCTGTCTTTTCTAGTCTTGTGGGTGCCTCTGTGGTGGCGCCTCTTAGCGTCCCATGCTTCGTTTATCCTAAGAACTCCTTAATGGGCTTCCCAACTCTTATAGACCTCACCCTCAATGTATCTGGCATACTAGAACTCATTAGATAAATGGTCCTGAAACAGCTCTATATGACATCATCAACCACCACTCTCAGAATGATCTTAACAGCCTGGACTGTCACTTAAGGCTCTCTACTTGCTGGCTATAACTGTAATTTGCCTCTCACCTGTCCCACATCATGGAAAAAGTCTTGCTCTCGCTCGGTGAGGTTCATCTATCTATGTTTTTCATTAAACATGTCTTGGCCACACCTGACTCAGTGGTTCTCCTCATGTTCAAATGTATTCTCCCTACTATTATAATTATCACCTCTTCTTTGTCATGCTAATTCAATCTTTCTTTGAAGGTGCATTCCATCCTTCCCACCACCCCAAAATCCTCCCCCATCCCCATGCATTCAAGGAAGACTCTAACAATTGGAGTGGTTCTTGTAGCTGTAGACGCCTGCAATATTATTTTATTGACTCAACCATATTTATATACAATATATTGTCCTGTTATTAACTTTAATATCTATCTATTTTGCCTATTTTCTCATAGAACAGTAATGAATACCAATGGCATTTATTTGAATATTACACAGTTTGTAACTGAAGCCTGAATCTAGTAAGTGCTTAATTAAATGCTTCCCAAGCTAATCAAATGGAAAATGAGATTAGATATCCTAAGGTGGGACCAAATTTGGAGAACTTTTTTTTCCGTGCTCATAATTGAGCCAGTAAAAGTTAGTACTTCCTAAATGATGACATCAAGTTTCAGCTTCAATTTAAACCTCAAACACTGAATCTACCCCACACATCCACTGTCTTAGCCACAAACTTAGCCAGAAACAGGAGTAAGGTCTTTAATCCCGAAAGCACAAACTTTCCTTTTTGTTACTATAATTTTCACGTGACTGCCTGGGATGCAAATATCGTGTGACTTCCTGAGATGGAAGCAGTGTAATGAAAGCAGTTATTTTCTTTCCACATAGTCGTTTTGGGTCATGTGCATGCCGTAGTTTAATTTTCCTTCTCATTGGAAGCTACTTCTATGATATTTATTCATCTGCTCATCCAGGGTTGATGGAGTACTTGGTACAGTGCCTCTTGTAAGAGGAGAGATACAGGCAGGGAAAGTAACACAGACATGATCCTTGCCTGTGAAACATCAAATCATCATGAGCGACATCTCATCAGCTAAGCATAATTTGTAACTCACTCTAAACCAAGCTGGCCTCGACTTTACAGAGATCCGCCTGCCTTTGCCTCCTGAGTGCTGGGATTGAAGGCGTGCGCCACCACCATCCATCCTAATTTAAAATTTAAATATGAAATCTACTTCCATTTGAATTTGACACTGTTTGTATATCTTTTATTGGCAGGAGCCATGCGACATCTTCAGGGGAAAAGGCCTGAGAATGGCGTGACAAGCTCTCCTTGTGGCAAAGCCCTAGAGAAATCCATTTGGCGAAGTCTGTGCACAGTTTGCTGCATAATTCTGGGCAAGACCCCGGGAGCATACATGCTACCTGTTCTCTTTACTTTGGCTACACAGGCCACGTTGCTGGCTGCCTTTCATTGCCCTTTCTCAGTCACAGATAAAATAGCTACTACAAAAGGAAAACTTCTCCCTGATGACTCTCCTCTGAGTGAGTCGGAGGGAATGTTGCTAAAAATATACAGTGGACCTGATTCAGACCCTAAAGCCTTTGATGTTTTAAATGTGACTATGAATTCAGGCTTTCTAAGAACAGGATGTTGCCCCTCCAACACATCCTGTAACTAGCCTGAAAGAGTCAGAGTAGTTCATGAAGTTTAATATTACATATTTGTATAGCTCTTCTGGAGAAAATGATTTTAACCACAAGAGTCTTGGAGAAATGCCAATAAATAGATGATATCAGGAATTAATGGGCACAGTCTAGAGACTAGGAATAAAGTTGAACCATAGAGACCCACAGTTCTTTCATAGCTGTGCCAATATCCTTAGAAGTTGAGAGAAGAAGGACACAAGAACTAGGAATAAGAAACAGTGCCAACTTTTTTGTTGTTGTTGTTTTTCAAGACAGAGTTTCTTCGTGTAGTTTTGGTGCTTGTCCTGGATTTCACTCTGTAGATGAGGCCGGCCTTGAAGTCACAGAGATCTGCCTGGCTCTGCTTCCCTAGCGCTGGGATTAAAGGTGTGTGCCACCACCGCCCAGCCACAGTGCCAACTATTAAGAGTAAGTTTCCAAGTTATGTTGCTTATAGCATAAAAGCAAAAACCTGGTATATCCCCTGAGGAGATAAAGTAGTACAGAAAATAGAATGAATTGATCCAGCTTCGGCTGGTGAGTCAATTGTGAGAACTCAGCCCCTATCAGATGCAAATATTAACCATTAGAGACAAAACTGTCCTTCACCCTGCATGATGCTGTAACCACAAATGCTGCCAACGTGGCACACTCTCCTACCTGTAGGTGTGCCTAGTTAGAAAACTTCCTTTGTGGCTCGCAACACTATCGCTTCTAACATTAGAGCTATGGATCAAGTAGGTCATTGTTACCGGTGGGAAAGTCGGGCGACGGAAGGGGAAAGAAGCAAAGGCACAAACTGGTCATTATTGTAGCCATTTTTAGGAATGTAAGGAACAAATCTGATTGTAAAACTGTTTATGCAAACCATTGAAACTATATAAATTAAAAACAGCCTAGGTTATCCGGGGCCACTTGCTTGAAACAGGTGGTCACAGTTTCTACATTGTACCAACTTCACACGTCCATCCCAGGTTATCAGACCCATCTGGAAATAGGCTTCCAGCATTTTATAAAGTGTATAATTTTGGTTTATAAAATAGTCATTCTTAATGAACAAAATAAAATAAAGGGTAAAGATTGTTGGATATAATTACATGCACGAACCCTTTTTATACTGATACAACAAAATGCTCCAAAGCTGAATAACCTATAAAGAAAGGAGATCATAAATAAGCTCCACTTTTTAAAAAGTACTGGCTCTGGTGAGGGTCACCATTGCCAAATCATGGTGAGAGGTACATGACAGAAAGAAAGCAGACATGGAAAGAGAGGAAGCCATCGACAGGGGGCAGGGGCACTTATAACAGCGTTCTCATGGCAACTAACAGGGACTACAGTAATCCCTTTAAGTGACAGTGCCTCCTGATGGCTAATGACTCCACCAGGTCCTGCCCCTTAGAAGACATGCCACTCTTGCCCTTGTAACACTAGGAAACAATCTTCCAATGTGTCGACCATTGTGGAACACACACAAAAGATTGTTCTAGCTGTAGCACTTGCCATGTGATTATACTTTGGGAGGTATAATGTATCCAAAAAGCAAAGCGGTAAACCAAGTAAGTGATAGGCAGAGACTGCAGCAGGTATGTAGTAAAGGCAACAGTCTTCCCAGAACAAGAGTAAGATTATCCTTTTTCTGGTACAGGGATGACCAAACGTTCCTGTGAAGTGAGATGAAAATTGCTTGTTTTAATTTGCTAAGTCAAACAAAGTTGGAGTCTCTTGAAAACTAATCTGATGAAGTTTTCTCTTTTCACTGCTGTGTCCACAGCCATGAGTGTGCTCAGGCTACAGAAGAGGCTTGCCTGTAGTGTCTGGCGTTGTGGTAAAAAAGTCTGATTGTACCCCAATGAGACCAGTGAAATCGTCAATGCCAACCATCAGCAGATCCGGAAGCTGATCAAAGATGGGCTGATCATCGGAAGCCTGTGACTGTCCATTTTGGGCCTCAGTGCCAGAAAAACACTTTGACTCGACAGAAGGGAAGGCACACATGGGCACAGGGAAGTGGAAGGGTACTGCCAATGCTCGAATGCCTGAGAAGAAGACCTGGATGAGAAGGATGTGGATCCTGTGCCAACTTCTCAGTAGATACCATGAATCTAAGGAGTTTGACTGCCATATGTATTACAGCCTGTATGCAAAGGTCAAAGGGAATGTCTTCAAAGACAAGCAGATTCTCATGGAGCACACCCACAAGCTGAAGGCAGACAAAACCCGCAAGAAGCTCCTGGCTGACCAGGTTGAAGCTTGCAGGTCTGAGACCTAGGAAGCATGAAAGCACTGAAAGGAGTGTCTTCGGGATAAGGAGGAGCTCATCAACACTGTCCAAGAAGGAGACCAAGAAATAAAGCTTCCTTCATGTCTGTGATTAGTGGCCTGGCAGTGGCCTCATGTGGATCGGCCACTAGAATAAAATAAGACTTAAATAGCAAAAAAGAAAGAAAGAAAACCAGTTTGATTCAGGAATTGTGACTTTCTGCCATCTTTAATTCTCTTTCATGATCTGGCTTCTGTGAGAATATACCAAACCTTTTCTCCCCATGAAGTTGCTACTTAATATTGGCATGCACCTGTGCTGGAACTCTCAAGCCTGAGTGAGGCCCCCAACGCAGGCACACATTTATAAGCCATGTTGTCCCATCAAGGCAATTGAACCACTTAAAAAGCATTGGAAAGAAAATGACCAGAATATGCATTAGTTTTAAATGCATGAAATCTGTGCTAAACGAATTGTCTTCAGAATCTATGTGTGCCTGTGTGTAAACCATACAGCCGTCTCCTGGTTTTCAATGACTGTACAGCATTGTAATTATCAGGAGCCATAGAAAGCCCAGTCTTGGTGAATATTTACACAGATGTCTATGTGTAACGGCACCCAGTTGTGAACAAGCATAAACGAACCTTTGGTAAACTATGCATAATGTGGCCATTCATTTTGGAGCATCATTGCATGCATTATTTATGACTCTCCCCCGCGTGCCATGCTGATCTGAAATGCTCCCAGAGTTGACTGTTTACAGGTGAAATCTCTTCCTTGTGTGGTCTTGTAATAGAAAGGATGGACTAAGGCTGAAAGCTGTTACCAAGCAATAATCACCGAGCAGCGTCTATGATGACTTGTGTGGGCACCTCTCCTCATATGCTGGGTATGCACATTCCGTACAGGAACTGTTTCTGTCACCGCCGAAGTTCTGCAGTTTACTTTCAGGACAGACTTGCCTTGGAAATGAGTGGCTTATGCCTCTTGGAAACCACAGAGAGCATTTCTGGTCCCACGTGATGTTTGCACCGAGTCCACACTTGAGAGTCTGTCAGAGTTGAGCCAATTCAGTGAAGTGATGCCACCTACAGCTACCAGCTACTGTTGTTTTGCACCTAGGGATTTTTCACAATCACCAGAATCTAATCTTGGGTCTACATTTAACAAGGAAAAAGTCTACAAGACACGAAATCCTGTAGTTGGCGTTGCATTTGGTTACTTTCCTGAAATAAGTTCTGTCACATGTGTTTGTGTTTAAGAAGGTACCCCATGGGTACAGGTTTATTCGTTTTGAAATCAGAACCTGTTGATGCTCATCTTACTGAGGAGTGTGTGTGTGTGTGTGTGTGTGTGTGTGTGTGTGTGTGTGCACCTGTGTGTGCAACTGTGTGTGCACGAATGGCACTACTTCTTTTAGAAATAACTCTTCTGAAGCAGTTGAATGCATATCTTTGTCTTTCACACACACAATGTTTCTCTGCCCATTCATCCCATCACAGAAAGCAGAAAAAGTGGAGCTGAAGTAAAGGTGTAGAGGAGACAAGCTGGAGAAAAGGCAAGGTAAAATCAGCAGGGGTGACCAGCCATAGAAAACTCAGGAGGAGTTCATCAGAGGGCTTTATATAATTGTGGCTTCAAGAGGATGATTTTACATTCACTGGAAATGGAGACCCTTAGCAGCAGGTGCTCAACCTCCTACATATCAGTGCACGTGTCTCCTAGGGGCCATTCACTGACATTTAAACTATTATTTTACATTTTCCTTTACAATAATTTCTAATTATGGAAATTTGAATAGTGCCCTGTTTCTTCTTCTAAAGCACCACGGTCCACTCAGAGCCTTTTCATGCTTATTTGTAAATAAAGAAAACAGCCATATATCTACCATCCTCCCAAAGTGGTACAGATAGCCATGTGGCTCTGAGGCTTGTTGGTCAAAGTGACTGTTCATAAACAAAGTGTCTTGGATTGTTCAGTTCTTATAATTTATGGTATGACAGAAATAATATACTATCTGTATATAATCTGAATATTTTAGTAGGAACAAAGGTAGAATGTTCTATAAATTGTTCTTTCATTAGAAGACACAGAACAAATAACCTTAAAGTCTTTACAAGGTGCTAGGGAGGTGGTTCAGTACTTAAGAGCACTGGCTGCTCTTCCAGAGGAAGATTCTCAGCACCCCCAAGGCAGCTCACAACCATCTGTAACTCCAGACCCAGGGGACTCAATATCCTTTTATGTCTTCTTCGAGCATTGCACACACAGTACGAAGACAAACATAGTGGACAAACCACTCATAAACATTAAAAACAAGTAAGAAAATCTTTAGAGATTATTTTACCATACTTCCTATCTTTTGAAAATAAGACCGGGGCTTCTAGCTGCTGGTGTGCTGCTTCGCACAGACAATCATGCCTTTCTAAAAACAGGCGTTTTTTGGAATAATTTGATAGACAGTTGCATGTACAGAGACATGGATACATGACTTTTGATGCTAGGAGAGATGGAATGCCTCTGAATAAACAGGATGGCAATTGATTTTCTGTTTCAATAAGTTGGTTATGAAGAGGTCATTCATTCTGTGCAGCACATGTCCTAGGTTAATATTTTCAAATTAGAGGTCTTTCCTTTCCACTCAATCATTTCTTATTTTAACTTTCCTTGCCCTCATTGTATAAGAAAAATCTTCAGTGACGCTCAGCTTCACACTGCCTACAGTGTGAGTGCAGGAAAAAATTACACACTTCAGATGGATTAGAATGTTTCACCACACTTTGGTCTGGGATAAAAAAAAAAAAAAAAACCCTGCTAGGAGCAGACGACTCTAATTAGAACGTGCTCCCGTGGCAAGGAATTTGATTAGAGATGAGAAAGTTATAAATTCTTTATGGGAAAAAATTGTCTGATGAAATTAAAAATTACCTGTATTTCATGGGTATTCTTTCTGCTTCTAATCCCACAATGTCCTGGTACTAAGCTGTGTGATACAAAGGTATATTATCTGGCATAAAAAATTAAATTGGTTAACAGAAAATATATTCAAAATGTATTAGATTAAGAATATTCGATTTAAAAAGACAATCATTAAATAAACTATTTAGAATAAGCCATTCCCTCTACAATTGGTTTGGATTATTACATCATATCACACTTAGAACAGTGGCCCTCTTTATATTTTTTTATTTATTATTATTGTGTGTGCATATTTTCACACATGTATGCAAGAGCATATATGTGAAGGACAGACAACAACTTTATGGAGTCACTCCTCTCCCTCTCCCGTTACATGGGTTACAAAGAATCAAGCCCAAGTTTCCAGGACTTCATATCCAGTGCGTTTACCTTCTGAACTATCTCACCACCCCAAACTACCTCTCTCACGAACTTCTTTCTTAGAATTATGAGACAGGAAACGTAAGTTAAAGCCACAATAAGGTCTGATGTCATACCAGTGAGCCTGGCTACTCACATAAGAACCCCAAGATAGCAACTGTTAGAAAGAGTAAGAGATAATACATTGCCACAATGACATTTTATTCAGCCATGAAGAAGAACAAAATTATGTGCTTTGCAGGAAAATGGGTGGAACTAGAAAATATTACATTGAATGCACTAACCCAGGTTCAGAAAGACAAACACCACATGTGCTTATATAGGGTGCTTAGCTACCCCGTTTTATATGTGTATTTTAATGTGGAAGTGTATGTGGATTCCAAGAATCCATAAAAGGAGCCAATGAGAAGGTTAAAAAAAAAAAGACACTTTAAGGGTGAAGAGTTGGGGATAATAGAACACATGACATAAAAGTAGAAGCAGTGCTGGGCATCGGTGGTGCACGCCTTTAATTCCAGCATTTGGAAAGTAGAGCCAGGCACATCTCTGTGAGGTCGAGGCCAGCCTGGTCTACAGAGTGAGTTCCAGGACAGACTTCAAAGCTATATAGAGAAACCCTGTATTGAAAAACCAAAAAAACTGGCCGGGCGGTGGTGGCGCACGCCTTTAATCCCAGCACTCGGGAGGCAGAGGCAGGCGGATCTCTGCGAGTTCGAGGCCAGCCTGGGCTACCAAGTGAGTTCCAGGAAAGGCGCAAAGCTACGCAGAGAAACCCTGTCTCGAAAAAACCAAAAAAAAAAAAAAAAAAAAAAAAAAGAAAAACCAAAAAAACAAACAAACAAACAAAAAAAGAAGCAGTGATATTTGGAGCAGAAGGGTTAAGAAGTAGTTGGGGACAAGGAGTTGGAGAAGAGAAGCAAGCCGGGGAGTGTCAACCTCAGCTAAATACATATGAAAAGGTTATAGGGAAACCTGCTATGTTGTATGCTAATTAAATATAAAACAAGAGGAATAAAGTTACATGAATAACAAAAGTACGAGGAAAAAGGAACCCTTGCATACTTACTTGTATGAGAGTGTAAATTATTATACCACTATAGAAAACAGTATGGAGGGCCTAAAAAATTTACAACTAGAACTACTACCTAATAGGTTTAAGGGAGCACACAGATAGTATCTGAAATTATGGTCTTGAAGACATATATGCACCCCCATTCATTGCAGCATTAGGTTCAGCAACAAACGACCAAATTGTCCACAACAGATGGATGGATAAGGAAAATGTGGATGAACACACCGAATATTCTCCAGTCTTTATAACATGAATGGATTTGGAGGACATTATCCTAATTAAAATAATCCAGACACAGAAAAGGAAGATATAATCTAATTGCTATCAGGAATCTAATACAAACTGATTCAAGTGGAGAGCACAATATTGGTTACCAGGGCCTGCCTGTGAGAGGGGACAGAAGGGAGATACTGCCAAAGGGTATAGGGTTTGATATACAAAATATTAAGTTCTCAAGACATGCATAGCATAGTACACACAGAAAAGAAAATTGCACAGGTCAGGCACACGCCTTTAATCCCAGCACTGGGAGTCAGAGGTAGGTGGATCTCTGTAAGTTCAAGGTCAACCTGGTCTACAGAGCAAGTTCCAGGACAGCCAGGGCTACACAAAGAAACCCTGTCTTGAAAAATAAAATTGTACAGTGTGATTAAAATTACTTGAAGGCAGACCTTATGTTAATATTCTTGTTGCATAAACATTCATGCACACAGAGGGAAATTTTTGGAGATCATGATTAACTTTACAGTATTGTTTATGGTGGTGGTGGTTTCTGGTCTATACTTTCCTTCACACTCATCAAGATGTTTTCACACAAAATATATACAGCTTTTATTGCCTTTCAATCATACTTCAATAGAAAGCTGAAAATAAATCATGTGGTTGGAAACAGCTTGTCACAGTAAGAGTAATAGAGAAAATCAGAATGAAGTGATGAGTGCAAACACCCTTATAAAAAGGAATTGAGAGTTTGGGAAAGGCCCCAGAATTTCTACGTTACAGTTTCCCCTGCAATTAAGGATCACACAAGGGGGAAATATTTATATTACTAAAGTGGATGCCGGGATTTTAAAAGCAGATTAGGACATCCTTAAGAACACTTGAAAACTGGGTGGTGGTGGCACACGCCTTTAATCCCAGCACTTGGGAGGCAGAGTCAGGCAAATCTCTGGGAGTGCAAGGCCAACCTGGTCTACAAATGAGCTCCAGGACAGCCAGAGCTATGACACAGAGAAATCCTCTCTTGAAAAACCAGAACTACAACAACAATAACAACAACAATAATAACAAAAACCACTTGTGCTTTGTGAACTTGGATAAAACTACAACAAACATCAACAATGCTGTTGACCACAAGAACAGCAGCAGCAGCAGCAGCAAAGCTACGCAACTAAAACTCATGGCTTCTTTTGGAATTGGAGGATCGTATTTGTTATTCATTGAGGGCTATAGTACATTTGACACCTTTTAGAAAGGTCTATAAATAATGAATCTTTTTTTTTTTTTTCCGAGACAGGGTTTCTCTGTGTAGTTTTGCACCTTTGCTGGAACTCACTTTGTAGACCAGGCTGTCCTCGAACTCACAGAGATCCGCCTGGCTCTGCCTCCTGAGTGCTGGGATTAAAGGTGTGCACCACCTCTGCCCGGCTCAAATAATGAATCATATACGTAGGATATTATATAATACACTTTAAGAACATCATCTGTTGAATCTATGCTAACATTGAAGTATTAGCTAAAATAGTAAACTACTTTGTTGCCCATGCATCCATGAATGGGCAAAGGAAAATGTGATTTGGCACCAGCCATGTCCGGCCCAGAAGTCAGTGTTCCACATGACTCCTCTCACCTTCCTCCAGCTTTTACCTTCTTGCTGTTCCTTCTTCTGTAATGTTTGCTGAGCTGGGGAGGGGTATTAGACATCTGACTTATGGCTGAGCATTCAACGTCATTTATTCTCTTTACTTTGGCCAGTCACACATCTCTGAAATCACCTCTGACCACCACAAAAAGAAACTTCTCTGATCAAGGCTGACATCAGTATGATATGGGAATAAACAGTTATATAGAAGGCAATCTGGTGGGCAGATTTGCCTCCACCAACATGTTGGTCACATGGAGACATGATTGTTCCATGAAGTGCATGTTGGTATGCACTCTTGGCATCTAGCAGCCGAGGCCAAGCTTAATGCTCAACATCCTTCAGCGTACAGGGCAATTGCAAACAGCAAATGATTATCCATCTCATAATGTTCACAGTCCAGAAGTGAAAAAAAAAGCAACTCTATTGTAGGGAGGAACATCAAAGCATCACACTCTTATCTCTTTGTATACAGTCTATGTTCTAAGGAGAGCATTTTAGCGTTTGTTCCAAGTAGCGTTTCTCAAGCAGCTGCCTCTGCAGTGGGATTGGCAAGCAGGGTATTTATTGGGGGACAATTTTGGGAAAGTGAAAGAAGTAAGAGTGGGTATAAATTCAGTAGTGACAAAATTCCAAACTCTTGAATGGGCTAAGCTCTTAGCTTTGCCCATCAAGGAGAACATTTGTGCTTTATGCCCACGTTGGTTGTTGGGTCATTGGATGTGAACTATCCCAGAAGCAAGCATGACTTAGAGAAGGGTGTGTTCTCCAGCTGACATAACCCCCAGGGAAGGGGCTGACAGCTGAGCATCATTCTCCAGTGACACTCGGGGCTGCTGAGGAAATAATTCCTTCCTGAGATAGGAATTTCCCTGCCACATTGTAGTGCCACAGAGATTTCCTAGAGACCAGTGCAGCTCAGTCTGAACCTATCCTGCTTAAGGAGAGCTCAGCCATTGTTGGATAGCTATGACACTGATTCCAAGGTTCAGTTTTATAGTACTAAAGGCATTCAAGTATTTCAAATAAATTATGTCTTTGTGTCTTTTTTTTAATGTCTTGTGACAGAATTTTGAATTCATGATTATTCTTTTGCTTCAGCCTTTTAAATTGTGGGATTGATTATAAGCATGTGCCATCACGCTGAACCATTCTACTTCTAATTAATGAATTCACACAAAAATACAATACTTAGAGAAAGGATATAGACACATTACTATTAAACTTATCAATAAAAACAAACTAGGAAGATACAAGACAAAATAAGCAAAATTATTGTGCCAGCTAGTTTTAAGTCAACTTGACACAAGCTAGAGTCATTTCAGAAGAGGGACTTGTCAACTATGGAAATGCTCCCATAAGACTGGCCTGTGGTCAAGCTGGTGGGCACTTTCTTGATTAATGATTGATTGTGGGAGGGCCTACCTCACTGTGAGTGGTGACATCTGGTTTAGTGGTCCACAGTGCAATGAGAAAGCTGTTTGAATAAGCCATGAGGAACAAGTCAGTAAGCAGTGTTCCTTCATGGCCTCTGTTCAGTTTCTGCCTGAGATACCAGCCCTTCAGTCTTGGAGTGTGACCTGAGAATTGTAAGTGGAACTAAACCCTTTTCTCCTTAGGTCTTGCTTGTGGTCTTGGTGTTGTATCATAGGCTTTAGAAACTCCAACTAAGACAACTGTTATCTATGATATAATAAGCTGTGGTAGATACTTAAAAATGAGCTTTTCAGTTTATTTCTTATATGATCAATAAATTCTAACACCACCACATTCAAACTTAAATCCTTTATTATATCACACTATGGTCAATGATACCATTTTTGCCTCATTAGAATAGATGCCATCTACTCACAATAGAACTTTCAACATTAATATATAACTCACATAGATGTAACAAAATATATACACACTAAATATGACTTATTAAATAAAATGTAAAAAAGACATTGTTTGGTGGAGGGACATTTACAGGTCAATAGCACCTGAAAGGACCACATAAAATATAATGGCCAGGATACCCCTAGAGCAGTTTATGCTATCTCTGGGGTTTTGAGAGAAGACACTGTGCTTTGGATTAGGGCAATTAGGAAGAATTTCAAGAAGGAAGTATCAATCAAACTAGGTCTTAAATCTACATGGGATTTTGACATGGAAGAAACGGATGAGATAGGAGGTTCTCAAGCAGAAGAAAGAACAAAACCATTGTTTAAATCAAGGCTTTGATATTTTTAGTGCTGGAAATTGAAACCAGGGTCCATGGCTCCCTAGGCAGCACCCTACCACTAAGCTACTTTTCCAGCCCACTGTGCTGGGTGTTTGGAAGAATGTTCAACTTGCCATAGAACTGCTGTTTCTCCCCTTAGTCTACTGGAAAACTAACACCTGCAGAGCAAGAAATTGGAACTTCCAATGTCAACTATAGAAAAGATTTCTTTTGATTTAAAGCCTGTTTTTTGCCCCATCATTATACGTTTGTGTTTCAATAAGCAGGTATTTGAATTTTCTTAGATCTTTATGATTACTACAATTACACAGAGAACATCAACTAGGTAGGGATTTATGAGGCATACAGTTTTCCATTGTTGTTGTTGGAAATTAGACCTGTCTCACAACCCAGGCTTAGATGTTGCCAGGACAAATCAGAAGTGTATACAGCAGGGGAACTGGGTAGGACCTCCACTATCAGGAGAATGGCAGAGGCTGCAATGTGTTGATACAATAGGAGACTGATCACCCAGAAAAACAGTCCAAGAAGAGGAATGCCAAGTTCTCTCTAGGTCAGAAAAGAAGACATGAATCTACAGATATGGTAGAAGCCCCATATACTTACCAATTATAAATTCTAGAATGTTCTTCTAAGTAATTATTGGGAAGAGAATCAGCAATTTGGATTCGTGTTCCAAAGGAGCAGTGTGTTCATTCAGGAGTCCAAACTAAAAGCTTGTGTAAGAAGGATGAAGGAGGGATGTCTGGAAAGCAGGAAACCAACTTTATACATATATCATATACATATAGCAGGATGAGGCTGGTCATGGAAGTCATCATGTTAAATGAAATATGCCAGACTCAGAACAATCAATATGACATTGTTTTCTCTTGTATGCACAAGCTACACTGTGTCTCATGTGACATTGAAGTAGAAAGGGACAAGGTCTAAAAGAAGGGAGAAGGAAAGTCAAAGACTATGTGTGATGAAAGCAGGAGAGGCTACTTGGAAGGACGAAAGGACCAGCCAGAGTTGAGGACAGGAGAGGTGTTGGTGGAGATAATAGCAAAGCACAATAACACATATATATAAATATGCCATAACTAATTCTGTTATTTGTATAACAGAGAGTTATAACTAGAAAGTTAATAAAAAAAGAGAAATAGTATGATTTTCTTTCTTTCCTTTTTTCATGAGACAGGGTTTCTCAGTGTATCTTTATGCCTTTCCTGGAACTCACTCTGTAGCCCAGGCTGGCCTCGAACTCATAGAGATCCGCCTGGCTCTGCCTCCCAAGTGCTGGGATTAAAGGTGTTCACCACCACCGCCTGGCTTCTTCCTTCCTTCCTTCCTTCCTTTCATTCTCTCTTTTTAAAGAACAAGACTGATTGGTGCTTCTATGACAAATACACTTGGAAAACAGAAAAAAAATGGCTTATCATCAAAATGAAGTTTCAAGAATCTGATTTTAGGTTGATTGATGACTGACACAGGGCCACAGTTCCTTGACCTGAAGCAACAGTGTGCCCAGCAAGCACTGAGGATTCCCTTCCTGGTATTCCTAGCTCTGGTGACCCCCTCCCTGTGAGTTGGTGCTAATGTAAAATTGCTTCTAATATACACAGTACATGAACATGGAGGTGTAGCATGAATCTTAGAAGGTCTTATTAATAAAAAACAAACCTGGAGCAAGGTATTGGGGTGAACATTGGAAGATCAGAGAAGCAGAACAAGCCATAGCCTCCTCACCTTGCCAGTTCCTCAGCTGATCCTGTTTCCTCAGACTGGAAGCTTCTGAGTCCTCATCCAGAATGAATCTCAGCTGAACTGCTACTCAAAAGCTTCAAAGTTTAACCAGCAAAAAACTTGTAGTTTCTGGTCTTCACACCTTATATACCTTTCTGCTTTCTGCCCTCACTTCCTGGGATTAAAGGCTCACTTTCTGGGATTAAAGGTGTGTGTCACCATGCCTGGCTGTTTCCAATGTGGCCTTGAACTCACAGAGATCCAGAGGGATCTCTGCCTCTGAAATGCTAGGATTAAAGGCATGTGCTACCACTGCCTATCCTCTATGTTTAATATTGTGGCTGTTCTGTTCTCTGACCCCACATAAGTTTATTAGCATGCACAATATTTCAGGGAACACAATACCACTACATGGGGGACTGCCCCTCGAATGGTCATGCTCTAAGAGACTTTAGCTTCTCCCTTGCTGTTCTTCCCGGTCTCTCTGCCTCTGTTGACTCTCTCACCCACCTTCCCTGGCTCAAATAAATTAAACTGCCTGGTGGAGACAAAACAGTGAGTCAAGCACAGTGCTCGCTCATCAGCCAGCACGGACTTAGGGTCTTCTGCGGTGATAGACTCTGTACCCTAATAAAATGTGCCTGAAGATCAGAGGACAGTACAAGCCACTAGATTAAACTTAGATGCTAGGCAGTGGTGGCACACACCTTTCATCCTAGCACTCCAGATAGATCTCTGTGAGTTCAAAGCCACCCTGGACTACATGAGATTCAGTCTAAGAGAGAAACAGAGCCAGGCAGTGGTGGCACACACCTTTAATCCCAATACTTGGGAATCACACATGCCTTTAATCCCAGCACTAGGAAGGCAGTAATATGGCTGGGTGGAGAAAAATATATAAGGTGTGAGAAGACAGAAAGTAAGCTCTCCTTCAGCTGATGCTTTTTTGGCTGAAGCTCCTTTCAGCTGAATCCCATTTCGGCTAGAGGCCTTTGTGGCTGAGGACTCAGAGGCATTCAGTCAGGGGATTCATGCAGTTGGTAAGGTGAAAAGTGGCTGTGGCTTGTTCCTTTGTCTTTCTGATCTTTCAGTATTTACCCCAATATCTGGCTCTGGGTTTTTTATTAAGACCAATTAGGATTCCTTCAACAGTCTTCCCTCTGCCACCCGAGAAGGAGCTAAGGCAACCCAAACCACAAGCCCTTGAAGAGTCAGTGCTTCCCCTCTAGAGCACGTCATGGGACCTCCACTCTGGTTGACAATCTGCTTACAGCCTGTCCAGAGATGACTGAAGCGGAGGACACAGCTGAGTGCTGCCCAGGTTCTTGCTCCTAAGATATGGAGACAATAAAATCTGTGCTATGTTAAGGGTTGACTGTAGTGATTTGTTTCACAGCAGCAGATAACTAACATGAGCTTTGATTCTCCATGGAGCCTCAGTGAATCTTGGTTTGATTGAACTCCGAGGCCAAAGTTGGACAAACAAAGTTACTGGAGGAGGAAGGAGTTAAGCACCTCTCTAAAGGAGAGTTACAGTCCGAAGTGGGAGGAGGGTGTGAACTAGTTACACATTCTCTCTCTCTCTCTCTCTCTCTCTCTCTCTCTCTCTCTCTCTCTTCCTTCTGCCTCTGCTGTAAGCCCCCCACTTTGTTGTACATGCTTTCTGATTGCAAGGTATAAATCAATTAGCGGGTAATAGAGAGCAAACTTGCTTTCTTTTAAAGCAAATATTAGGTTTGGTTTCACTGCTATTACTTGTATGTAGAATTCCGTGTTAAATCTAATCATGTGGAATTCAATCGTAATGGCTAGAACAAGAAGAGTGTTTCATAGTGATGATCAGAGACAAGCCATTCTTGGTGAATTTAAAAATAAACTTCAGGGGCCCTGCTTGAAAGTCTTCATTTTCATTTGATTGTTCCAATTTTCTTTCTCATCTTTTCATCTTTAACAGAATCAGCGATTCCCTCCACCCCCCACGCAGATACATAGAAAGGCAAAGTGAAGCCCTGATCCCCATGGATTTCATACTCGAATAGCGTGTTGGGGAAAACTGGGAAGCAAATTCGCTTTCACCATAAAGAGATATTCTATTTTAGGGAGTGAATAGAAATGAGGCTGTTAAGTATGACTGTGAGGGCTGTGTTCTAAATTACATTCTCCTTCTTCCACTGACTCATTTTGCAACCTCGATAAACTTAGTATTGATGTGTGAATTTTCCAGTGTTTTGGGAAATAAAATAACACATGAACAGACAAACCTTAGGAAAAAAAAAAGAAAAAAAATCAAAATCAGTGTAGTGTGTTATATTGGAATGCCTATTTGAAAAAGCCAGATCATAATATCTATTTAAAACACCAGCACCACCAAACCACCAATGGTGTGTGTGTGTGTGTGTGTGTGTGTGTGTGTGTGTGTGTGTGTGTGCTATATTGCTTTCTCACAATAGAACTTTATGTTTTTCTATACTAACAACTATTTTTCAGTGTTCAGGATGAAAAGCTCACTTCTTTCACTTGAAACTTAGCTATAATCCTAGCACGTGGGAGGCTGAGGGCAGTGGGTCATCATAGATAGGTTGAAGGCCTGCCTGGGCTACAGAGTGAGACGTTGTCTCAAAAAAACAAAGCAAAGAAAGGATACCTTAAAAACAACAGCAACAGACAGAATTCAGTCATAAGAGTAGGGAATATTTTTGTAAAATGAGTGCTTAAATTTTGTAATACAGACTGGTGAATATTTATATACACCAGATATTAGATTTTTCTGAGTTGTCCACCTTTGGCTAGGCATGCTGGTGCATGCTTTAATCTCTGTACTCAGAGGGCAGAGGCAGGTGGCTCTCTGTGAGTTCATAGTAGCTTGATCTACATAGTGAGTTTAGGCCACCTAGGGCTACATAGTGAGACACATCTCAAAAAAAATTATCCATTTTTGTCAGCATTTTTTTGAGTTTTAAAGTAAGTGTCCTAAATATTTGTTATTTTGGGAGTTAATTTTTATGCCTTCCACCTTATTTTCACTTATTTTTATTCTCTGATAGTCTAACACATGCCTACCATCAATTTCAGTAATCATTAAATCATTAACCATCTGTTTCTATCCCTCATCTCTCCATCTTCTTAAAAAAAGTATGTTTCCCACTGACATTGACTTGATTTATTTATTTCCATTTATTTATTTATTTATTTATTTATTTATTTATTTATTTATTTATTTATTTTGAAAGACAGAGTTTCTCTGTGTGTAACCCTGGCTGGCCATGGAACTTGCTCTTCTGTAAACAGGTCTTTGCACCGCCAGCTCCAGAAAAAATAAGATGGTGACTTTTTATTAATTCTGAAAGCTTGGCCTTAGCTTAGGCTTGTTCCTACCTAGCTCTTACAGCTTAAATTAACCCATTTATATTAATCTATGTTCTGCCACAGGGCTCTTACCTCTCATCCTGTACAGTATGTCTGATTTGCTACACTTCTGGCTGGCTAATCCCATGCCTCTCAGATTCTTCTCAGAATTCCTGTCTCTGCCTGAAAGTCCCACCTATCCTCTCCTGTTTATAGGTAGAACATGGTACGATGTAGGTTAATATAAATGGGTGAGTTTAAGTTTAAAGAGCTAGTTGGGAACCAGCTTAAGCTAAGACCAAGCTTTTATAGTTAATAAAAAGTCTGTGTCGTTATTCGGGAGCTGGAGGTACAAAGAAAGACAAGTTTACATTTGGTGCCCCATGTGGGTCATGAAAATGTTTTTCTGCTGGCACAGTGGCCGCACCTGAATCTGCTGCTGTTTCAGCTAGTAATTGCAACTCCCCAGTTACTGGCGTTTTTCTGAGGCAGCAGCCCAACAAGTCTTTGATGTCCTGCCAGACTAGCCTTCTGCCACTGTCACCAAATGCCACTAAATGCCACTGCCATTAAATCTCTATTGTCCTAGTTACCAATAAGACTCGGGAGTCAGAAGCTGGGGTGAAAACCTGCTCGCTCAGAGAGGCTGAGGAGCAACAAGCTGAACTTCCTTCTTCACCAGCGTCTCAGAAAGAGAGCATCCATCTGTTCCTCTAAACCAAAAGAGACCGCCACACTCAAAGTCCATCCCTACTACTTCCTGTGCATCTCTGTGTCCATCTTCCAGACTCGCTCTGACTCTCTATGATTACTTCCTGTGAACTAGTTGCTGGCTCGGCCTCCTGATCCAAGGTTGATTTTATTTAATGAGCGCAGATGCAAACTCAGGATTCACAGTGTGATCGAATATCCCACAACCCCCCCTCACACACACACACACACACACACACACACACACACACACACACACACACACACACACACACACACACACGCTCCTCCTCCCTCCCTACACCCTCCTCCCCCTTCTCTCCCTTTCTCTTCCCTTTTTCCCCACTTCTTTTTGTTTTACCAGACAGTGTTTTTCCGTGTAGCCCTGACTGTCTGAGAAACTGGCTCTTTAGACCAGGATGGACTTGAGCTGCCTGCCTCTGCTTCTGGAGCGCTGGGATTAAAGGTGTGTGCCACCACGTTTGGCTCTGACTTTAAGTAGAATTGCTTGCATGGCTACAGGCAGGAGGTTAGTTACTGGAGCATGGGAGACTTACCAGCAGCTGCACCACTAAAGAAAAGGACACCCTACTTCGCAGCAACCTTGTTAATTGCCAACAATCCCTCAGGGAGCAGAGGGGCTTAATGGGCCCCTCCCCTATCCAAGATGAGCTGTTAAGAGGCCGAGTCTTGTGCTGTCCACTGCTGCAGTGAGTGTTAGTTTCTGCTGTCATATATTGTGCTTTTGTTGAAAGCAAGCATGCACAGTTTGCAGTGTCGGGATACTTTTTTGACATGATGTTGGAAGAGGAAAAGAAAACGACACTGGAAAGCTTGAATTAAAACTAGCCGCTAAATCAAATCAGAAGTCATTTTTTTTTTCACAGAAAATAAAAGGCCTTTTTTTTTTCTTCTGCAGCAAACTAACTCTGATAAGAAATCTATAGTGACAAATAACTGCTTTTCAAAGCACAATGAAGTAGGCATGCAGTGTTTCTGGAAGGTGCTTAGAAGCCACGGTAATGAAAATGCTCTCAAGATTGAGTCTCTACTAAAGACTCTAAATGGACAGGTCCTGGGAAAAGCTCTCTCAGATGACCAGGAAAACAGTTAATACATTTCAGTGTTGGGAGTCTAAAAAGCAGATGAAATAGTTATAATAATTACCAAGGAACCCTGGAAACAGTATTGATTATTATTGTGAAATAATTTATTTTAAAAGCACTTAGTAATGTTTTGGAGGATATTTTTCCATAGAATAAATCGTATGTATCTTATCAAATTTATATTCATTTATTACGTATGTGAAAAGTTGTAAAATAAGATAATATGTTACATATGTTCTGACATATAGGCTGCTTCTTTTTTTTTTTTTTTTTTTTAAAGATTTATTTATTTATTATGTACACAGAAGAGGGCGCCAGATCTCATTACAGATGGTTGTGAGCCACCATATGGTTGCTGGGAATTGAACTCAGGACCTCTGGAAGAGCAGTCAGTGCTCTTAACCTCTGAGCCATCTCTCCAGCCCCTAGGCTGCTTCTTGTCAGCAGTATTTATGTTTCTTCACGTTGCCACCAGCAGTGAATTAAGAGATGCTACTCTGCACATACACAAGTACACATACACGCATTGTATGCAACATACATCATCTTGAGCCATATAGTAAATCATCCTGTAGATTCAACTTTACCTTTACATTTTCTAATTTCATTTACTTTTTTTAGTGTGCATGTATATAGGTGTGTGCATGTCACACAACACATGTGTCCGTTAAAGAACATCCTTAAGCATAGATCCTCTTCTACTTTGTTTGATGCAAGATCTATTGTTGTTTGCCACCGTGGACTCTGTACCAGATAGCCTCAGCACTTTGGGGGTATTCTCTTATCTCTACCTTCCGTCTTACTATAGGAATGCTGGGATTACAGACTTGCACTACTTTATCTGGCCTTTTGTGGGTTCTGGGAACCCAAATTCAGGTCATCATGCTTGTGTATCAAGCACATAACACATTGGGCATCTCCCCACTGTATGAAAGCTTCTGGCATACCATTGCATTATCCCTTATTGTCTCCCACTACTGGTCTTCCTGAAAGTTGAGACAAAGCAGCTACCATTTTGTCCATGTCTGCTCATCCAATTTTCTTTTCTTTTCTTTTTTTTTGGTTTTTCAAGACAGGGTTTCTCTGTGTAGCTTTGGAGCCTGTTCTGGAACTTGCTCTGTAGCCCAGGCTAGCCTCGAACTCACAGAGATCCACCTGCCTCTGCCTCCCGAGTGCTGGGATTAAAGGCGTGCACCACCACCCAGCGTGCTCATCCAATTTTTAAATGTTACACTGAAGAAGATATTTTACATGAGATCTGCTTTTACAAATAAGCACTGAAATTAGGTGGTATGATCAAGAGCTGGCTTCTCTCCAAAGAGAAAAACATCAGGATTGCTAGCAAAAGAAGAAACAGTTTTTCTGTTCTTGGATGATTTTTCCACTGGAAAATAGAACACATGGTAATGTAATTAAGGATCTAAAGACACCAATATATTTTATAATCCTGCAATAAAATATGGACCCAGGGCTTCCATATGCACTAGCTCAAATAGAAATCTTGCATTATTTAAAATATTGGAGGAGAGGGTTAACTAGATGGTTCATCAGTTTAAGATTCTCACTGCCAAACTTCATCACCTACATTCCATCTAGGACCCACATGGTGGAAAGAAATAACTTTGGCGAATTGTTCATGGACCTCTATTTTCTGTGGGATGCAGGTGCACCACCCCATGAAAACACATGCATACAAAGAAATAATAAATGTAAAAAAGTTAAAGATTGTAGGAGAAACAACCTACAACCAAATACTCGTCTTTAGTATTCAACTCAGTGATTCAATGATTTTTACATATATACACATGTATATGTACATATGCATACACACACACATCTATGAATCCATGTAGTCATAATGCATAATCAAATGATGTTTTCAAAACTCCTAACTTTTGTTTCAAAGTTAATACAAGTTGCTTTTCCCAAAGAAAGTCACTTTTCTGAACTGCATTTCTATAAATCAACTTTCTATAGTCTCATATAAATGGAATTAAAAGCAATGTGGGGTGATAAGCCAACCTTACAAAGGTATGCATAAACAGTGTAAAAGGTGCTTAAAATCATGTTGCTTACCAATCTACAGATTCAATGCAATCCCCATCAAAATACCAACACAATTCTTCACAGACCTGGAAAGAATAATACTCAACTTCATATGGAAAAACAAAAAACCCAGGATAGCCAAAAGAATCCTGTACAATAAAATAACCCCTGGAGGCATCATGACCCCTGACTTCAAGCCCTACTATAGAGCTACAGTAATAAAAACAGCTTGGAATTGGCATAAAAACCGACATGTGGACCAATGGAATCGAATTGAAGACCCTGACATTAACCCACACACCTATGAACATATAATTTTTGACAAAGAAGCCAAAAGTGTACAATGGAAAAAAGGAAGCATCTTCAACAAATGGTGATGGCATAACTGGTTATCAACGTGTAGAAGGCTGCAAATAGATCCATATCTGTCACCGTGCACAAAACTTAAGTCCAAGTGGATCAAGGACCTCAACATAAATCCAGCTACTCTGAACCAGATAGAAGAGAAAGTAGGAAGTAGTCTTGAACGCATTGGCATAGGAGATCACTTCCTAAATATAACACCAGTAGCACAGACATGGAGAGAAACAATCAATCAATGGGACCTCTTGAAACTGAGAAGCTTTTGTAGAGCAAAGGATACAGTCAACAAGGCAAAGCGACAGCCTACAGAATGGGAAAAGATCTTCACCAACCCCACATCTGACAGAGGACTGATATCCAGAATATATAAGGAACTCAAGAAATTAGACATCAAAACGACCAACAGTCCAATTAATAACTATAGAACTAAACAGAGAATTCTCAACAGAGGAAACTCAAATGACTGAAAGACATTTAAGGAATTGCTCAACATCCCTAATCATCAGGGAAATGCAAATCAAAACAACTCTGAGATACCACCTTATGCCTGTCAGAGTGGCTAAGATCAAAAACTCTGAAGACACTTTATGCTGGAGAGGATGTGGAACTAGGGGAACTCTCCTCCACTGCAGGTGGGAATGCAAGCTTGTACAACCACTTTGGAAATCAATATGGTGCTTTCTTAGAAAATTGGGAATCAATCTCCCCCAAGATCCAGCTATACCACTTCTGGGCATATACCCAAGAAATGCTCAAAAATACCACAAGAGCACTTGCTCAGCTATGTTCATATCAGCATTGTTTGTAATAGCCAAAACCTGGAGACAACCTAGATGCCCTTCAACTGAAGAATGGATAAATAAATTGTGGCACATATACACAATGGAATACTACTCAGCAGAGAAAAACAATGACATCATGAGGTTTGCAGGCAAATGGATGGATCTAGAAAAAAATCATCCTGAGTGATGTATGTACTCACTCATAGGAGGATATTAGATGTAGAACAAGGATGATTGGACTGCTACTCACATCACCAGGGAGGCTACCTGGAAAACAGGACCCCAAGAAAGACACGGGGATTGCCCAATGATGGAGAAATGGCTGAGATCTATATGAACAACCTGGACATGAGTGGGAGTCATGAAGGGCGAGGGTCAAGGGAAAGGGAGCCTGTGGGAGCAGGAGATCCCAGCTGGATCAAGAACAGAGAGGGAGAACAAGGAATAGGAGACCATGGTAAATGAGGACCACATGAGAAAAGGAAGAAACAAAGTGCTAGAGAGGCCCACAGAAATCCACAAAGATGCCCCCACAATAGACTGCTGGCAATGGTCGAGAAACAGCCGGGACTGACCTACTCTGGTGATGGGATGGCCAAACACCCTAATAGTCGTGCTAGAAACCCCATCCAACGACTGAGGGATCTGGATGCAGAGATCCATGGCTAGGCCCCGGGTAGAGCTCTGGGAGTCTAATTAGTGAGAAAGAGGAGGGTTTATATGAGCAAGAATTGTTGAAACCAAGGTTGGAGAAAGCACAGGGACAAATAGTCAAATGAATGGAAACACATGAACTATGAACCAAAGGCTGAGGGGCCCCCAACTGGATCAGGCCCTCTGAATAGGTGAGACAGTTGATTGGCTTGATTTGTTTGGGAGGCATCTAGGCAGTGGTACCAGGTCCTGTGCTCATTGTATGAGTTGGCTGTTTGAAACCTGGGACTTATGCAGTGACGCTTGGCTCAGTCTGGGAGGAGGGGACTGGGCCTGCCTGGACTGAGTCTACCAAGTTGATCTCAGTCCTTGGGGGAAGCTTTGCCCTGGAGGAGGTGGAAATGGGGGCGTGGACTGGGGGGAAGGGGAGGGGGATCAGGAGGAGGGAAAACAAGGGAATCCGTGGCTGATATGTAGAACTGAATGGTATTGTAAAATAAAATAAAAGGAAAAAAATCATGTTGCTTACATAAAATGACACTTTGTCAGCTTTTTTTTTCAATTATTTTCTTGTCTCATTGCTTTGGATAGAAACTTTGGCCTCTGTTGAAAGAGCATAAAATTGTCTTTTTCATGAGCGCTGAAATATTAACAAAAAGAACAGTACAATTCCAGAAGAAAATGACAAATAATGTGATTATCTTAACACAAAGCCCAAAGACCTGTCATTGGTGTAAATAAGTTAAGAATTTCTTATTGAATCTGTAAACTACCTCTAGAGAAGTGGTCCAAGAAGAAACAGCATCTTCTAAGATGTTGACAATAGGACTAGAGAGATGGCACAGTGGTTAAGAGCACTGGCTGCTTTTCTAGAGAACTCAGGTTCACTTCCTAGCACCCACATTACAGCTCACAACTGTCTGTAATTACAGTTCTAGGCAATCCAACACCCTCACACAGACACGCAGGCAAAATACCTACCAATGCACATAAAAATAAAAATAAATCATTAAAAACAATTTGATTTAAAAAAAGATGTTGACAACAAATTTAAGCATGATTCTATGAAGAGCAATCAACAATAGGAAGATTATAATTTAAATTCAAACTTAACATGACCTTGGACACATTATTTAACTAAGTCTTCATTTCTTCCTAGGTTAGGTAATATTGATTTCATAATGATTTTCTGAGAATTGAGGCAATCTTAGCAAAGATTTGGGACATACAATAAATGCCACACAATAACACTGACATCATATTTCAGTGCTAAAAAAAGACATCATATTTCAAACTATCAACTGCTCAGCTACATATAGAGTAATAAATAATAAGAAGTTGGCTTCAATATTTTGGTTTTTTCCTCAATACAGAGAATATAAGAATAGTGTCAGTGAGATGGTACAGTAGTTAAAACACGTCACTAAGCTTGGTGACCTTAGTTTGATCCCTCTAACCCAAACAGTGACAGGATTGAACTGAGTCTTGAAAGTTGTATTCTGAATCTTGCCATGGCATTCATGGGCCCATGGGGTCACATACCCACATACACATGCACACACAAAATCCATCAAAAGTAATAAAAAAAAAGAATATGAAAATAAGTCAGGTGTCCTACGGCATGTCTGTATTCCCCGTATTGAAGAGGTTGAAGTAGGAGGTTTGCTGTGACACGAAGGACCTCCTGGGTGTTGTGTAGCAAGTTCCTCTGAGATTGAAACATTCCCTCCTGTAGGAAGCTCCTTAAAACAGAATGCAAACAACTCAAAATAGCTTCAGGAAGTTCCTGAAACTAACCAGATTTGCTAGGCTTCCTCTTTCCTAATAGTAAATAGTAAAGACTGCTGAGAGTCACTCTCAGAAGAGCTGAAATGCAAGAAAGACTCCAAGACCAGCTCAGCTACCTGGAAGATGGAAAAAACAGCCAAGCTGCCTGGAAGAGGTTTAGACCAACTGAAGCACCCGGGAAGAACTTTCCAACCTGTTGAGCTACTTGTAGGCTACCTGTAGGCTGTGCAGTGCTCCAGGTTCCTGACTTTTTGTGAACTGTAACCCATGCTGGGGGTGGGCTTCGATAATGCAGCTGTCTTTGAGTCATTTCTGCTCTTCTAAGTAACCCTTCATCCATACTCCTATAAGTAACCCCAATAAAAGTCATTGGCTTGCCATGTTGGACTTTGGTCGTATCCATACTTTGGTCTCTCATGGGTGAGTATACATGTATGTTCATCTCCCCAGGAAAAAGTTTTATCACACAATACTGGGTTCATTACATATTGAGTTCCAGGCTGCTTGGGAAGAAAAGTGAGATGCTATCTCAAAACAAAACAAAACAGGATTAAACAAAAACAAAGTAAAAATAAGTCCTTATGTCATATTGCTAGCAGTTTCAACTGAAATAGGAGATTATGTTTGGTATTTTTTGTTTTTGTTTTTGCCAATGGCTGAATTAAAGAAGCAGCGAAGCTCCAGATTTCTTATGCATATCTATTTTCTTCCTTGTCAGGTGTGTGTGTGTGTGTGTGTGTGTGTGTGTGTGTGTGTGTGCGTGTGTGTACATGGGCATAGATGACAGCATGCCCATGTGGAGGTCAGAAGATAACTTGAGGGAGTTGTTTCTCTTGGTTATTTCCTTCCACTATATGGAGCTCATGGATCAAACTCAGGCCCTCAGGCTTGGCTTCAAGCATCTTTACCCACTGAGATGTCTTACCAACCCTATCTACATATTTCTAAGAAAGAACTTAACTTTGCATGTAGGGTATCTCTGCCTAAATTCTCATGGGTTTTAAGTAAAGTTAAACTGCTATATTAGAATACACATACAGGAATAAAGGTTTAATTTCATTTGTACCTTATCATGAATGCTGATGCTTGCTAACATGTACGTAGCATTTGTTTGGAAATGATAATTTTAAAAATTCACAGAATTTGCTTGTCTTTAGTATAATAATGTTCCCACTGATTAAAATGAGGGATGATCCAAAAGTAAGTGGGACAAAGGCTTGTGAAAAACTCATGAGAGGTCCTGACACTCTGAGATATCATTCACACATAATGGGTTATAGGAAATATTCACACATAATGGGTTATAGGAAATGATATGATAATAGATGCCATTTAAGCTTCAGAAATAAACGCAGCCCCGGACTTGATTTTTATGTTTCCATTTTCACCTACCGTATAGACCTGACAAGTTGATTGTTACCAGGGATGCTTAAATTAGAAGGAAGATCGCAGAGCATATGTGAGTGGAAGACTGAATAGTGATGTTCTTCCTACCTGGAAGATGTGCCCAGCCCAGTTTCAGGAAATTCTCTTCTGCCAGTCAAGCACATAGCCAACTCGGAGAAGTGCTCCATTAGAAAACGGTGGAGTTTCATTTTTCTTCAGTTGCCTTTGAGCAATGAAAACAAAGAGACACCGTATGACCAGTCATAGTGTGCATAGATTCAGAGAACACTTTGGGCTTCTAGACTGAGAGTGCAAAAATCAAGAGTGAATGTCACCATGTTGCATTAAACTCCCCCGGAAAACTAAAAGTGTCCTTCCAATGGAATGTTCGATAGAAATCACAGGGAAATTTCTATACTACTGCAGCATCCTCTGTTGTGTTCCATTGAACTGATTTTGTTAGTGAAGCTAGTGTCATAAATGTGAGGAAATTTGGAATCTGAAGACTGACTTAACTGAATTAAAAAATTAAATCATCATTTGTCAGTCAGTCTCTCTCTCTCCTTGTGTGTGTGTGTGTGTGTGTGTGTGTGTGTGTGTGTGTGTGTGTGTGTGGTGTATGAGTATGGGTGTGTAGTTACCTGGATGTGTGTGGAGGAAGGAGGAGGACAGGTTCTCTCCTTCCCCCTTGTTGAGGCAGGGTCTGTCTTATTTCTGATGCACTGGGTACTCCAGCCTAGCTGCTCCCTGAGTTTCCTGGTGACACTCCAATCTCTGTCTCCCATCTCTCAGCAGAAGGGCCTGTACCACCGCATTCAGATCAGGTTGTGAGGCTTGCAATGGCAAGTACTTTCACCTACTGGGTCCTCTGGCCAGCTCTTAATTGAGTGGTGTTGTTATTGTTTTTTCCCTCCTTTACAAAAGTCACTTTTCTTTCAAACTTTAAACTTTTTTTTTTTTGAGAATTTCATATAAGTAGCCTATTTACGGCAATTTCATTCCCGCCCCATCCAGTTCATCACATTCCCCTCAAAGGCTCAAATTCATGACTTTTTTTTAATTAATTATTTTGCTGAGTCCATTTAGTGTTGCCCATGTATACCTGGGTATAGGACTAGTCACTTGGTATTGGAAAAGCGATCAGGGAGCTTGCCCTTGGAGAAAGCCTATTTTCCCACTCTCAGCCGTCACTGGTGCCTGTAACTCTTTGTCTAGAGGTGGGTCCTTGTGCAATTTCCCTCATCTTCATTGGCATAACATCTCCTTTTGTCATTATGCAGATCTTGTTTACCCAATTATATTGCTGAGGTGTTTATGGATGCAGCTTCCCTGTGTAAAGGACACTATCTAGCTCTTTCAATCTTATTCCCTCGCCACGATTTTCCACAAGCCTTAGGTATAAGAGTTGCATTGTAAATTCATCATTTGGGGTGGGGTAACCCCCATGGCCATTGTGGTTGTAGATCTTTGTAATGCCCTCTCTATGATGCACAAAGAAGATGTAATGAGGTGTGGGAGAAACAACTATTTGTGGATATGGGATAAGTACTTAGGATGCAGTTAGACATTGCACCGGCTTAGGGAAATGATAGGAGGAGGCTCTCCACTAGGGTCTATGACTTCTCCAGTTGTGGGTGGTTGTATAGGTTGACACTATCAGGCATGAATTTCCTCCTGTTTAGTACGACTCGTGTCCTATTAGACGGTGATTGGCTACCTCAAGATATACGTGCCTCTGGTTCACCATTGGAGATATCTTTCTGGGGTGGTCATTTTCACGTTGTTGGGCTTTAGAGCCGTTTTTCTCTCATGGCAGCTTGCAAAGTACCTTCAGCTACTATGAGAGCTAGTCCTCAGGGAGGACTCAGTTCCAACTCAATTCTTCCAAGTCTTGTGTCTGAAGTGTGTGGTGCCCTCAGCAACAGTGTCAAAAGATATTGGAAAATCTAGAGAGAAATAAGCATACTTAGAATCACATATACTGTATGTATGCATATATGCACATCTATACACATTTTTTCTTTGTTTTTTTGAGACAGTGTTTCTCTGTAGCTTTGTGCCTTTCCTGGAATTCACTCTATAGCCCAGGCTGGCTTTGAACTCACAGAGATCCACCTGGCTCTGCCTCCCAAGTGCTGGGATAAAGGGTGTGTACCACCACTGACTGGCTACACACATATTTTAAATGGAGTTATGATGCATGGGATAATAATGATAATGATAACTATCTAACAAAATCCTCAGTGCCAGGCATGGGAAACCTACCTTCAAGTTGATCTGGAGTATCAAAGAGACTCCCAAAACAATATAAGAGATTGCCATTGCCATTCATTGACTCCCAGAACTTAACTGCATTTTTAATAATACACAGGATAATCTCTTCTAATATATGTATAATCACAGTCTGTAGAATAAGAAAGGCATTTCCTGTGAGTTCTGCAATAATCCTCACAGCACAACAATGAAGGCATATCTTGGTAGCCAGCTCCCGAGAGTCCCTGAATGCATTAACTTTGGATGCTTTGTGGGGCTTGAGGACTTACTGAGCTGCACTGGAGACACATTCTGACAAAGGAAAGCAGTGCAGAAAGCATTCACCTTTCCATTACTACATATGCTGCATCGGAAGAGAAAGCATTTGGTATGATAACTCTTTCTAGAATCTGGAAATCATTACATAAATCTGACACCTAGGGAACTTGGGGTATCCTCCAAATCCCAATCTCCAAGGGGTTAAAACAGATCTGCTCATAGTTTTCCTCTGATAACTCAGATTGGAGGTATACAAAGAAACTTGAAAAACATGCCTTAGAAAGTAGCTTCTTGTTCAATAATCATTAGAGTTATCTGAGTCCTTGGAATAGTCATCCATAAGCCATTTCCTGTTTCTCACTCCATGTGAGGGCAACATAACATGACATAGCCTATCAATCCCAAATTTGGAAAGTGAAATCATCATTGGGTACATAATGGAACTGAAGCAAGACAGAGATCATCTCCAAACCTTTGCCAAGGAAATGCCTGCTAAGACTACCCTTCTCTTAAAAAATTTCCATTAAGGAATTAACTAGAAAAGAATGTTTTTACTCACAAGAAAGCATGATGTTATAAAAATATGAGACCAGTTAGAAGTTAAGTTATGCCCAACACATCCTGTCCCTATATCAAAGAATGGGAGGAGTTAAGTAAACATCCAAATGACTTATTTAGGATCATTGACAATGTGATGCTGGCTAACAGTGTGTTATGTCGAAGCTACATGATTTCCAGACTGACCTACTTCCAAAATCAGCACTCTCATCACATAGCACATTGCCTCTGAGTTTATTAGGAAAGATGTACAACTCACCTGGCCAGAAACTATTACTCAAATTACCAATGCCTGGAAGAAAGATAAACAGAAAAAGTCTGTGTGATGTTTTATTAAACCTCTCCATTTGCTTGCAATTTCTCCCCTCTTCTTTTGTATACAAAGCCAAAAATGATCTATTGGATCAGTGATGTGACTGAGTAATTCTTACTTTGGGAAGCCTGAGTATTTCTAAAGCATTGCAATGGATTCTAAAGAACACACTAGACAAAAGATGTGGCCACTCTGAAGGCAGAATTCTAAAATCCGAGATTTGTCTTTGCAACTGTACTGTGAAGTGTGTAATTGCTTACATATGAGAAATTTGCTGATCATGCCTGGGTATAGACAAAGACAAAGTGGCAATTATATGTGACATTCCTTACTGTTTCCTTGGTGTTTCATGGCCCCAGAGAGGAAGCCAGTGAGAAACAAAGGGCTGATGTTTCAGTCTGATTAATTGAAAGTGGCATTGGAATGAATATTTAGATGTGTGATAATGTATTGAGGTTCCACCAGGTATATTTTTAAGGAAACATGCATTCTGTTATTTTTTTGGCATCTAAATAAACTATCAAAGTTGAGAGCAATATACACTGTTAAAATGATTATTGTAATTCTATTTTTAGTTGTAAAAGAATTGCCATGCTAATTACAAACAGCACATTAGCTAAATGGAGTGGCTTTCCCCATAGACATCACTATAAAGATATTTTAAGACAATGGTTTTGCTGAGGACTTTTTATGGTATCATTTTATTTTTGGGAAATGCAGTGGCTAGAGTCATTTGATCACAATTCTACTGCAGGAGTGTTACGATCTGTGAAAATTTCAAGACATAGAGTCAGAAATGTCTGCTACTTGAAGAAATCTCTGTTAAGTTGCTTTTTAATGTATCTGTAATGAAATAGATGTATTGGCTGGGAGTTTGGGACTTACAGTCTGTCTTTCCTCACTATCACATAGAGTCTTAGAGTGGGATTTGAGTAAGAGAACCCAGGGTCTTGTACAGACACTGCGCAGTAAATGCTAGCTACTGTTAGAACTGTCTTTCCTAAAACCTCAGTCCATTTACATTTAGTGAATGACATACTTTATTAGACCAAGCAGTGATATTGTATATTAAGCTCAAATTCATCCATAGTCATTGTCATTAGCTCATCTGTCATTAACCACAGATCCCCTCCCCTCCCTCCTCTCAACCCCCAATCTCCCCCCACCAACCCAACCTCATTCCCACCTGCTCCAAGGCCAGGCCTCCTGTGGTTACTCCGGTAACCAATCTGATTACCGGAGTAGGCCAGTTCAGGCACCCTCTCCACTATAGCTAGTAGTCTAAGGTGGGGTCATCCTTGTGGATTTCTGGGAACTTCCCTAGCACCCAGCTTTTCTGTATCTGTATAATATCTCCCTCTATCATGGTATCTCTTTCATTGCTCTTCCATTCTATCCCTGTTCCATCGCAACCATCCTGTACCCTTATCTTTTCATCCCCCATCCCCTACCCTCCATTATCTCTCTTACCTCCAGTCTACTCATGGAGATCTCATATATTTCCCCTTCCCACGGTGATCTGTGTGTAACTCTTGGGGTTCTCCATCTTAGCTAGCCTGAAAGTATGCTCCGAGGAAGAACATCTTTGGATTCTATAACACAGAGAATGTAGAAAAGATGGTCTCTTACATCCTCGATTTCACATGAGTCCATGTGGACTCACTCTGTGTCAGTTCAATGTAATCCTGTCAAATACAATAATAACTGAACCCAGTATCATTATGTGTACATTTATTAGATATATTTGAAAATCATTTTCTTCAAAACCACTAAGTTTTAAGTTACACAAAATATTATGGGCTGGAGAGATGGCTCTGTGATTAAGATCCCTGGCTGCTGTTCTCAAGGACATTGGTTTGGACATTGGTTTGATTCCCAGAATCCACATGGTGGTTTACAACTGTCTGTAATTTCAGTTCCAAGGGTCTGATGCCCTCTTTTGACTCCTGTGGGCACCATGTGTGCTCATGATTCACAGGCACACATGCAGGCAAAACACACATACACATAAGCTAAATCAGCATTATCATCACCATCATCATATCATCATCATATCATCATCATCATCATCATATCATCACATTAGTCTAAGTCAAATATATGCAATCTTTATAGTCTTTAGTCAACACACTGGTAATAGTGCCATTAAGTGCCATATGCAAGTAATTATGTTTCTAAAAGCATATACAGGCTCATTGCTTCTGAAAGATAAAAATGATATATATCCAACTTTTTTTTCTGTAGGTTAATAGTGTACCAGGAAGTCAAGACATGTAAAGAAAGAACTTTAGTAAAACACATGATTCAGAAAAGTCATGAATGTGTTTATAATATTCAAACATAAAGTCATATCAGTATGAATAGATGTGTTAGATCAGGGACACAGATCTTAATGTCAGGGGGACATCCTGTATAAAGATACATACATAAGACTCTAAGAGACTGGAGATCTTGTCAAAGAAGACAGCTGAGTTCCAAGGATCATATGCTTCATTCACCATTCCCATAGGAGTAATAGTATTATGCTCAGTACAGAAGCACCAAAATAAAAACACATACATTAAAAATATCGCTGGCATTGATTGACTACTTTGTAAGACCATGAGGAACTTGTCTACTTGGTTTCATTATTCTGATTTATTTTAGTATATGATTAATACTATTTCAAGACAAGAAAGGACAGAAAAATACAAATAAGAAAGCACAGCTCACACAATCACTTCAGCAGATTGCTCTTAGATAATCTTTTCAGGAAATTGAATGCATACAACTTTTGAGGGAGGTTAATAGAAATATATGATAATGAATATAATTTTGTAACTTTTTTGCTTTCTTTACATATAAGAATATATAATATATAAATATTTTATAAATATATAAATATTCATATAAATATATACATACATAAATTTTTATGAAAATATATAAATATGTAAAAATACAAATATATAATGCCAAGAGGTAGTAGTACATGCCTTTAATCCCAGCACTTTGGAGTCAGAGGCAAGCAGATCTTTCTGAGTTTAAGACCTGGTCTACAGAGATATTTCCAGGACAGCCAAGGTTACACAAAGAAACTCTGTTAAAAAAACAAACACCCAAATAATATATATCTGTATTTTGATATATATGTTTGGTATACACACACACACACACACACACACACACACACACACACATTTTTTTTTCAGTTGGCTGAATATGGCACTTCACCTTTTCCTTCATTTTTTAGTAGTTTTTTTTTTTTTGAGTAAAACCAAAACTAACTGTAAGCCACAGTCATCCTAGGGTCCCCCCTGCCATATAGCCTCCCTGGTTCTGTGGATTGCAGTCTGATTATTCTTTGCTTTATATCTAGAATCCACTTATGAGTGAGTATATACCATGTTTGTCCTTCTGAGTCTGGGTTACCTCATTCAGGATGATATTTTCTAGTTCTATCCATTTGCCTGCAAATTTCATGCTGTCATTATTTTTCTCTGCTGAATAGTACTCCGTTGTGTATATATATATATATATATATATATATATATATATATATATATATATATATATACACATATCACATTTTCTTGATCCATTCTTCAGTTGACGGGCATCTAGGTTGTTTCCAGGTTCTGGCTATTATGAATAATGCTGATATGAACATAGTTGAGCATGTATCTTTGTGGTATGATTGAGCATTCCTTGGGTATATGCCCAAGAGTGGTATGGCTGGGTCTTGAGGCAGATCAATTCCCAATTTTCTGAGAAACCACCATACTTATTTCCACAGTGGTTGTACAAGTTTGCATTCCCACCAACAGTGGAGGAGTGTTCCCTTTGCTCTGCATCCTCTCCAACATATTATAAATATAAACATTATGTTATTAATGTTTATGGTCATTGCCATTCTGATAGGTGTAAGGTGGTATCTCAGAGTCATTTTGATTTGCATTTCTCTGATGATTAAGGATGTTGAGCATTTCTTTAAATGTCTTTCAGCCATTTGTGATTCTTCTTTTGAGAATTCTCTGTTTAGCGCTTTAGCCCATTTTTAAATTGGATTGTTCAGTATTTTGATGTCTAGTTTCTTGAGTTCTTTATATACTTTGGAGATCAGTCCTGTCAGATGTGGGGTTGGTAAAGGTCTTTTCCCATTCTGTAGGCTGTCTTTTGGTCTTATTCACTGTGTCTTTTGCCTTACAAAGTAGTTATTAGAGAATTTTGAATGTTGTGCAATGTGCTTTAATCATATTTGTTCCCTCACTTAACTCTTTCAAGATATATACTCCTTCCCTGTCTATGTAACTTTGCATCTTTTTGTTTTGTGGGTTAAGTCTTTCAATTTCTATAGACCAAATATTCCTGGATATGTGCTCTTCTACTTGAGAGTGGTCAATATAACTTCCTCAGAGAAACCATTTCTCCTTCTCCTGAAGGCTAACAGTTGACGTTGGCTTCATGACTGGGGAGGGATTGTGTGCCCAATCCCCTCCATGTTGACATCTGCTTTGGGCTTGCACAAGTCTTATACACACTGCCCCAACTGCTATGAGTTTATACATGCAGCTGCCCTATTGTGTCCAGAGGATGTTTTCTTGTAGCTACCACTGCCTATGGTTGTCACACTCTTTCTGTCCCTTCTTCCACAATGTTCCTTAGGCCTTGAGAGGAGGGGCACCATACAGATGTTCCCATTAGGGCTGAGCATTGTATAATCTCTTATTCTCTTCTCCTTGGCCACTTGTGTATCTCTCTGTTAATCACCATTTAATGCCAATGGAAACTTCTCAGATGAGGACTGAGAGAGACACTGACGTGTGGATATAAGGATAAGTCATTAGGAGTCTATTTATTAGTTTGTCCATTGGGCATCATGATAGTAGTATGTTCTCTTTTAGGGGCCTACGACCTGTCAAGCCTTAAGTTATTGGCTCAATAATGTTGACACAGAAGGATTTCTTCTTATGGTGGGGGGACTTAAATCCACTCAGAAATTGGTTGGTTGGTTGTACGATGTTCATGCCACTACTGTGCCAGTTGGTGTATCTTGTCAGGCCAGGCATTGTTAGAGCTCTCAGGGTTCACAGCTGGGCATGATTGATAATTTCTTTCCTCTTGTAGTAACTTTCATTGCACTTTCCAGCATAAATAGGATGAGGCTTCCAGGTCTGTACCAGCTAGATTTCATTATGTTCTATGACTCAAGTATGTAGTATCTTCAGTAATAGGGTCTTACTATCAAGTTCTAGGAGGTAATAAAGAGCAATGGCAATAACTTGTAATATTTTGGGGGAGTCTTATGAGGTCTCATTGGTCAATAACTCCAAAAGGAGTTACCCATTACTGATATCTATTGTCTGTCTGTCTATCTAATCATCCATCCATCTATTATCTATCTGTCACCAACTTCTAAAGTAGTTAAAATAAACCTCTCCTATGGTCTACCAGTTACATCCCTCTTGGGTATATACACAAGTGACTCCACATCCTACTCTAGAGATACTTGCTCCTCCATGTTCATTGCTGCTTTATTTGAAATAGCCAGGAAATGGAAAAAACCTAGATGTCCATCATTTGCTGAACATATAACACAAATGTAGTATATTTATGCAGTGCAGAATGCTCAGCCATTGAGAAAAATGAAATTATGAAATTTTCAGGAAAATAAATGTAGCAGATTGGGTGAGGTAATCCAGATCCAGAAAGACAAATATCATATGTTTTCACTCATCTGTGGATGTCCACTTTTAATCTATAGATATGTAGGTTTCATTTGGAATATCCCTAGAGGACAGAAAATGACTAAGTAGCCATGTGGAAGGGCTTTTAAGAAGGGGGGATGAATGCACTGGTATAAAGTGTTAAAGGGGTGGATTATAGAACAGGAAGGATTAAACTGGGGTGGTGGTCTCAAGGCTAAGGTACAGGATGGGTATGGGGATGAGAAATAACAATAAAGATCTTTTGAAATAACATATGGAAATCTACTAGAAAATAGGTTTGACAGTCCTCATTTTCATATAAAGAAATAAGGGAAAATAAATTGCGAATTAATTTTTAAAAATCAACAGTTTAAATTGTTTCCACTTTGATATGGAAACATAACATTTTATTAACATAAAATTAATTTTAAAATTATTGATGCATTTAAATATTTTGGATACGTTGGGGCTTTAAATAAAAACTGGTTCTTTTTTAATTACACATTTTTCTTTATTAATTTAGACCATTGTTGCAGTTAGTTTTCTATTGTTATTAAAACAAACAAAAAACAAAAAACATGACCGAAAGCAACATGGGAAGGAAAGGGTTTATGTCATTTCACAACTCTCATGTCATTCTCCGTGACGGAGGGAAGTCAGGGTAAGAATTCGAAGAAAGGACCCAGAGGCAGCAACCGAAGCAGAGACCATGGAGGAACACTGGGTAATGCCATACTCCCCATAACTTTCTCAGCCTGTTTTTTTCTCCTTTCCTTTCCTTTCCTTTCCTTTCCTTTCCTTTCCTTTCCTTTCCTTTCCTTTCCTTTCCTTTCCTTTCCTTTCCTTTCCTTTCCTTTCCTTTCCTTTCCTTTCCTTTCCTTTCCTTTCCTTTCCTTTCCTTTCCTTTCCTTTCCTTTCCTCTCCTCTCCTCTCCTCTCCTCTCCTCTCCTCTCCTCTCCTCTCCTCTCCTCTCCTCTCCTCTCCTCTCCTCTCCTCTCCTTTCTCCTGTCCTCTCCTCTCCTTTCTCCTCTCCTCTCCCCTCCCCTCCCCTCCCCTCTCCTCCCCTCCCCTCCCCTCCTTTCCTTTTCCTCTCCTTTTTTTTCTTTTCCGTTTTCCTTTCAGTTCCCCTTCCTCTTCCCTTTCCCCCTCCCCTCCCCTCCCCTCCCCTTCTCTCCCCTCCCCTTCCCTCCCTTCCCTTTTCTTCCCTTCACTTCCCTTCTCTCTCCCCTCCCTGTGTAGACCAGGCTGTTGCAGAACTCATGGAGATCCTCCTGCTCCTGTCCCGAGTGCTGGGATTAAAGGTGTGCACCACCAAGTTTACCTCTGCCTGTCTTCTTAAGCCATCCAGGACTGCCGGCCTACTCAGGGGTGGCACTGCTTACAGTGAGCTGGGCATTTCCACATCAATCATTAATCAAGAAAATTCCCTATGGGCTTGCCTAAGGGGGCACTTTCTTAATTAAAAGTCCTTCTTCCCAAATGACTCTAGCTTATGTCAAGATAGTATAGAACTAACCAACACAATCACCTATTTGGCTTAGTCTATTGATTAAGAATACTTTATAGAAATGAAATAATTACTGTTGTATTTTGCAAATTTATTTCAATTCATTATTTTGGGGATTTTTTTTGTCTCACAAAACTTAAATGTTTATTGATATTTCCCATAGTAAATTCAATCACCTCAGAACTGTAACTGAAAAGCTACTGTTTCCACATTGATCTGTAACATCATACCCCGTATATAAAAGTTTTTAAAAACACAGAATAAATGGACTCTGTGTGTATGTATAGAAGGAGAAAGGAAAGGAGAGGAATGGGAGAGAGAGATTTTTTAAAGCATTAGTTTACAAAGTTGTGATGTTATGGGAGCTGGTAACTGAATAGGTAGAATAAGTTATTAGGTGGAATAATTAATATTAACAAGTTAATAGGCAGAATAATAACATATTCTTCCATATCTGCCCTATAGATCTGCCATGTGTGTGCCCTTGTGTTCTGTCCCCTGCCTTCCTGAGAGCCATCCGGGAGTGCTCTGCTTTGCATTGCCCTGTTCATCAAATGTGTACTTATTAATTTGGTTTGATTTGGCTTATTACATCGGCGGCGGTGGACCCCAGCAACTGGGGATCCAATACTTACCAGTAACTCCAGCATCTATACAGAAGAAAACTCAGGTAAGAGTTGATATCACCCTTTGAGTTCGAATCCTGCAGAACAATTAACTGAAAAGTCATCACGGTTCTTGAGGTGGCATTGAGGAGATTCTCCCTTCACCTGGGGAAAATCCTCAAATAATACTCTTGTGCCTTAAACTAATTTGATGAGAACCATCCTCGTTATAAGAGGCAATCTAATTTATTTAAAGTCCCCTAGTTAGGAATGTTAATAACTAGTGACTAGATAGGTACTTAACCAAACAACCAGATGCCATAACCTAAACAAGTTGACAGGACGTGGACTTTACAATGGCATCAGCGAATCTGGGGTAGGTCAAAAGAGAGAGAGGGCAAGGAGAATAGAAAGAATGGGTTGAAAGGTAAAAATAGCCTCTTCTCTTTATCTTTGTATTCTACAACCTTGAATAATAACTATTAACATAGTATTTACACTGTGTTAGGAATTTTAGAGTCAGTGCCTTGAGAAGTGAGATGAAGACGAGAGAAACTGAGACAATGGAGAGTTTTCTACACTGGCCTGACTCCCTCAGGAGCGGTGCCAGCATTATGTTTTAGCACCAAGACTGTTTTCATGTATTTACATTCAATACACCATCTGTTATGTTCCTGCCTGCCTCATTAGGGAATCCCACCACACACGTACATGCTAGAGCAATTCAAAAATCATTCCCCCTTCCTGTAGTCTTGGAAAGAAAACTGCGAATGACCAGGAATTTATCAGTGGAGTCAGTTACTTCATTCTGGGTGACTGTGACTCTATATTATCAGTTGTGGGTTCCTGGTAACTTGTTAATGGCTCCTACTTTGGTCTGACTTGGCTAATGGCTATTTTGGAGTGATTTACAAGAAATACCATGAGGGAAACTAGAAGGATATGAAAAGGAAGAAGTAAATGATTTCATGTCATGTGCACACCAATTGAATGGAAAGACTTAACCACCTATAGCCAGAGGGGTGGAGGACACCATGAGAACACAGGCCACAGAATCAGCTCAGCAGGCTTCATAGGGGCTCACAGCATTCACAGACCCTGAGAAAAAGGATTATATAAGAAGTAAGCTGAATACAGCATATAAAAATTTAAATTTGTATAATATGCAATACATAACATTGAATTTATATAAACAAATGCAATACATAGCATATATGTAAATCTCAAATATTTGTCTTTGGAAATTAAACTAGAGCATAGGACAAAATTCTGATAATTATTTTTACTACAAACTCTCTTTGGTTCATTTAATTTTCTGTTTCTAACTTGGTTATTTTGTCTTAAGGAAATATTAGGCTATAGAAACCTATAACCCTTCAGAGTTGCAGCTGGCATTTTGAAGAGCTTTGTCTATTGTGAGGCTTTGGTGTGTTTGGGTGTGATCCTCAGTGTCCTTAGTGTCCACTAGGGATAAAGACCACATTTTCAGGGTGGGGCTGTTGGAAGGTGATGGAATGGTTATGGGATGGGTCTCAGGTCATCAGAGGATTGTGGGAGTTCTCTTAAGACAGTGTGAGGCCTCAAGAGTTAAAAAAGGCTATTGTAAAATCTGCAAGCCTGAGCCTTCCAAACTTTTCTATCTTATCTTCCTTATCCATCCTTGCCCTGGAATGCTCTCTTCCTCCATGGCTAGTCACACAATGAAGAGATACTACCAAAAGGCTAGCCTCCACTACAGTCTGTCCCATACTGTTTGAACTTTGACCTTCCATAGATGTGAGCTGATGGAAACTCCTTTCTAGGTAGCCTGGTTCTTAGCTGTTTTGTGTCAGTAAGTGAAAGCTGGTTAATACAGGCACCCATATTTTCTTTTATAAACTTTACTATTTAAAATTTTTCTCTGTTGAGCAACTTACAGTACTTTTTGGTTAACGGAAACTTTCAGATCACTAATAAAGTAGCACATTTCCTTAACTGGACAGGAAAATCAGACCTCATTATTTTCCCTGCTGTTTAATATCTTAGTTTCACATCAACAGAGAATGATTTAAAAAAAAAAACCCACAAAAAACAGGGAACTAAGCAAAAAGTATTTATCTATCTGTCTCAATGTCTAATGAATGAGGCTCTATTTTCAACAGACAGATGGCATTGTCAATCCTAAAACTTGCTAGGTTGCCTTCTGTATGCCATTCTAGAGGGGAAAAAAAAATAAAGGAAACACTCCAAGATTCTTTCTCCACTTTGCAGCAGCAGCAGCAGCAGGGTGTGAAATCATTCTTCCCTTCAGTCTGCTCAACTTGCACTTGATTAGTCTATCAAGCTATATAAAGAGCACACAAAAAAGCATCCCTTAAGCACACTGTCTGTCACATCCCAGACTGGGAAAGGGCACTAGCCAGTTGCTCAAGGATATAGCATTGCCCTTTGTCTTAATTAGCAGTTGGAAGATTGCAAGTTATAAGAAATGGGGTGAGAGAGAGAGGAAGCGAGCGCTGCTCACCTGCAGCCAACAGTGCTACAAACAAGTTATTTTGTTTCCCTTGCAGCCCTCCATCCTCAGGCTAGAGGAAGAATAATCTGATTTCAAAATACGAGCAAGAATGCACTAAGCGGAAATGAAGCACCTCCTGTACATCTGAGGTTTTTTTCCCCCCCTCAAACCAGCTAAGCATTCTTCACCCGGTGCATCCTATTTCATCTACAGACACAGTTTAATTGCTTAATTAGTCAGTTTATTTTTAAAAAGAGCAAGTTCTGCTCTGACCTTTAAAACCACAAGGCATTGCAGAAATACAGACAACATAGCTCTTTTCTTTTAAATTATTAACATTACCGATGTTAAGATTTATGTATAGAACCAAATTGGACTCTTTGATGTCCATAGATTGGTGGATCCATGATACCAAACTATGAGGCAGAATTATGAAAAGCAGCATTGTGTATTTGAGAGGAATCGATGGACCATCTCTTGTTTGGCAGGACTGTATTTGGCCTTGACTTCTAAGGATGGTAGTCAGATTTGCAAAAACAACAAACAAAATAAAATGAAACAAACTTAGAGCCAGGATGGGATATGGAGTTAACCTAAAAATTCAGGTGAATTATCATGTTTTAGTATATTATGTCCAAGCTATGCTGTAGACATATATACATTGGAAATATTTTTGTTATTCACAACTTATATTTTAAAATCTTAAGTTAACATAAAAAGTAATAGATATCATTATGGCATTTTCCATATACATCTGTCATGATCTTATTCATCATTCCCCTCTCTTCCTCCTCATTCATTGTTCAATCTGTGCTTCTCCATATAGTCCCTCCTGTGGCTTTCTTTTAAGATGTATTTCATTACCTTCTCATTCCCTCACCCTACTTCTTTTTAAAAATTCATTCCTTCCCTCACACAGTTACCCTTCTACTTGCATGTTCTACACACACACACACACACACACACACACACACACACACACACGCGCGCGCGCACACACATCTAGTCTCTGCATATGTAGTATTTGTCTTTCTGTATCTAGTATATTTTGTTTAATTATCTCCAGTTCCATCCATTTCCCCGAATTGCCTACAGCTGATTTTTTTCTTGGAGTATGGGCAAAATTCCATTTTTATATATACCACATTTTCTTTATCCATTCACCTGGTGATTGGTTCCTAAACTGGTTGTGTTTCTCAGCTCTTAAGAACTGTGCAGCAGTAAACATGGATGCACAAGTATCTCTGTGGCAGGATGGCTTAGAATCCTTCAGATGTATGCTCCGGAGCAGACTAGCTGTGTCACATGGAAATTCTATTCCTAGTTTTTAAAGGAATGTCTACATTGCCTTCCCTTGTGGCGATACCAGTTTACAATCCTGCCAGCAGTGTATAGTATTCATTTTTTCTTCACAACGTTACCCATGTTTGCTGCATCTTGTTTGATAAGCCATAGATATGCAGAGGAAGGACAGCTGTGGAGTAGGACAGTGGTGGCATGCTAAACTGGCCTTGGATGTTAAATAAAGGAGGAATACATGTGAGGAGAAGAGGGCTGGATGGGGCTGTAGAGTATGAATGCAGTCTTGCTGGTTTTAACCTCAATTCTCCAGATGTTCCGTTCTGAGCTTCCAGGTGACAGTCATACCAACCAGATGTTCCTTTTGAAGCTGGGTCTAAGATGTTAGTTGTGTCTCCTGGCAGTGCTTGAGGGGTCAAGTTGTGAACATGTTTTTTTTTTTTTTTTTTTTTTCCTTTGAGCTAGCCTTAAAAAAAATGTAGAGTTACGGATGCTGGTCTGAGCAGTGGGAAGTCCTTCATAGGTCCAATATCACAGTTCCTAGTAGAACTTGAGTGGCTATTTAGGAGCCCAGTTCTGAAAGCTGGCCTCTCCTCCAACAGCCTTTTGTAAGCTTGGATCATACATTCGGTTCCCATCTTCATAGGCTTGTTAAGGTGGGTCTTGCCTCTGTGTAGTTCCCACATTCACACACCACTTTGAATGTGCCTGTGTACCCTGCAGCCATGTCTCTACCTCACGGAGTGCTGCCAGGTTCTCATTCAGTTTCTTCTTCATAGACTAGAATTGGCTAACTGTGTTTCTGTGTGTAGTCCCATGACACTTGTCCTAAGTTTCCTGAGAGGTCAGGGCATATAGAACCTCTAGCCACTGGGCTGCCAAATCACGAAAGGCTTTCTTAAAAAAAAAAAAAATCGATTGCCTCTCTCTTTTTCTTACTGCTTTGTTGTTTTCTTTTCTAGACAGGGTCTTGCTCTGTACTCAGGCCGACCTTGAACTCATGGTGATCCTTGTGCCCCTCAAGTGTGGAGATTACAGGCATGAGACACCATACCTGTCTACCTCTTTAATATATATTTTTTCTTTTTAGATTTTCTTATGTGTATGGGTATTTTGCTTGCATGTGTATTTGTGCAACACAGGCCTTCAGTGCCCACAGAAACCAGAAGAGGATGTTGGCTCCTCTGCAACTGTAGTTATATACAGTTGTTAGCTACCATATGTGTGCTGAGAACAGACCTTGGTCCTCTGGAAAAGCAGCCACTGTTCTTAGTCACTGAGTCACCTTCATAGCTCCTATCTCTTTCCTATACTCTGAAATACTGTGAAGATTTTGAATAAAAATTTCAGAGTTTGCATGTGTGTATTAGTGTTGCATGTGTGTGTGAGGTAACAATATTCTAATTTATTATCTTGTAATAATGATTATGTTGTCATCTGCTGAACATTTATGCAAACCAAAAGTTGTTCTAAGTGTGCATGTAAATTTCATTTAATTGTTAACAAAATCCTGTTGAGAAGTGTTAGTATGTCATGCAGCACTTTAATTAACACCCACTCTTTAATAGATCATTCCCAAATATAGGCCATTTACAGTGATTCTGTGGTTTGTTAGTCTGAATCATTCTGCTGGTGTTTGCTGGAGTCATGAACTTCAGTGAAAGATAGCATTTATTTAGATAGAAGTTCATTTACCTTTTTTGTTTGTTTGAGACAGGGATTCTCTGTGTAACAGTCCTGGCTTGCCTGTGCTGTCCAAATGAACAAGCAGGACACCAAAGAAAGGGCTGCCAAACCTTGCCAAGACAAGGTAGGAAGGCCCTTTAGAAAATCCTCCTTCACAGATGGAGTCTACCAGATATGCTAGGCCTATAAGCCAAAGATGGATGCCCCAATGTTGCAGAGGAACCTTGTGTGACTGTCCAGGCAGCCAGTTGTTTTTGTCATTTCTCACTTTTTTTGGAAGTTGTTTATTTGCATTTCCTGCTTAATCAGTAGATATTATTTTCTTCTTGTGTCATTGAGGGAGTTAAAGACTAGATAGTTATAGTTGTAGTTTCCTTGTTAAGGTAATCAGAAAAGAAACTCACTAAAGATGTGTAAAGTGTGTAAGTTTGAAAGACATCAAAAGATAGCTTTTGGTTGGTAATACAAGTTAGGATAGAAAGTGAATTAGGTACAACACTTTGGACTCACCAAAACAGAATATTTAATGGAGTATTTTCTCTGAATTTGTCAAATGTTTATAGGCCAGACATTGTTAATGTAATTCTTGACTGTATATATTGTATATAATTATTTTAGTTTTTCTTATATTAGTTACAATCTTCTTTTATTATTTTAGACATAAAAGGAGGAATGTGGGGATTATTGTGTACCCTAATAAAATTTGCCTGAAGATCAGACAACAGAACAAGCCGCTAGAGATGCTAGGCAGTGGTGGCACACACCTTTAATCCTAGCACTCTGAAGACAGAGATCTGTCTGGATCTCTGTGAGCTCAACACCACCCTGTATTACATGAGATTGATTCAGTCTAGGACAGAAACAGATCCAGGCAGTGGTGGCACACATGCCATTAATTTCAGCACTAGGAAGGAAGTGATGGCTGGGCAGAGAAAGGTATATAAGGCGTGAGGAGACAAGAACTAGAGGCTTTCGTCTGAGCTTTTTAGGCTGAGGAGTCATAGAGGAAAGATGTGGCAGTGACTTTTTCCTTTGTCTCTTTGATCTTCCAGTATTTACCCTAATATCTAGTTCTTTTTTTTTTTTTAGTTAAAAAACCAATTTAGAACTTGTGTTACAGTCCTGGATCTTCCTCTATAGACCAGGCTGGCCTCCACCTCTCAGAGATCAACCTGCTTTTGCCTCCCAAGCTTTTGCTGGGATTAAAGTTGTGTGTACCACCACTGCCTGGCTTCATTTAGCTATTTTTCTTCCCAATTTTAATACATTTTACTTTATTTTTCATCTATTTCATACATGTATAGGATGTATTTTGGTCATATCACCCTCCCTCTTTTCTTCCCTAAGATCCTTTCCAACACACTTATGAACCTTAATGTCTTTTGTGGAGAGCCACATAGGTTTCCTAGTGATAACTTACCCAGGGTCTGAGAATCTGATCTTGCTTTACCCAGCGGAGCTGCATAAGGGGATGATTTGACCATGGGTGTGGTTTCCAGGTGTTTGGAAGGGTTTACATTTAGCTGCGTGGTGGGCTTTGATCTTTCAAGGGTGGAGGCCTTTTGTTCCACCCCTTGGCAAAACATCCCTTTTGAATAAATGGAAAGTGCCATTGGGTATTGATCCAGGCTCCCCTGAAACTATCCTGTGTTTATGTCTTTCTTCTTGTTAACTAGGTCTCTCTTTCTAGCTAATATTTTCTTATCCCTATCTCATAAGAACCCTTCAAAAGGTGGAAACTGGCCTCCCACAGTTCTTTAAAAAAAAAAAAAAACTTACTGTGTCCAGTTAGTATTTCCTACATGTGCACAGGTGTAGAACCATCCAATGGAGCATGGGCAACCTACCAAAGACCATGCTCCCAAGCAAAATTGACTCTCCCTTCCATAGCCTTCACTTACAGCCAATAGCTCTACATTAGAGGTGGGGCCTTGTGAACCAAACCCCTCCACCATCCATGCCAGAATTTGTTTTTAAAATCATCTTATAATTATTCTTGGAACTGCTACTTACTTAAAAATCTGCCTGTGGAGAACCTCGAAAATATGCAGGCACTTAGTTTTGCTTGTATAGATAGAAAGGATAACTTAAATGATGAAGAATCTATTGCATCCATTCTTCCCATTCAGAGCAAGCTGACTGAGAGGGAGAGCAATGGAGAGTAATCTGTCATCTACTCATAAAATTAAAAAAATCTCATCCATAACTCTAGACAATTCTATGAAAAACATTATATTGGTGTGTTTTGAGCTAGTCTTCAGTGGGGTTAGATGCACATTTTGAGACATGAATGCATTATGGAAAATGATTTTCTCCAAGCAAATAAAGATTTCATATCCTAGAAAATTAAGTTTCGGACCAGAATATCAAATCAGACAGATGCAATGTCATTTCTTAGCATGTTGGGAAAAGTGTTGAGATATTTAATGCAATCTGGAAGGTTTGTTCACTATTCCATGGACTGAGTGTTTCATTTTGAGGAGAAAACCAATTCATGCAATTTAATTCATGACACGTTATTAAGTGCCCCGAAGTTCACTTATCTTTTTCTTATCTGGTGTTAAAAACTAATTTATTTTGATATGTCATCAATTATTTACAAATTTCCCCCTTTTCCCCAAACTATATGACACATTTTTGTGGCTCTGTTTAGATCTGTATGCCAAGGAATATGCCAAAAATGAAAACAGGTTGTACAGGAATCAGTACAATTAAATTCTTAGTACAATTCAAAATTTTCAGTTTGAGGAAAATACATAGTATTTATTCAATGCTTAGAAATTATATATGTGTGTCTGTGTCAACACATGTGCAAGTGTGTGGGTGCGTGCTTGCTCCAAGGATAAAATGTAAGTACTGTTAGCAACTACATATTGTTATTCCATTTTTTATCACCCCAAAGCTTTAAACTTGTCAAACAACTTTGCTCATCCCCACTTCTGCCCTGTACAATGGGTATAATTACATGACCTTGCCTTAGAGATGTGCCGGGTATTTTTGTTCTTCTATAGATGTTAAAGGTGCTGTCACTGGTGAAGAAGACGATGGCTCTCACTGTGATATTTTGTACTGGACAGTGATTGATGCAGAGACGGTAGAGGAAGTGATAGTGTTGGTTTCCCTACTATTAGCATGACAAATAAGGACGGATTATAACAGAATACAATGGCTAGCACCCTCTTGCCTCAGACTGTCTTATGTATCCACTCCCTCATGGAAAAGCCCCCAAAACACTTTAGTCAACTAACACAGCTGATTCCACACAGCTGTGTCCTTGAAAGAGTGGCATGGTAAATTGAACTCCGTATATTTTGCGGGTGGGAGAAGTGGTTGTTAGAAGCCTTGATTCTTTCTCAATATATTATTATAAAAGATCTTGATCAACCATAAAATACCCAAACTTAACTAAAGGGACAAGTTCATGTACTTTGTAGGGATCTCAGGAGAGTTCATCAACATGAGGGATATAATAAAAACACTACATATCTTTAAATTAGAAGGCATTCATTTATTCAATCAATGCTTACCCTACAAAATTATATTTGAAATAGTGTGCTTGGTATTGGAGACTCAGGGATGGAAAATATAAGGCATGATCTATATTCATGGGGTTTGTAGACCTTGCCATCATTTATTTAATGAGAAGTAAGTACCATCTAGAGAACCCAGTGAATGATAATTCTCCATGATGTGATTTTCAGCTATATAGTAATAATCACTGCAATCTACATGCAAAGAACACTTTCATGGTTTGGACACGTGTTATTAGTGCTTCGATGCAAATGACTTTTTGCCAAAATAATCTGAAGGGATAGATTTATGAATAAAATAGGAAAACAGTTATTTATTTGCATGTATTTTCACAAACACTGCGTGTTTGTGTTTATTTTCAAGTAAATGCACGATCAGTGCCTGCTCCATTGGAAACCAGAATTTGTAAACTTTATGTCACGTGTGCAGCTTTTGGTTTCTCTTCTTGGTACCTTTCTACCTTCCTTTTTATGTATTCTCTCATAGTCTTCCCAGAAGCTTGGAAGGCACATTTAAAAACTTTTCCCTATTATCACACTAAAAAGGTAGACCATGCAGCTCTTACAGATGGTGTTGATGTGTAATGCTCCTGCTGTCAGATCCCAGGGAGGGGAAGGGACAAACAGTAATTGTAGAGTGTGTTGTGATGGAGGGTAATCTGAGCTCCATACTCCATCCTTTCAAGTTGATGGCAGAGGGTGTGCTTGCATTTGTGACCCTTGTGTTCAGACAGCCTGAAGAAGTTCCAGGGCTGTTCTGGGTGTTCCCATTTCCACTAAGCTTTCGGTTTGTTTTCCAGCCATGGTTGTTATCATAGCTGGCAATGGCAATGATAATCGCTGTCACATGCTATTTCTAAGACACATGCAGTTATCTTGCTTGACTCTTTTCCTTTCTTATTTGACAAAGTTTCAAGAGGCAGGTCGTGTAGCTATGTCTCTTTTTAGATGAGGAAAGTGAAATGTACAGAAAGGACTAGAAAAAAAGCTATAAGATTGAAAAATAGAATAGCCAGGTTTCAGTGTAGGTCAGCCTGAATTAAAAAAAAAACTCTCAGAATGTTCATCTCTGTTTACCTTCTTAGGTAAAACAATAAGGCAGAAATCAAGGGAAAATAAGCCATGTGTGAGAAAACAAACTCAAATTATTTGCACAGTGATGGAACTTGGCACACATGTGAAGTATCTATATAAAAATACAATTATCCATTCTTCACATTAACTATATATAACAAGAACAATAGATTCTCACTGTTCTTGTGAAGAAAATAGCTATGAAAAGCAAAGTGAGATCTGAATTATCAACCAGTTAAAAAAGCCAGCAGTACACTGATACCAACCCAGATTACTGTTGATATCTCAGTCAACACAGACTCGAAAGACTGCATTTAATCAGCGTAAGTTAGGGCTAGGAGATGGCTCTGTGGGTAAAGCTCTTACAGCATAATCAAGAGGAACTGGGTTTGAATTCCCAGAATCCATGTAAAGGCAAGTAAGGCAGGTGCATGCATATGCATGCATACACTAAATAAGTAAAATGTTAAAACAAAACCTTTTTCACAGTTGAGCTAATAGAAATGAAAAGAAGAAAATGATTTCCAGGTTTGGAGAAAAGGAGACAGGAAGGTTTTGTTCCCAAGGTAAACGTTTCACTTAATGAGGATGAGTGAAGAGTGCTGATGCCCTCATAGGGTCTAGTGATGATAATTAATGATACTGTATTAAGTAAGTAGGGGAAAACCATTAGATGTTTGAAAGAGAAATTATCAGCTAAGGAGTACTGGATAGGTAGAAATCTCTAGGACAGGAAACCAGCCTGTGTGCCTCCCTCACATTTCACCTCAGGATAAAGCAAGCCTTTGGTTTAAACTGAGTTTCATACTGTACTGCTATCTATATGAATGATTCTCTCTCTCTCTCTCTCTCTCTCTCTCTCTCTCTCTCTCTCTCTCTCTCTCTCTCTCTCTCTCTCTCCCTCTCTCTGTTTTTTTGAGATAGAATCTCTCTGTATCTCTGGCTGTCCTGGAACTCCCTCTGTAGACCAGGCTCGCATTGAACTGACAGAGATCTGCCTGCCTCTGCCTCCCAAGTGCTGGGAATAAAGGCATGAACCACCCACCTTTGTCCCCCGCCCCCACTTCAATATTTTTTAAAGTAAAAGAAATATAATACCACAGAAAGGGAATTAAAACAAACTAGAAATAATTGATTCCCCCCCCCCCGCCCGCCGCCATTTTTGAGACAGGGTTTCTCTGTGTAGCCCTGGCTGTACTGGAACTCACTTTGTAGACCAGGTTGGCCTTGAACTCAGAGATCCACTAGCCTCTGTGTCTGAATGCTGGGATTAGAGCATGAACCACCACCATCTGTATCTAACTTTCCTTCCTTCTTTCCTCCCTCCCTCCCTCCCTCCCTCCCTTCCTTCCTTCCTTCCTTCCTTACTTTTATTTTGTGTTCTTTGGTGTTTTGCCTGCATGTATGTCTTTGTGAATGTGTAAGATTCCCTGGAACTGGAATTACAGACAGATGTGAGCTGCCATGTGGGTGCTGGGAATTGAACTTAGGTGCTCTGAAAAAGCAGTCAGTGCTCTTAACTCCTGAGCCTTCTCACCAGCCCTGACTCTGACTTTTCAATTACAACTTGATTTTCATCATTTGAATCAATTTTCCTAGAAAGCACACAACAGTTTTCATAATTTTTGACTGTTGTATTTGCAACTATGATCAGAGTTACCAGAGATACATTTCTACTTGGACTTGTTAAAAATAATGATGAAAATTACTAGGACAAGTATAGATTTGTTTGAAAAGGAAAAGAAAAAAAAACATTGCCATTATATCTCTCCAAGTGTCTCAGAATCTATCTCCATCATTCAGAAATTTGGCTTCAAGTTCCTGCACAGTCTGTATTCGTTTCAGAGCTCCTCACCTTCTAGACCAACAACCCAGTCAGCATCTTACTTTTAAACTAACGTTTGACTGTCTAGAAGTCTTCATGTCAGTTTAACACTCAATGTTGACAGCAATGTATGGTTTTTTCTCCTTTTTTTATCTATTAAAGTTTCAGTTTCTGTCTTATCTCCCCACAAATTCATTATAAAGACAATATATACTTAAAATCTGTCATTTTAGTGTGTGTGCATGTGTGCCTCTCTCTCTCTCTCTCTCTCTCTCTCTCTCTCTCTGTGTGTGTGTGTGTGTGTGTGTGTGTTGCACTTGTGTATGCTGCATTATAAGCAAAGGGATCAAGAGTGGTGGAAGACTGAAAACTTGGTTATTAGAATGTTGTCAAGTGAATTCATAAGGAAGATCTTTAAATAAAGTATTGCAAAACTAAAGTATTTCTTCCACTAAAATGAGTTAAGGTATGTGTGATTAAAGATATCAATTCCAGATATGTCTAGACACATTAGTAATTAATCTAATTTAATATTGCTCTAATATAGGGGAATCAGGACAATTTTTTAGAATCATAGGGTCCTCAAAATGAATTATTTATCTAGCTATTTTAATATTCCCCAAGTAGCAAATTTATTAAGAAAATTAATATAGTATTTGTGAAGCAATGCTTTACAAATGACATGGTTTTATGTCTTAATCCAGTTGTGTTATTACAAAATATTTTAGAATGGGAAATTTATGAGTAAAATAAACGTATTTCTCAAGCTTTTTTTTGTGATATATATTTTTTATTTTACAATACCATTCAGTTCTACATATCAGCCATGGGTTCCCCTATTCTCCCCCCTCCCACGCCCTCCCCTTACCCCCAGCCCACCCTCCATTCCCACCTCCTCCAGGACAAGTCCTCCCCCGAGGACTGTGATCAACTTGGTAGACTCAGTCTCAAGCTTTTATGTGCTAAGAATTCCAAGACCAAGGAACTAGCAGACCTTTGTCTGGTGAGCATCCAGTCTCTACTTCCTTGATGGTGCCAAAAATGTTGCATTCTTCAAAAGGCATAAACATCTCTGCACGTGGTAAGTGAGATTGCCAATACCATTCATGAAGATGGAGCCCTTACTGGCTAGTCACCCGCTATGGGACCCATCTGTTTTTATTGTTGAATTAGTGATTAAATGACAAAAGGGGTTTGGGGATAAAAAAGCATTCAAACAAGGACATGGCAGAAATATCGCTAAACTGGAAGTTATGTAATTTAGACATGAGGTCCATTCTGTTGTTCATTAGTTTGAGCCACTGAAAATTATTTACTTTCTCTTATCTTAATATCACGAAATTGAACATTAGGAATTATCTTTATCATCTGTCCTAATATGATGATACAACAGTGCCCATCCTACCAAAAGATAACATAATGATTTTTAGGTAGTAATGTGCACAGAACACAAAACCTAAATTTTCATTATAAATTAGTTATATATTTTATATGCTGGATATTGAAAACCAGGATGTCATGCCTGCTAAACACACATTCTACTACTGAGCTACACCCCATCTTGTCTATCCATTTTATCTGACTATTATTTTGTTACAAACATTTTTGAACACTCACTTTCATATACTAGAAATGAAGGTGAGAAAGGACATGAATTAAGAAAGGTGAGAAAGGACATGAATTAAGAACAGTGGCCCCAGACTGGTCTGCCCCAAGTGGTCTATTTGGAAAAATTAAAGTTGATAAGGCTAGAATTTAATAGGAAGCACTGGACTCATAGAAATAGGCTAACATAGGCTCCGTGTAGATGCTGGCATGCAATGATTTCTCAAGGTTTTACATCATCTTTGTAGAACTACTTGACTTTCTTGACTTCCACATCAAATTGGATACCTTTATGAATGCCATGTTATCTTGTTTCTAACCTGGGTCTATTATTTTTTTTACCCACCCTAAGTTCCTATTTAAAGGGTAAACCATGACATGGTGATGCCAAGAGGTAGAATCTGCTGTGAAATCAAATATTAAATTTTAAATATCCCTCTTCTAAAAATATTCATTCTGTATAATTTTGTTCTCACTTTTGCTATCAGATCTGCTCTTGTCTCAGAAAATATGGCCAGAAGACTGACGTTTTTAAAACTCTAAAAGATAGTTAATTTAAAAATACTTCATAAAAGTCTGTGCTCAGCCGGATTCTGTATACTCCTAAAAAACAAACATAATTATACTTTATTTCTGGATATAACATTTTACTTTCCTACTACTGGGACTTTAAATTAAATTTTAGCACTTAAATATATAACTTGATCTTTGCCATTAAATGTAAGCTAAAGATCACACCCCTAATGGGATTACAAGTCAGCCAATTTACTAAAGTAGAGAACTCAATGCCGTGACAGGATTCTGGGTGTATGTTGTTATGATTCATACCAAGTCTCAGCGTTTCCAAAGAAAGCAAGGAAAGTAACACAAAAGAAGATGTTAAAACACACACTAAAAATACTTCCAAGACTTCTCTAGGAGTGGACTCCTTACTCACTTGTATTAGAAACCATTGGTGTGAAGCATTTTTGCCATCCAAATAGTTCAGAGGGAAAAAAAAATCATTAAAAAATAATGCAGATGAGGCTGGAGAGATGGCTCAGTGGTTAAGAGCACTGGCTGCTGTTCCAGAGGACCTGGGTTCAATTCCCAGCACCCACGTGGCAGTTCACAGCTGTCTGTAACTCCAGTTGCAGAGGATCTGACACCCTTTACACAGACATACATGCAGGCAATAATACCAATGCACATAAAATAAAAATAAATTAGTTAATTAAAAAAGAAGAAGAATACAGAAAATAAAAGGAGAAAATTCTGCACAAAGTGAAAGATGAAAGGACTTATAAAGGAAAGAGGGCAGTCAGTGTTCAGGGAAGGATAGAAACTTTGAGAGATCATTAATAAAATACCGTGAGAAGTTATAAATAATAGAAGAAGAAAAATAATGGAAATTGCTTTGTAGAAGGCAAGTTTCTCATTCACTTGAATCATTACAGATGGACAGGAATATCTCACCTTGGAGACCTTGGAAGAATTCCTGGGTCCAAGGGCTGTGTTGTTGTACAGCACTTGAGTCTCACTTTTATTACCAAATATTTCATCCTTGCTGCCCAAGTTATTACCATGGTAATTGTTGAATTTCTCATTATAGGAAGCCAGCTTTTCATAAATATTAGATGTGGCTATTATTGGCAGACACAGTGTCAGTTTCTTAAGAAATATGGAAAAATTTTGTAATTTGAGGTGATTCATTATTTATCATTTTTCTAATTTTAATGAATACAAGTGTCTCATATTCATTAAAAATAAAACAACAAAAATATCCATCAGATCATTCTTCTTTTGATTGATCTGCCCCATTAGCTAAAGATCCAGGCAGAGCACCTGGAAGCGCCTTAATTTTTCTTGTAAGAACATCATCACACTGAAATTATTCATTCTGGAAGGCACTAATTTCATGCAATGCATAAAAGGATTTTTTTCCTGGATTGAGGCAAATTGACATTCCTATTTAAACTTCCTATTCACCCAATTCTTAGTAAAAAGTCATAACTAAACGGAACACATTAAACAGTGCCCATTTAATTTTGGAGAAAGACAGTTTGAAAGGAACTTTGGAGGGTCAGTTTAGAATTGACTCTTTGCTTGCATTATAGACAGGGCAACCAGAGATTTTTCTTTTATTTGTCAGCAAATACAAAGCTGTATGATACTTGTGCATATCAAGAGGTTTAAAGTGATGGCACAATTATTCATTCTTACAGAGATGTGGGAGTCATTTGAGATAAGTGGGTATGCTCATTTTTTCACTGACTAAGGAACTTTGTGGTCTTAATTTTGAGTAGATTGTAGAATTACTCCAACTAATGGTCCCGACAGGGCTACTGCACTATGAGCTCACAGAAGCTGTGGTTGCCCACACAAGACCTGCATAAGAGCAAGCCAGTTAATACACACACACACACACACACACACACACACACACACACACACACACATGGAAGATGAGGGAGAGAGGTTAAGCTGGGAAGTGGATATGGTGGGTGAGATCTGGAAAGAGTTGTTGGGGAGTAGGGGATGTATATGAGAAAACATTGCATACATATGTGAAATTCTGAAAGGGTAAATATAAAATGTATAAAGAATCGCTCCAACTAAGTCTAAACTCATATACTTTTTAGTATATTGATGAGTAGAGGATAAAGCTTCTGAAGATGACTTGGGAAAACTTCATGTAGTTGAAAACAATATAAATAATTAAAAAAAAGTAATCTTTGGTTCTTATTTCTCCAATTTTTCTTAATTACCATAATTTTTTAGTTACCATACATGCCAACTATAAGACAGTTGTTTTGATATGTATAAGACACACACACACACACACACACACACACACACACACACACACACACACATAAAGCACCCATATGGTGGCTCACAATTGTTTTTAATTCCAGTTCCAGGGTACCCAAGGACATCAGGCACACACATGGTGCACAGTCACACATACAGACAAAATACTCATACACATGACATAAAGGAATGACATTTAAAAAGTAAATTCTGTGTTTGTGTGTGTGTGTGTGTGTGTGTGTGTGTGTGTGTGTGTATGTGTATTCGAGCACAGGGTGTAAGGAGGCCAGAAGAGATCTAATCTTTGGAGCTGGAGCTGCAGGCCTGTTGTAAGCCATTCAACCTGGGTGCTGGGAACTGAACTTTGGTCCTCTGCAAGAATACTATGCTGTTATGCCCACTGAGCCATCTCTCCAGACCTCTGTAAGTGAGTTAGCTTCTCTCCTCTTCCTTCCCTCCCTCCCTCCCTCCCTCCCTCCCTCCCTCCCTCCCTCCCTCCCTCCTTCCTTCCTTCCTTTATCTTTCTTTCTTTCTTTCTTTCTTTCTTTCTTTCTTTCTTTCTTTCTTTCTTTCTTTCTTTCTTTCTTTCTTTCTTTCTTTCTTTCTTTCTTTCTTTCTTTCCTTCCTTCTTCTCTCATATTTTACATCTCAAACACATTTTCCCCTCCATCCACTCCTCCAGGTCCCCCCTAACTCCCTTCTCCCTTTTTTATAAAAGCAAAACAATTACTTGAAAATAATGTTCAGAACAAAGGCTTTTCTATTTCTTCGTGGACTCTTCTGTCCTAAGAACTCAGGAGAGCGAAGTGCTAACTCAGAAGACACGAAAAAGAAGGACATTCTTTAGGTCGGCATCAGGAGTTTTCCGTGTTTGTCTTCTCTCCTTGATCTCATTCTGTATAGGTAATTATTCTGGCTCTATAAATATCAGGGCACACTTAAAATGTGAATAAAGATAGAAACCCAAAGTTGTTTCTATCTTTGCACATAACATTTGTCGAGATCTTCATTGTGTTTTAAACTTAGAAGTAACAATTATGGGCTGTAGAAAAGATTGTGTGGCACACCTCACATTCTGAATATACTAAAAAGTATTGTCAAGATGCAGTGGGGGAATCCGAATAACAAGAGAGAAGTGCTGCTAATGAAACTTTCATTTTCTACAGACTTGTCCAGTGCTGGAGTCACTAGTCATGTGGGCTGAAATTCATTAAAATTAAATTAGCTTACAAGCCAAATTTCTCTATGGCATCATTTGTGAAATGTCAGCCAGCCACAGATAGCCAGTGGCTTTCACGGTAGACATGGTGGACACATAGTAGTTGTATCAGTTCTAAATAGTTGTAAAAATCCTACTGTGTACCACTCCCCTAGGTTATGGTGGTTCCGGTGACTGGGTAACTGTGGTACTTGATAATCACATGTTGAGTTTTCATTCACGTGTCTGTATTTCCAGTTGGTCAAAACAATTTTTGAGATAAATTGGGCAATTCCCTTACATTTGAGATAATTTTATATTTGGGTCCTCTGGTAGTTCGAATGTAATTGGCCCCCATAATCCCACAGGGAGTGGCACTAATAGGAGGTGCGTCTTTGTTGGAGTGGGTTTGACCTTGTGGGAGGAAGTGTGTTACTGTAGGGGCAGGTTTTGAGGTTTCATAAGCTCAGATACTCCCCAGTGTCTCAGTCGACTTCCTGTTGCCTGCAAGATGTAGGACTCTCGGCTACTCCTCTACCACCACATCTGCCTGCATGCCGCCATGCCCCCCACCATGATGATAATGGACTGAACCTCTGAAACTGTAAGCAAGCCCCCTCAATGAAGCTCAATGAAGTGTTTTCTTTGTAAGAGTTACAGGGGTCATTGTGTCTCTTCACAGCAGTAGAAATCCAATCTAAGACAGGTCCACAAAATAATATATTTAGAATGTAAGTTTATTATACTTAGTTTATTGAAAGCCAATGCCTTGATGCTCAGCACAGTTTAATTTTAGGATCCAGCAGATGCTGACAACAGATTCTGGAATGCAAGTATTAAAGTCATTGATTCTAAAGCAGTGAACAGAAGATTTCATATTTATGAAAATCTCACAAAATTTTAAAATTCTAATTTCATTCCATTTTTACATTACTATAAGATTCTATTTTACATAAAGGCCCAGAGGCATCAAATGATGTGTTCTGTGAAAACTTAGTAGAGAATGGTAAGTTATCTAGCTAAGAAAGAGTAAGAATTATGTTTTAAAACATGTTCCCCCCCAGACCTACTAAGTGCAGATGGTAGGATTAGTGGACAGCTTGTGAAGTGGATCTTAATAAAATTTAAGGGGAAGAAAATGTCTGAGGTTGGTTCTAAAAGTAAAAAAAAAAAAAAGAAAACAAATCTGCCTATCCTCTAACTCAGCATTCCATGTAGTTTTAACTGCGTTTTTTTCTTTTCTTCTTTTTTTGGCTTTGTTTTTGTAAGTAAATCACTTAAAGCAACTGTATCAAAAGTCTTTCACTGGTTTTTCATTTTGCTGAAACATTTGTATGCTCTGAAATAATTAGTGTTGGGGTTTTTCCTTTCTTCCCTCTGCATCCAGAGCTCTTAGCCTCAATTCTTGTCCCCACTGGGTGAATTTAGGAAAGACAGAAGCTTCTCAGCAAAAATCTCCAGAAAGAACAGTCTCTAATGTCAAAGTCCCATGTAGCTACTCTGAGAATATGTTTTTTTAATTCAAATACTGAACCTGAACTACTTTAAAATGCAATAACCCAGCAACAAAATCCTCCATCTATAACCTGTCCTGCCTGTAAGATGTGCTGGGGCAATGGTGGTTCAGAACATGTGGGAGTGGTTAGTCACTGTTTCATTTAACTTGAGACCCACACCAAGAGAAGCAGCCCACACCCTATGATGTCTGGATGGCCAGGAACTAGAGACTGGATAGCCCAGAGAACTAGGGTAGAACCAAACATGACTGGGAAAAAAAACAATAAAATGATTTGTAATGATATTCTGCTATACTCATAGATCAATGCCTTGTCCATTTGTCATTAGAGAGGATTCCTCTGGCAGCAGATGGGAGTGGGTGAAGAGACTCACAGCCAGAGACATTATGCAGCGAGAGAGTATAATTGGGAGGTCTTCATAGGGTTCCTCTTCTCAGAGATCGGGGAATCCTGTGGAAGAGGGAGAGGGAAGATTGTAGGAGTCAGAGGGGATGAATGGTGGACACAGGAGTACATGCCCCATTGAATCAATGAGACAGGGCTCACATGAGCACACAGAGACTGAAGAGACAAGCATGAGGCCTGCACTGTTCTGCACCAGGCCATTTGTGTAGATGTTATGGCTTTTAGGCTGGTGTTTTTGTGGGACTCCTAACAATGGGAGCAAGTGTATCTCTGACTCTTGTGCCTGCTCTTGGGACCCTTTTTGTCCTATTGATGATTGCCTTGTCCAGCCTTAGTAGGAGGATTTTAGCCTTGTCTTACTCTATTTTATTTTGTCCTGTTATCTGGCGTCTTTTGGAAGCCTGCTGTTTTCTGTTGGAGAATATTATTTTAAAGTGTATCACATTTTTTCCTACTGCCTTTGTTAACAATTCAAAGATACATTTGGTTAAATAAAATTAACCTGTGGGTAGGGGTCAGCAAGGAGGCTAAGTCAGCTGACTGGAAGTGGTAAGGAGGAACCACGTGAAGCAAGGTTTTTAAGTGAGGGCTGAGATAAAGATGCTGGTTTTTTTGGAAGACACCATTAAAGTGAGACACTTAGCTACTAGCTATTCAGCCTTTCTGAGAGAGTAGAATTCCACCCAAACAGTTGAATTGTGAGTTCTTTAGATTTAGATAACTTCCCTTAGTAGCTTTGAAAAAGTCAGTGCCTGAGGGAACAAAATGTGGCTGAAGCCATTGCTTAAGGGGCAGCCACTGTAGATAATCAATAACTGATAACAACAATTTTTTTTTTGAAATGGAAAAGGAGGGAAGTGGATCTGGGAGAGGGAGGGAAAACTGTGGTTGGGATGTATTGTATGAGAGAAGAATCTATTTTTTTTAATACTATAGGCAAAAAAAGAACTAAAGATTTAAGCCCCAAATTATATTTTAATTTTTTTCTTAAATAAATTTTCCTTATCACTGTCTTCTTTTACTGCTGCTGCAAGAAGATTGAACCAAATGTGCTGGTACCAAACAAACAAGTGAACAAACACCAAAACCTACTCCATAACGTAGAAGAAAGAGTGATACCACTTTTTAAAGACCCTGAAGGTTGTATTGATCATACTTTCGACATTTGGAGGATATGAAGTGTAATTTATACAGATACATAGTGAATATCTGCTAGAACTCTTGCCCCCAAATGATTAAACATCTTCAAGCATTTCTAGTGTTTTCTTCTTGACATGTATACTTGTTTACTTTAACTAAGGAACTTTTTAACAAGTTAATGTTAACATAATTAGGTATTTATAGAAACTATAGAAGAGCAAACATCTCAGTCTGTCCTTTCTACTGTAAAAATAAGTGAAAATACAAATATATCCTCTTCCACTTGTTTGAGCAATGACTTATGTGGCATGAAGCTACTGTAGGCAGTCTCAAACATTAGATACTGTGGAATGTGAAATGGAGGTGAAGATTTGGCTCCTGGCAATTCTGGATCATATATAATTTCTGGGTGAGAAGTGCAATGAACAGTATGAATTGAAAAAATACATTTTATAGGTGCTCCACCTATGACAACGACCTATAGATTTTCATGATTCCTTGTAATGAACTATAAAGTGAGGTTGAAAGACAATTTATTGTTATACAAATGCAATTCAACAGCATTCAATAAATGACTTCTATATTTCTCTCTTCTTGTTTCTAGGACAGGACAGTCAAAACTCAGAAAAGATTCTTCTCTTGTAGATCATATTTTCCAGAAAGTTCAAGGAGCAAAGGAATTACAAAATTAAAATTGAAGCCTTGGAGAAGGTGATGAAGGAGCAGTCTCTATTCATGCTGATGTGTGAGTATAGTACTTGGTTAATCTCATTTAAAGCTGTCATATTTGACCTGTGCTTGAACACGAATCAGGTAGTCTGAGTGTATGAGGGAGAAGTTTGAGGGAAGAGTTCATCCTGATGGATTGGCTGGACATCAAGTGAAAAATCTTACTATGTTGCCGTTGTAGAAGGTATGAAGGGCTAAGTAGGATGATAAGGTTAAAGATGAGGAAGGGGGACTGAGGAGGCACCCAGGACATAAAAGGTGATCTGGTCATGTGAAATGAGGAAAGCTAAGTTTACGGGTTAGAATTTAGTTTTGTTTTATATCCAATGTAGGTTTTGAGGAGTGTTGTGTGAGGAAGAGTTTCTAATGGAGTAGGCTGTAAAAACATGTTTGGGGATTAGTTAGGGAAGCTTGTGATATTAGATAAAAATTAAAACTTATTGTCAAATTAGGGCAGTGTGCTGAATTTTATCACTAGACAGGGAAGCATTCAGAAAGCCTTAAATCTGTGACCACCCATAGATTCCTCTTGAACCACATTCAGTCTCTCCATCCAGCCACATCTTCCATATCCTTCTCCAGAGTTTAGCCAATGAGTTTTCCTGGCCTTCCCCATTTACAGCTTCTCCCAGGATACCATATTTAGCCCAGGTTCCACATTCAGTGCTTTGGCTAAGTCTGAACACTACTTCCTACACCTAAACCTACATCTAGAATTCCTCCATAAGCCTCTCTAATGTCACCACCCACATGTCCCTTCTGTGCCACATTCAACCTTGGTACCTAGCTAGGTGTACCCCAGTACTCCAGGCTTGGGACAGGAAGTACATTCTGTCCATGAGCCCAGTCACTTCTATGTATTGGACTTCAATCTACCCTAGCCACTTCCAACCTCTACACTTTACCAATCTGCTCTGTCCATATCAATACTTAGAACTAACAAAAGAAAGTAACAGGTGCAGATCTCCTAAAAAACATACAAACAACATGGAAGATCAATAAAGTATATTCTCTGTTAAACGTAGCAGTCACATAGAATTGTTTGCCAATAAGAATTACCTAGATGAATTCCAGGACACAGGAGATAGAAGAAAACAATAAATTTCCTTAAAGAATTCAAGGAGTTTAAGGATGACACAAAGAAAAGGCTCAATAAAATTAAGGAGAAAAAACTTAAGGAGAATAAACAACTGAGTTTCTGTGCCATAAATTTCTACTACTAAATGGTATTCAATTTAATCTCACAAATTCATGTGGCCATTTCTACATAAGCAGAAACTTATGAAAAGATAATTTAGTGCTCTATGGTTCCTTCCACTGGAATCAGAACTCTTCATGAATTGTGAATACAGCACATAAGCTGTAACAAAATTTGAACATTAATACTCATCTTTTGAAAAACATTTTCTGTATTTTATGCATCATATTCTAAGTGAAGACACAAATTTTATCTAGTAGTAATTACTATTATATATATTTATAACATGATTTTCCACTTAAGGTTTATTATATTTCTTATTTAATAATTAGTTTTTAACAGTTACTATATTAAGTGAATAAATCAGGGTTAATGATTTGATTATTTCTTGAGAATATGCTATAGCTTATATTGACTAAAATTAGTGACTTAAGAATATAAAGACATTTAAGCTCATGTTGTTAAAATGGTTGTAAAACTTTAGGCTATAACTAATGATGTATGGAAACCATTTGCCCTCACTGCTATTTTAATGTAAAGGTTTTCATATTTATTGTGTTTTTCACTTTTCCCACTTTTAAAAGCTGATATTTTATTAAAATGTGCTAATTCTTTTGTGTCTTCACTGTTCATATTTTAATCGTTGGACTGAATTTTGCTTTATTTTTAATGACTTTCATGCTTTTTAAGGGAGGATTTTAAGAAAGATTATTTTTTATTTATACAAGTGTTTGTGTGTGTGTGTGTTTGTGTAAAAAGATGTTTTTGTGTGCATGCCTATGGATGCTCAGCAGAAGATTGCTGATTCCCTGGAGGTGGAGTGAGTCAGCTGATGTGAATGTAGGGAACAGAACTTGCTTCCTTTGGAAGTGAAAGTTGTCTGAGCAGACTGTCCATCCCTAAAGGAGGAATTTACATTGTTTATGGTTGCCAAGAGTTTAGTTAACCGTGGCTAGGAAGGCATGGCAGTGTAATGCAGTCCACATCATGTCTAGCCAACAAGCAAAGGGAAAGGGAATATGGATGCTCATTTCTATGACTTTTTTTTAAAAAAATAAACATCTCATTTGCAATTATCCTAAAATCTATTGATTTTATTCATTTAAGAAAACAATCAACCAACCAACCACCCAACAAACAAACAAAAAACCCTTTTCACCTTCCCTGGGCTAGTCACATCATTAATCTTAGAAGAGAATACAATATCGCCACGTTGTGAGACCAGCATAATCCCTAACTACATTTAAAATTTTATTTCTACACCAACAGATAAGAGTTGCTAGCACCCTTGTCAAAAAAGCTTCTATTTACAACAACTGGAGTTGATTATGCAAAACCACAAGGGACCCATTGCTGAGATCGATGGATTATGGGCAGGCCGGACCCAGTGGATACATGTGGATCACATCTCCTACATCTACAAAGTTCAGAGAACATCACAGAGGAGAGGGTGGAAAGGTTGGAAGATCCAGACAACCAGGAAGCTGGTGTGAAATAGTACCTCCTAAAAATGGCTGAATAAACAAGACTGTAGAACTGGCAATGGCAATAGACGGTGGTAGTGTGGAAGAGGGAGTCTTGCTAGGCCACACCCTCAGACAAGGAATTGCAGGCAACTGGTGACTGCTGAGAGAAGGCGAGTTAGACTCTGGCAGTGAGGAGTCCATAATTGGTTGTCAAATACAAAATGGTCAGCCCTGAAACCATAAACACATAACCATCAAAACAAAACAGACTTAGTAAGCTGGATTTATCAGTGCACACACACACTCACACACACACACACACTCACACACACACACACACACACACACACACACACGTAACAATCATAATTGGGGAAAAGAGATGATCAATTTGGTAGCTATGGGGGACATAGAAGGAGCTGGAGGGAGAGGATTTGGGAGAGGTTGGAGGAAAGGAAGGGAAAAGGGAAAGTGATGTAATTTCATTCTAATTAAAATGTATAAAAATAAAAAATTGGGGCTAGAGAGATGGCTTAGCAGTTAATAGCACTTGTTGCTCTCACAGAGGACTCTGGTTTAATCCCTACAACTCACATCATGTTTCATAACCATCCCTAATTCCAATTCTAGGGGATCTCATACCCTTTTTTGAATGCCATAGGCACCAAGTACATATGTGGTGTACAGACATACATGCAGATAAGACACTTACACATAAAAGAAAATGAATAGATCTAATAAAAACATTTTTAAATGTAGGAGAATAAAAAATACATTAAAAAAGAGAAAACTTCTGATACTTAACAAAATATAATCAGTATGTCTATTAGTATTGTAACAATTCTCTAGAGGAACGGAACTTATAAGATGAATCTCTCCCCTCCAAGCATGTGCATCCACATGCACACACACACACACACATGGATTTATTAGAATGGCATACAGCTGTGGTCCAGCTAGTCCAACAATGGCTGTGTACCAATGGAAGGTCCAAGAATCCAGTAGTTGTTCATTCTATAAGGCTGTATGTCTCAGCTGATCTTCAGTTCAAGGCAGAACCCCAAGGAAGTAGTCTCTAATGCCAGTGAAGGGCTGGACTTGCCAGTGAGAGAAAAAGAGCAAACAGACAAAGAAAAGATAATCTTTCTTCTATGTCCTTCACATAGGCTGCCAGCAGATATGGCCTGGATTAAAGGTAGATTTTCCTACCTCAAACAATCTGAATTAAAGGTGCATCTTCTCACCTCAAGAATCTGGATTAGAATTGGGTCTTCCCACTTCAAATAATTTAATTAAGAAAGAAAATCACTCACAATTATTCCCAGCCATTTAGGTTTTAGTTAATGTTAATTCTAGATGTAGTCAAGTTGATAAGTAAGAATTGGCATTATACTATCTTTAAGACATTTTTGAAATGGAGTAATTTTGTCTAATAGTGTGAGAAAGACATGTATCTAAATATTTCTTCCCCTACCTAATAGATTGCAGTAGCTGCCCAACACTTATATTAAATAACTTTTCTTTCTTCACAGTGTGTTGTGATGTTTCATTCAGGATAAGTCCCAAAGAAAACTTGCCCTTCCTAGGTTACATCATCTCACCCAATGGTCACATGGATATTCTGTTAGAATCCCTAGCCACTCCCTAGCTACATGGGAGTGCTGTCCATCAGTCTGGCGGAATGCCTAGTCATCCCAGGGCCTTAAGTCCTATGTAATACATGCACCTCATGATCAAGTAATCTTTGAGCAGCATGATCATGTAATCTATGCATGCATGGTGTAGCTATGTAAGCCCATATGCACATGCTGGGGGAACCCATAAAAGCAGATTCCACCCATTCTTCCATCCCCTTCTTCCACAATGTTTGCTTCCAATAGGCCTATTGCACACCCCCTCTTTACCCTCCCCTAATAAAAACTCTTATAGTGGGTTTTCGTTGTACCTCTTGTTTTCTCTTGCACAGTAAATAGCGCTGCAAATAAATAACATACTCGGTTAGTAAGCTTTCAGAGAACTGAAAATATCAATGGGATTTCTTTCTCTCAAAGTTCTCTTCAGGAGGCCATGATTAAGTGTTTATCAATGTTGACCCTAAAAACACACAGAGAGAAAATTATTCACCATTCCATTTGGCACCCAGTGTTTGCTAGTGTGACCTCTGTCAGAAAGAGGATGGGCATTTTCTACCATCAAGTAACAGAAGAGTGGCTATTGAGAAATTGATGACACTTCAGTGGGGTGCAGATGCCTAATACAAAGACGAATTTAGAGATCCCCCAAGTAAAAGATTAGGGAAAAATATAGAGGGCTGGGGAATATTCGAGGAAACAAAAACTGAAATTTTAGACATGAAGGACTACAGGTAGTGTAGAATCATCATTTTTTTTTCCTCTGATGTTTCAGACATCAAGCAGAGCATAAAAGAGCATTTAGGATTGCATATAATTCTTGCCATGTCCTCATTATTTATATTTTTAAAGAAACTCCTCCTTTTCAAAGGAATATTTAGTGGAAAAAACCACATTCTCACTCTTCTGTACTTACTAAAAGAGATGGCAAACTCCATATTTGGTGCATTTGAGATGAAAATGCGAATGAAGGAGCAGCTCCAGCTAAGGCGGACACTAAGTGGTTCCCACACACCCATCGCTGCTGTCTGGGAGAGCCCTGAAGTGCTACCATGAAGGTGTGAGCATCAGGAGACCTGCTTGGCAGTTCATCTCCTGTCTGTTTCTCTTCTGAGTGTGGAGCTCAACCTTTGTGTTCTTTCCTTTTTCCTTTCCTCTTCAACATTTTAGGCAAAGCTCATGTATTTATCTCCTTAGACCTCTTTTCACTTTAAAATATCTTGCTGGGTGATATCAACTATATGCAAATGATCTCCAAATTTATGGCTCTGAGTTCTGCCCATTCAATTAACTTAAATGTCCCACACATTGCTTCTGGGATGATTCTTGCAAGGCCCCCACAGGCGGATTCAGTATTTTCAAAGCCTGCTTCATTATTCTTCCCACCCTGCATCAGCTGCCTCTTTTATATTCTCTTTCTTAATTAATAACTTCACCATCCACCTAGTCATTCAAGCAAGAAATATTACAGCTTCCTTAAGCATTCAGTTTCATATCCCAGATGAAATGTTCACATCCCATAGCCACACCAGGCCTGGGGTAGGGTGTATCTACTATAAGCTCCTGCTGTCTTTCCCTCATCCATTCTAGCTCTCAACTATTTCCTTTCCTATAGACAGATTTTTGTAAAATTACATATTTGATATTGATCATTAATTTGTGTGTGTAGTGTACATGGTGAATGCATGCATGTGGGCATTTGGGTGTGTGCACCTGAGCATATGGATGTGGAGACCAGAGGAGGATGTCAGATGTCCCTTTCTATCACTGTCCACTATTGACTTGAGATGGGAAACTCATTCTCTGGATCTGGCTGTCTCCTCAGGACAATGCTGGGATGACTGGTTGGCATAACATGCCCTGCTTTTTATGTAGGTTGTGGGGATTTGAACTCAGGTTCCTTTGACTGTATAGTAATCATTCTTACCCAAGGACCTACCTTCCCAGCTCCTGTAGTTATTTCAGTGAAAATGCAATGACTTTCTCTCTATTTACAATAATGCTGGCTGTGGGCTTGTAAACATATCACATACAACATAAAATCATCTTTTTTATGTTGTATGTGATATGTTTCCCATAAGTCTTTTATTGTGAAACAACCAATCTAATTACCTGCATCTAATTAATCTGCCTCTAATTATTTGGTCAACTGGTTTTTGTGGGTTATGTTTCTTGATTTATGAATATTGAACCATGTCTGGGATGTAACTGACTGCATCATGTTGAATCATATATCCTCATGTGTTTTTGAATTCACTTTAGAAGTGTAAAGCAAATTTTTGCACCTATGTTCATCACACATATTGACCTATACCTTTTGATGTTGAGTTTTTGGTTGTGGTTAGAAGGATTTTTAATGACTCACTGACATGCCCATTGATCAGTGTATCGTTCAACTCTCACCAAAGACTCTTCTTGCAGTAGATGGCAATTAACACAGGGCTCCACAACTGGTCAATGTGTAAAAAACAAGAGACTCCAGAGTGCTCAGCCCTCCATGAGATGTCTATACAACGTTCAAGCCCTCAAGGCTCAGAGTTATACATGGAAGAGGCAGGTAGAAAGCCTCAGAGCCAGCGTTGACGAATGCCTTCAAGAAAACAACCCTTTCCAGACACAACCAGGCAGATGCATATATGAGCTCACAGTAATTGCAATAGCGTGTACAAGATTTATGCAAGATCAAGTTAGACAAAAATCTCAGCATTGACTTGGGTCCTCTGGCATGAAGTCCTACCTATATCTGAAGAACTATTGGCATTTGGTTGCTGCTTGGAGAAGGAAAGTCAGTTTTTTTTTTAGTGGTGTGACACTTAGTATATGGCCCACACTCCAGTGAGTGCAAGCCTCACACCCAGAAGTAGTTGGCCAGCACAAACAGCATGTGTGTGGGGGAGGGGAGAGGGAGAGAGGGAGAGATGGGGAGAGGGAGGGAAGATGAAGTTTTTTGGTAGCCAGAGAGATGGGTGAGGATTTAGGAAGAGTTGGGGAAGGTGAGAATGTGATCAAAATACATTGTCTGAAGTGCTCAAAAATTAATACAAACTCTATTAAGAAAAAGAGAATGAACAGGTTATCACTACTCCACCCATTAGTAGACTTAAAAATTTCAAATCAAGAAATTGATGATAGCTCTTGGAATGTGCATCGTGTTGATAAGTGGTGATGTGCTGTTTGACCTCACTGAGAAGCTAACTCTGGAAGCAGTGTCCTCTACCCCATTTCAGACCCAAGCATGTTTGTCTCCAAGTGTCCACCATGGCACCTTGTTTAGGGATGGGATGGCCCTCCCTTCATCTGTGACAGGAAAAGAAGAGAGGCATGATTAGCTCCTCCCACGCCACCCCCCAGTTACTACGTCCTTGGACACAGCTAGAAGGTAAGCCATTCCAACAGAGGTTACTGTTATTTCCCCTGTGATATGAGAATCCCTGTGCTATGGGATGGTCTGTATGTCAAATTTGTTGCTCTGATTGGTCAATAAAAAAAACACTGATTGGCCAGTGGCTAGGCAGGAAGTATAGGCGGGACTAACAGAGGAGAAAAGAAGAGGAACAGGAAGGCAGAAGGAGTCACTGCCAAACGCCGCCAGGACAAGCAGCATGTGAAGACACCAGTAAGCCACGAGCCATGTGGCAAGGTATAGATTTATGGAAATGGATTAATTTAAGATATAAGAACAGTAAGCAAGAAGCCTGACACGGCCATACAGTTTGTAAGCAATATAAGTCTCAGTGTTTACTTGGTTGGGTCTGAACGGCTGTGGGACTGGTGGGTGACAAAGATTTGTCCTGACTGTGGGCAAGGCAGGAAAACTCTAGCTACATCCCTGAGTGGTAATGGAAAGCCAGAAGTTCAGCCATGCAGAGCTCATCCATGGAGCAAAAGTTCAGTTTGGTAACTAGCTGATGTCTGGATGATTACCAAATGCCCAATGTGATGATGTCATCTATTGGCTGCTTACTACTTATTTTATGTAAAGCCTCCTAGGCGGGGATGCTCTGCTCCATCTGGGACTCTTCATCAGGAATACTCTTTATTTTCCCCAGGCAATTTCTGCTGGATGTTTGTAAGCTCCAGATTTGATGATGCTAACTTCTGTTTGTTCTTTTAGTTCAGCTACTCTACCTGTCTCTGTTGCTGGATATTGGAAGCACCCGGTTTGAGGGTGTTATTTGCTGTCTATCTGCTTCTTCTCTCTCCCTACCTGCTAATGACTATTTATTCTATTACTTGCTGTTTATTTAATATATTCACGCATTAAAAGAATGTAGAATTAGGATGGAGAGATGGCTCATTGATTATAAGTACTTGCTGCTCTTTATTCTTTTTGGGAACCCAAGTTCAGAACATTTCTGATGGGAAGCTCACAGATCTCTGTGATTCCATCTTTAGGGAACTCTGGCCTCCATAGGCATCTTTGCACATGCGCACACACATAAATGTAAATAATTTAAAAAGATGTAGACAAACTAATCTCTCCTTTTATTGTAACATTACATCATGTCAAAATCTCTAGGAACACCTTTCTTGAGGAAGATATGAAATACTTTCTTAACTATATTCACTGGTATTAAAACATAACAGTAAGCAGAATGGGATGCACATGGCTTTCTAAATGCTGTATGTTTAAAAATATTTATGGAGAAAATGGTTTGAAAAATCATATCATTTGAAAAATTTCTATTGAAGTTTTATTCTTAGTTCTTGTAACTGAAAATATAAGTAATACTAGTTAACATATTTATCCATAGATCTCACTGGGATCATTCATATAATTAAAAAAAACATGGTAATTAAGAAATATATAATAACCAATCTCCCATTTATTTCAAACACATGAATGCTAAGATCATGTTGCACTGAACAGTGTTAATGAGCCATAAGCTTCCTCTGCTAGATGGTGCCCAAGGTTTTGCTGGAGTCTTCTCCACAATTTGTAACATCTAGGGTATGACCTCTTTTTCTTTCACCCTAGGATAATTAGAGTGTGTGAGATACAGATGTTTCTTTTCATTTCTTGTGAACACTGAAGAATTAACGTTTTATCAAATCTACAAGGTACTTGGTGTCTTACTCTTTTATATAGTAGCAACTGTGGCTATACAAGATGGTTCTAAAACTAGGCTGAATGCTTCTTAGATGCTGACACAGATATTCTGAAGGAAACTGGCAAATTAAGATATCACTACTCAAGTCTGGGTGTTTTTTTTTTTTTTTACCTCAGTTTATCAAGCATTAAGACCAACAGTTAATAAATGGGACCTCATGAAACTAAAACCTCAGCATGGGGAGGAAAGGTGGACATGACGTCCCTCCCTAGCTGAGGAGCTATTGGCAACTGACAGCTTTTGGGAGAGGAAGAATCCATTTTTTTTTAAAGAATGTCTTAGTCAATGTTGTATTGCTGTGGAGAGACACACCATAACCACAGCAACTCTTATAAAGGAAAGCATTTAATTGGGGCTGGCTTACAGCTTCAGAGATTGAGTCTGTTGTCATTGTGGTGGGGAGTTTGGGAGTATGTAGGCAGGCTTGGTACTGCAAGTCCAGCCTTAGTTGCATACTTTTTTCAATAAGGTCACACCCCTTAATTCTTATACTAAGCATTCCAATATACAAACTTATGTTGGGGAAGGGCATTCTTTCTCATTTCAAACCATTACAAAGAGAATGGCCCCTGTTAGATATACCGTGGTCCAGTGAAAGGCCACATATCTAAAAGTATATGGGCAGCACAAATTGGGTTGGTGAGGGAGGGGGTGAGGATGTAGGAGGAGCTGGGAGCAGGGAGAGAATATGATCAAAATACATTGTAGAAAATCCTCAAAGAACTGATAACAAATATTTGCTGGGGGCGGGGAGGGAAGTTTCAATTCCTTGTGGACCATTGTTTTAAAATGTTGGGAGCTAACAGGAGGAACACAGGGGTCTCCCATTAAAATATTTTTGATCCTGCCTAGATGGTTACAGTTCCCCACTATTGATTTATAGACCTTCATCTTGAGGCATTTTGTGTGAAAATTCTTGAGATATGCCCGTATGTGAAATGGATATCATAAATGAAATACAAACAGGGCTCAAGTTTTGTGTCAAGTGACTGCACAAGAACCATTGCTCCATCACACATTGGCTTTAATTACATTGTGGAAGGACTGGCCCATCACCTCTATTTTTGACTTTAAGATAGGGTCCTACTCTGAGGTCCTACAAGTGGCCTCAAACTTGTCATCCTCTTGCTTCAGCCTCCCAAGTTCTGGGATTCTAGGCAACTGCCAATGTGCCCAGCACGCTTCATTTTGATTTGGATTTATGCCTTTAAACAATGTATTATGTAAACAAACTGTACTTTCAGTAAAGTATTTTATGTATTCATTGTCTCTCTGAAAATACTCCTTTTATAAAATCAGACTCTCTCGCGGCACCTGTAACAGGATTTTTGCATTCCCAGCTTCAGTTTCCATAACTCACATTTGAAAGAGCCAGATTCAAGCCACTCCATCAGATAGGAAGCTCAAAATTAACATTTCAGGGCTTGAGGTGATGGATTAGTAGATAAAGTGTTTGCTACATAAGAATGAGGGCCTGATTTAAAATCTCCAGCACACACACACACACAAAAGCTGAATAAGCTGGCTCACACACTTGTAATTCTAGAGCTGGTGGGTAGGATGGGGTAGGGGGAAGGTAGGGGTGTGTTTGGGGACAGGTAGGTCTCAGGAGCTGGCTAACCAGCCTATCTAACTGAGACAAGAAATTCCAAGTATTGCTAACTGGAAGGTCAGCCTTCAGGCAGCATGAAGGCATGCAAAACAAACAAACAAACAAACAAACAAAAAATTCACGAATGCAGCAAGAGCTACAATTTTTTTTATCTGAGGGGAAAATAAGGAAACTCACTTTCTGATTGCAACTTTCACTTTTACTCCTCTTGACAAAATCTTCTCTGAAAATCTCTCTTGCTTTCTCTTCTGCCTAGCTATTCATCCTCTCTCCTCAGCTCCCTCTGCATATCCACACACACTTACACACTCCCCTCTCTTTCAGCACCCTCTCACTTCAACCACCAAACTGGACAATTTTATGTTACATTTTCAGGATCTGACCCATCTGATCTCATAACTCATGATAAGTCACACAGTTTTTCTCAGGCGAGGGAAGACACATTGACTGGCTAGTGGGTAACACTTGGCCATGCACGTAGCTTTTTCCCCAGACAGAAATTCAGGGCTTAAAAATAACAATCAGTTGGCTGAACTCTGAGTCCTGTAACATAAACTGAGGCTGGGAGCATGTGCAGAAAGTCAATTACTGCAGAGGGCTATTTCTACCAAAATTGCTTCATGTCTAACCTTGATTCAGCAATAAACATTGGGGAATTTGTCCTTGTTTTGAATTTATCCTGAAGTCTAAAATTAGCTGTCTTTGTAACTGAGCATACTGTTACTTTCCTTTATCAGTTATGAAAAAATTGTAGTATTATTTCTATTAATCAGAATTATGACGCTCAAGCCAAAATCATCTTCCTGACCATCCACAGCTATATGGGTGCCCCAAAATTGAATATTCTCTTGAGATAAACACACCAGCAGTGGGGAAAAATACCCATAGCAGGTTTTAGGGAAAAAAAATGTAGTGGCACATGAGAGAAATTACAGACAGGAACAATTGGTCATTTACAGTCAGTGGTCCCATGGCCTTGCCAGGTGGGGCTCCTATCAGAAACTTATTTGTCTGGTGGGTTGACCTGTTGAACCCTAGTTGTCACCTGCTGTATACTCCCATGGCCTGTAGTAAAGCCATTGCTACTAGTAGCTGTCAGCATCCAAGTTCACCGAGAGACTCGTCTCAAAATAAACAAACAAGAAACCAATAAATAAGGCGGGGAAACCCAATGTTGACATCAGCATGTACCTTTATAGATAAACCTATCCATACACACATACGTGCACACACCCAATGTACATTTTTATTGGTTATTAATATTTCAGTTAAGCTTAAATAGTTAAAGTCTTTGTATAAGCAGTTTTTCTTAGTCCCAAATTCCGCAGTTAACTGTTAAATGCCTGCATTTTCACTAACCACTCCTTTAAAAGGAGAGAGGGAGAGAGAGGAAGGGAGAGACAGAGAGAGACACACAGAGAGAATTGTTCCTTTATAGCCATCTTCCAAAAGTCACATTTTTAAACAGGCATGCTCAAAATAGTAATTTTAGTATGCCATAAGTTAAAAACAACAACAACAACAAAAAACCAAGAAAACCCCAAAGAAACAAAACCCCCAAAGTGTAATAGCTAGAATTCTGCTATTCAATTATTTTCAGGAGCACTAGGGACAGATTAAATTTTGCTCCATGCCGTTACAGACACAAAAACAATTACCTTAAATCATTATAAGTTTACAATACACTAGTGATCGAGAATTCTCCCTGGGGAGACTAACACAGTGAATTGGTGCAAAGTAGGCATCCATGAGAACGTCCAAGTATTTCTTGTCTCAGTGTGCACAGCTTGGAGAACTAAGTTCTAAGAGAAATCAATATCCCCTGGGTCCACCCTACACCAGTGGCATCTGGGTTCTTTGCTTTGCCAAATCAGAGAATGAATACCTTAGACAAGGGTGGGTGTAGAAAGGAATTTTATTATAGGTGGGAGGAAGAAGTCAGAGACAGAGAGAGAGAGAGCTCCAGTGTACTCAGAGTGGGTCCCAGAAATGAGATTTCATTGAGTTGCTGGGTTGAGGCATGAAGAGCTGAGCTGTTCACTCCAATGCCCCTCCACCACCACCATCACACACACCATGAAGTGTACAGACGTTTTGGGCACATTCTCAGGTAAAATTTACAGAAAGTGGTGCCCATCTATGCTGTGTAAAAGGAGCAGAAATACCTTAAGAAGCTAGAACAGGAACTGAAATCCCCTTCTGGCATTTCTGGTCTCTGCCTAGGATAGAATCAAGAAGACATCTGGCTTTTGGACCAGAATCAAGACCCCTGTCTCTAACCTCCTGACCAATTTCTACCTGAGGTTTTCACCAGTCGTGTAAGGCTATGAGTCAGATAGTCAGCGGGTTTGGAGGTCACTGAGAATGGACATCCCTCATGATTAGATCTGGATCCTAATTCCTCTTGCCTAACACACCAATTTTAAGGAAGGGAAGATATTGCAGCTGTGTTAAAAGATACAATTTTATTTTCAAAGATAGTCAGTAGGCAATAGTTTTCTGCCCCTGTACTTTATTTCTAAGGTGCCATCAGCTATAAATTCTGGTTATTGCAGGAAAAACATTTGTGCATTGGATAACATAAGGCATTAGATATTTTCACAAACTTATTATACTGAAAAAGACCCCAAAATGATTTAGTTCTTTTATCTATTTCAGAGAGGGTTGAACTTAAATAATTAATAATAATGGCTGTCCAACTCCCTGATCCCAGTTCAAGGGTGACTCTTTCACATTCTGTTTTTGGTATGGTCACTACACAAGGTGTACTATATATTTGAGGCTGGTGCTAAGCTTAATGGTTTTAGTTGGAATGTCTTGCCATTTTCAAAACTGACTTTACACATGATAGAAGATAGAAGAATGATTTATTTCCTTCCCAGTATTCTTATAGCTTCAAACCCCAGGAAATCATCATTCCTCCTAATATATAAAGCATTATAAAATTTTTCTTCCATATAAAGACATTTTCATAAATCATTTTTTCAGACATGATGTAAAGATTTAATTGATTAAGAATCATAGTTCCTCTTTTGGCTCTTCAAGCTTTTTACTATTTATCTTTTTATTTTGGTTATTTTATTATCCTTTAAACAAAACACCAATGTGCCCATGACAATGTAGCAATCAGAGTTTTCATGTTGTAAAATGCATAGGAAAATTTTTTGTGACTGTTGTTTTCTTATAGATTAAAACAATCATTGATATAACCAACGTTTATTCAAATAGCCAGGAAGATGAAATACAACTAAATAATAGGGGGTAGCAACTAAATAGCATGAAATTTAACTTCTTCATTTTCTGTGTCAGTATACACATAGCAAATTATTTCTAGAAGTGGTTTGATTTTTCTCTGGCACTTATTTTATATTTTACTGTAATATTGATTGGACAAATGCATACCAAAATGTATATTAAAACTCAGAAATGACAAATATGCCTTCAGATTACAATCTACATTTACTTCATTCTTACAACCATTTGTGGGAGGCATGAAGACTGTGATAAAATAAAAGGTTATGAAAATCATTTTGTTTTCGTCTTCAAAATCTTCCATCAAACATCCACTAGCTTTCAAATAACCAATCTTACCAAATTTGCTCAAATTGACAGCAAATCCTCCTTGGGCTGGAAAGATGTCTTTGTTACACAGTCACATGCTGCCAGCATGCAGAGAATGATGTCGCCCATGTAAGTATTTTCTAAGCACAATGAAATAGCTTGGCTCAAACTCAGATCACCCTTGTCAACATCATCTTCATCATCAAATCACCATGCTATCATCACACTTACAAAATTTAAACTCATCACAAAACTGCAGTTGGTTTCTGTTTCCTTCATTTTTTTTTCTATCTGAGACAAAGTTTCTCTGTGTGTTCCTGGCTGTCCTAGAACTGGCTCTGTAGACCAGGCTGGACCAGGCTGGCCTTGAAGTCAGAGATCTGCCTGTCTCTGCCTCTCCAGTGCTGGAATTAAAGGTTTGTGTCACGATGCCTGGCTCTTCTTCAATCTTTTAAGGCTTTCAGGTTTACAGATTGGTTGGCAGGCAACGTGGAACACTTCATCTAAGTTCACTAACTCTTGCCATCTTGCCATATTTCCTTTACCTCTTCCCGTGTTAATATACATGTCATAGATAACATGTTCCTCCCTCAGACCTTAGAAATTAATGGTAGGCATCACAGCATTTCATCTTTAACGAGTTAGTACACTTTTTCCCAATAATGACTATATTTACATATTGTAGCTAGAGTTTCCTGCCTGGCCCACAGTCAGGACAAATTACTGTCACCCACCAGTCCCACAGCCGCTCAGACCCAACCAAGTAAACATAGAGACTTATATTGTTTAAACTGTTTGGCCTAATGGCTCAGGCTTCTAGCTATCTAGTTCTTACATCTTAAATTAATCCATTTCTATAAATCTATACCTTGCCACGTGGCTTGTGGCTTACCGGCATCTTCACATGCTGCTTGTCATGGCGGCGGCTGGCAGTGTCTCTCTCACTCAGCCTTCCACTTCTCAGAATTCTCCTCTTCCTGTCCTGCCTACTTTCTGCCTGGCCACTGGCCAATCAGTGTTTTATTTATACAGAATGATATCCACAGCAACATATTTAATACACATCAGATTTAGGGAACTTGCCATTTACATAAGATATTTTTTAGCCTAAGTCTATAGCTATACACCCTCATGTTTAATAATATCCTTACTAGTATTTTTATTTCAGGATCACACATTATTGTTTTGTTTCTATGGTCTTTGCCTTTGTTTGCTTTTCTGTTTTTCTGATAAATAACATGAACTAAAGTAACTCAGGGACAAAAGGGTTTATTTCATCTGACCCTTGCTGGAAGCAGTTCCTTGCCAAGGGAAGTCAGGACAGGAATTCAAGGCAAGAACCTGGAGGCGGTTCCTGAAGCAGGGATTATGGAGGAACTCTGCTTATGGCTTGCTCTAGGCTTCTGCTCAGATAGGTTTGTTCTGTAACACAGGACCCTGTGGAAGTTGGCACTACTTACAGTGGACTAGGCCCTCCTTCTAATAGCAATCACAAAAATGCCTGTAGCATACCCATAGACCAATCTGATGAAGCAATTACTGAGTTGAGACATCCTCTTCCATGGTGTGTGAAGTTGACAGCCAGGACTAGGTCTCCTTTAAAAAGAGGCTAACTCAAACTCTACACCTTATATGATAGTGATATTTTGAAAAGTACTGCAAGTCACATTATTGAATGTGAATTTCTCTCAGTTTAGGTTTACCTAGTTGCCTCTCCATGAGTAGATTAAGATTATTTTTCTCCTTATTGAAGTAAAAGTTCCTGATGACGAAGGGCCTAACCATCTGTGTGAGCTGAGCTTTTCCTCTTCAAAAATCAATAACCCCTTCAGGTTTTTATATTATTCTTTTTTTGCTGGTCAGTATATGTGCCAGCTAGTTTTATATTAACCTGATATAAGCTAGAGTCATTAGAGAAGAGGAAGCCTCCATTAAGAAAATGCTTCCAGAAGACAGAGTTGTATGACATTTTCTTAATGAGTGATTGATGGGAGAGCCCAGACTGTTGTGGGTGATGCACCCTCTGGGATGGTGGTCCTGGTTTCTATAAGAAAGCAGGGTGAGTAAGCCATGAGGTGCAAGCCAGTAAGCAGCTTCCCTCCATGGCCTCTGCATCAGCTCCTGCCTCCAGGTTTCTGCCCTGCTTGAGTTCCTGTCCTCATTGTTTTTGATAATGAACTGCTACATGGAACTGTGAGTAAAACAAACCCTTTTCTCCTCAAGTTGCCTTTGGTCATGATGTCCCATCACAGCAGTGGTAACCTTAACTAATGCAGTATACAAAATAAAGACTTGCACTCTGCCGTCTTCATACATAGGTACCATGCTTCTCTTTTACTCACCTTTTCCATTGTCCACTGCTCTACAGCTTATCTTCTCCAGCCAGTTCCCTTTCTTAGCTCAGTTAGTACTCAGCTTAGCCTTCCCATTACATTCATTCCATTATTCTATTTCTCTGCAATCCAGGGTGATTTCTCATTTTCTGTCACACTCATTTCACGTGCAGTCCCCTGCCTATTAGTATTTGCCACCTCTGTCATCAATAGTGATGGCATAGAAGAAGATGCATGGAGAGTAGGAAAGAAATGCAAGGATGCTGCACATCGACCAGCTGAATCCATGCTATATATGCACTCCCTCTTCACTATTTGTCCTTTACTACTTGATCTCTTTAAAATGGGAATAGTCATAACTGTAACCACCCTAGGCAGTTGCAGGTAGTCTTTCTAGGTATCTGTGATAGTGATAGTGAGAAAAAAGTTCAAAGACACAATTTTATTAACAATAGCCTGAAAAAGACACTTTGGAGTAAATGTAGCCCAGGAATTGAAAAACAAAGCAAAACAAACAAACAAACAAACAAACAAACAAAACAAAACCCATTACAACACTGAGAAAAATTTAAGGAAGACTATAGAAAGACCTCCCATGCTCACAAATAGGAAGAATTTATATTATGAAAATGGATATCATATCAAAAGCGATTCACAGTCAATGCAGTCTTGATCATAATTCCAACACTGCTCTTCAAAGAAATAGAAAAACCAATTTTAAAATTTATATGTAAACACAAAAGACCCTGGATACCCCAAGAATCCTGAATAAGGATTCTTATTCTTCTGAATAAGACTAACAATGGAAGTATCAACATTCTTGATTTCAAGTTAACTACAGAGACATTTTGGATAAAAACAGCATGAAACTGGCATAGAAATAGACATATAGAGCAGTGATATAGAATATAGGACTCGTTTATGATTCCATATGACAGACATCTGATGTCTGACAGTTTCCAAAAATAACATACTAGATGAAAGACAACATTTTCAACACACAGTAATGAGACATGGAGACGATGAAACAAGACCCGTATTTATTATTCTGCACATAAATCAAATCAAATTTGATGAAAGAACTTATTATTAGATATGGAACTCTTAAAACACTAGAAGAAAAATATGGAGTTCATTCCATAATGTAGGCATAGTCATAGACTTTCTAGATAAGACTCCAGTTGCTCAAGAACTAAAAACTATAATCACCATGTGGAATAAAGAAAAAATTTAAACAGGAACAAATGGGATATTATGACATTAAAAAGCTCTGTTCAGCAAATGATAGTTACACAAGTGAAGAGAGAGACTACAGAATGGGAGAAAATGTTCAACAGCTATACATTTCACAAAGAATTAATAACCAGAATATTCAAAGAACTAAACAAATCTTAACATCAAAAATCCAAACAACCAAACAATAGGTTGTGTGACTGAACAGAGAACCCTGAAAGAATAAATACAAATTGTGTTTACACATGTTTACAATATTCAGGAGAGTATTAATGCACAGCAGGTTGGGATGTCGATTTCCTATGTTTGGGTTTTGGGACTACAGTCTCTATCCCAGTTCTTCTACATGTCACCTACAGTCTCATAACTTCAGCAAGAAAAAAAATGAAATTACAAAGTTTGAAGGTAAACAAATGGAGCTGGAAACAATCATTCTGAGTGAGATAATCCAGACCCAGAACATCACATGATTTCTGTCATTTGTGGATGTTAGCTTTGAATCTTCAGGTATTTACATTTCATTTGGAATACATGTAGAGGTCAGAAAATTAGTAGGAGACCGTGGTGGGGTGGATTTCAAGGGTAGAAAGAAATAAAGCAATGGCATAAGAGCCTAAAGGGCATCCATGGAAGAGGACAGGTTCAATTGAGGTGGGGGAGAAGAGTCAGGTATAGGATGGAGCATGGAGGAGGATAAATAACTCTAACATCCTCTTAAAATTGTCATACAGTAGCCTACCCACTACTGGATAACCTTCTAAGAATATGTACAAATAAATATATACAAAGAATTCAAATGTAATTACTCTACAATGGGATAACAATGACCTATTAGATACCACAGTGTAAAAAATAAAAAGCCAGGTGCCAGGAATGGCTTTTCTCTTTTGGAATTATTTCCCAGTCAGATCCCACATGTCTACAAACATCATAGGCTAATGCTAATGCTATTGGTTATCTTTTAGAACTTGACTATAAGATCTCATTGCTAAAGACATCATGTGGTAAGTTACAGAATGTGAAGATATAAAGCTGGTAATGACCTGGAAGCTTCATCCCCAATGTATAGCTTTTAGAGTGCATGCTACTGGGGGACAAAGTAATCAGCTATGAACTCAGTGACGTACAGTAATGAATAGCCTATTAAGAAATGTCCACTGGTGCAATGTAAGGGTGGCATAAACATCATGGGGGTAACCAATTCTGTGACAGAATGTTTTCTGAGTAAACACAACACAGATACCACCAAAGTCTAATGTGGTGAACCAATCAGTTTTATTGGGATTACTTACAGGAATATGTGTGAGAGTTTACTTATAGGAAGAGGAAGAGAAATAATTCATTGCTGATATATAAGTCAAATATACCATTTTCTCCCTAACTTGCTTTTTGTTCATGGTGTTGTGTTGTAGCCATAGAAATCCTAAGACAGTACTAAGACAGGTCAGAGACATATTCATAAGTAAGTTCTCTTCTTCTACTATGTGAGTTCTAGCAATTAAATTCAGTTCATCAGGCAGGTGTCAAATGGTTTATATAAGCTCAGCTATCTTGCTATCCCGGTGAATCCATTTTATAAATACAGTTTATATAGTGCTGAATGGAAAAGCCTATTACTTTCTGTTGACAGATTTTAATGAAATTCTACTTAACCTTAAATCATGTCCACATGACTTTAAAGAGCTATGACAAAACTCTGACACAATCATAGTTTTCAACTGTGTCATAGGAAGCCTATGTTCAGTTCCATTATGAGAAAATGTTCTAGAGATTTGTTTTCTGTCAATTTAAAGTTTTGTTGCATTATCAGCAGATATGATACAATGAGTTACCCGAGCTCTTTGAATTTGTAATTATTTGCTTTGTGTCCCCCAGTGTGGTCTATTTTAGAAAAGCTTCAGTTACTTGAATCTGCAGGAGTGGAGGTTTGGAACTATGAGATTTCAAGGGGAAAACCAGGGATAAGAAAATAAAGAGGACAGAAAGCTGGGGTCAGGAGGACTAGATCAGCTGATGGCTCATGCCAGCAAGTTTATTTAGCAGCACTGTATCTCATCTACTGTTTGCAGTGGGAAACATGGACAGAGTCAGCATAAAATTACCACAGAATGGGACAGAGTCAGCAGGAAGCTTATCAAACACTGTAGTGTAAAGAGAACACAGGCTATCACAAGTGTGTCACAGACCAAGCACTCAGCAGCCTTGGGACTGATAACTACAGCATTTCAGGGGAAAAGTAGAGTTCCTCGGACTGAAAACTTGTCTCCCTCAATGTCGTAGATCCAGCCCTACTGGGAGAGGACATAGAGCTAAAGTCACCTTTGTCCTTTCATCAGGGCCTCTGATAGAGCCTTGGCTTGGCCTTGCCCCAGTACTTTTGGGTGCTGATGAGAAGAATGTCTATATTCTTCGTTGCCTGGTTAAAATATTCTGTATATATATGTTAAGCCCATTTTGTTGCATGTTCTCAGTTAATTTTGTTAATTCTTTGTACTTTTTGTCTATATCACATGTCTATTGGAGAAAGTGGGGTATTGAAATTACCTACTATTAATGGATTGATGTTAATCTGTATCTTTAAATTATCTTATGAAATAGAGTGCATCTGAGTTTGGCATATGTGTGTTGAAGACAGTAAGCAACAGTTAATTAATTACTATAATAATTAAGTGTCCTTTTTTATCTCCTCTGATTAGATTAATTTGAAGTTTACTTTGTCAGATATTGTGAAAGTAAAGCCTACTTGCTTCCTGGTCTCATTTGATTGGAGTACTTTTGTTTTTCCATATGAAGTTGAGTATTGTTCTTTCAACGTCTGTAAAGAATTATATTGGGATTTTAATGGGAATTACATTGACTTTGTAGGTTGCTTTTGGTAAGATGGTCAGTTTTACTATGTTAATCCTACTGATCCATGACATGGGAGATCTTTCCATCTTCTGATGTCTTCTACAATTTTTTTCATGAAAGATTTGAAGTTCTTGTCATACAGGTCTTTCACTTGGTTGGTTAGATTTACTCCGATATATTTTATATTATTTGTGGCTATTGTAAAGGGAGTTATTTCCCTAATTTCTTTCTCAGCTTGTTTATCATTTGTATATAGGATGGTGTGATATTTTGTGTGTGATGTAACAAATAAAGCTTTCCTGAAGATCAGAGTGCAGAGCAAAGCCACTAGATAGACATAGAGGCCAGGCAGTGGTGACACACACCTTTAACTGGGAGGCAGAGGCAGACAGATCTCTGAGTTCAAGGCCATACTGGGTTACAAACGATTAATCCAGTCTAAAAGAGAAACAGAGCTAGGTGAGATAAGAGGTGGCAGCTGTGGTTTGCCCATTTGTCTCTCTGATCTTTCAGCATTTACCCCTATATCTAACTCCAGGTTTTTATTATTAAGACTAATTAGAATTTATGCTATAGGATGACTACTGATCTTTTTAATTTAATTTGTTTTGACTAAAGTTGTTTATCAGCTGTAGGAGTTCCCTGGTAGAACTTTTGGGGTCACTTATGTATACTATCATATCATATGTGAATAATGACACTTAGACATTTTCCTTTCCAGTTTGTATCCCCTTGATCTTTTTTTGTTTTCTTATAGTTCTAGCTAGAACTTTGAGTACTATATTGAATATGTATGGAGAGAGTGGACAGCCTTGTCTTGTTCTTGATTTTAGTAGAATAGTTTTGAGCTTCTCTCCATTTAATATGATGTTGGCTATCACTTGTTATATTTTGATTTTATAAGGTTTGGGTATATCCCATGTATCCCTGATCTCTCCAAGACTTTTATCATGAAGGATGTTGGCTTTTGCCAAAGGCTTTTTTCAGCATTTAATGAGATGATCATGTGGTTTTCTTTTGGTTTGTTTCTATGATTGATTACATTGACAGATTTTCATACGTTGACCCATCCCTGCATCTGTGGGATGAAGCCCACTTGATCATGGTGGATGATCATTTTGATATGTTCTTGGATTTGGTTTGGGAGTACTTTATTGATTACTTTGCATCTAGGTTCATGAAGAAGATTCATCTGTAATTTTCTCTCTCTCCCTTTTTTGTTGTTAAGTCTATAAGTACCTCTTTTCTTTATAGACCACAGACACCAATTCCATTAAAAATAAACCACAATGGCTTTCAAATAACAAAGTATGAATGTTTTAGGACTGCCTTTTACATAGTCTTGAAACATTGTGATTCTAAAATAATGTAGATCTCTGGGACTCCCTGTGGAGGTTTTTGACATAAGCAGTACCATCTTTACTGCCAGGACATTACGAACTAATACATTGGGAACTTCCAAATGTAAGTGGGATTATTTTATGAAATACAACAATTGTGCTCTACAGGTGAAACCTGAATATTGAGTTATTTTATTTTTTAATTGGGTAAAGTTTCAACATTGAACTCTTTCTTTTTAAGTGAAAATTGAACACTGGGATCTGATTTCTCCGCTGAAACTTGGATAATTCTTTTTCAAGTTGTGATAATTTTTCTCATATGAAAACAAATAAAAAAGTAAGAAAATCAAAAAAAATGAATCAACAAACAATATTGGGTGTTTCATGAATCCTAGATGGCCTTGGAAAAAGAATCTGGAGCCAGATGTCCGGGTGAAAGCTGAAAGATCAGAGAAGAAGAGCAAGCCACAGCTACCACTTCTTACCTTCCTAACTCCTCAGCTTGGAAAGAGAGCAAGTTCCTGTCTCCTCCCACCTTATATTCCTTTATCTACCCAGCCATATCACTTCCTGTCTCCATCATTTATCCTAAACAAGAAAATGCACTACAGACTTAGAAATACAAGTCAGTTTCATGGAAGCATTGTCTAAATCCAGGTCTCCTTTCCTTATGTTTGTCTGACTGACATCAAGTTGACAAAAACTTACCAGCACAATGAGATTCAGTGGATCCAGAATCATTCCTCTTCAACTTCTCTGACACCATTCTGAAACATGATCAATGTGAGGGTGTCCTCTATAATTGTTGAATCGGATATGCCGCTCTTAAACATTGATTATGAAGACCATGGCATCTCTGAAGTTGATATATTTTCTGTGAATACTTTTTGTTGGAGACTTATTCAATTTCCAGTCCTACTTTCAATAGGACTTTAATAGGTATCTTTAAATCAGGAAACATTAAATTACAACCTAGCTCATGAGTTCAACCTAGCTCACAGCTCATCTGTGCCACTGAGTCAAGATTTACCTTTGAAAATGTATACTCTAACCCTATAAATAGAATCACACACTGCTCCAAAATGGGCTAGGCTCAATGCATCATATGCATGTTTTGCAAGTATGGTGTGGTGATTTAGAAGAAAACATCTCCCAAAGGGAGTGGCACTATTAGGAGGCATGGCCTTGTTGGAGGCAGTGTGTCACTGTGCAGGGCCAAGCTTTTAGGTCTCTTTTCTCAAGTTTTACTCAGTGTGACAATCAATCAACTTCCTGTTGCCTGCCTACCAATATGTAAGTACTCTCATCTCCAGCACCACATCTGCCTGAAGCCATGCATCCAGGACTGAATCTCTGAAACTGTAAGCAAGCCATCTCAATTAAATGTTTGCTTTATGAGTTGCCATCATCATGGTGTCTCTTCACAGCAATAAAAAACCCTAACTAAGACATACGGTCATAGGCTATCTATCTTTATTGATAAAATTTCCCTAGGACCTAATGACCTGTTTCATACATGACTCCGCTACTTAGAATATCTTTCATGCTAGATATCAGGGCCAAGTATAATCATACCACTGAGCAGTGGAAAAATAGTGGTCATTCAGTTAATTTTTGATGATGCTTATATTTTCCTTTGTACATGAGACATTATATTCTCAGTGATATATAGATATGGGTTGATGATTTGTCAGAGAATATATTCAATGTAATGATTTTAAGAAAATTTATGGAATTGCAAATGGAAAATAATATGTTCATCAGTTTATGAGACTGAAGTAAAAAATTTCCAACAGATGTTATGATCAGATTACTAGCCAATAAAAAGTGATTTCCATCTACACAAGACTCTTGAGTTCAACTCCTGAACTCACAGTTCATGGATAGAACCCACCTTCCAAAGTCGCCCTCTAATCTCCATATTCATCATCATATGCACATGCTAAGAGTCATTTACACAAATGACTCATAGGCAAGACCACTCGCACACAGAATAATAAACATAAGAAGTGCTTTATAGTGAAAGGAAAAGGAAGATATGGGAGGTAAAAAAAAACAAACAAAACAAAACCATGGGACAAACAACATGAAAACTACAGGAGAGGAAGTCTAGTACAGAACTAATCAAGCAGAAACATAACGAGTGAAGCAGAAGATGCAGAACCCACATGCAGCCAGAGGAGACAAGGGGGAATGAAAAGGAACAAAATCACCTTATGAGCTTTTCATGATGTCATCAAGACACCTGTCAGTGATTTGGATCCAGGAAGGACTAGAGAACTATCAGTGCATGGAGGATTTATTCAAAGACATAATCAGAAATCTTCACACATGCAAAACCAAAAACAAACAAAAAGCAAACTAATATGAGTTGTGAAAAATCACCAATAAAATTTAAAGAAAGAAGGCAGTCTCCTCACATATAGTATTATTCAATCTTGCCACAGTCAAAGAAAGAATGCTGAAAAAAGAGGCAAATGAGGCTGTAGATGTAACCGTCTTATTAAATAAGAAACATAGAGCCAAATACAGAGTTAAAAGCCCAAGAGGTCAGAGCAGTAGCTGAGAGCTGAGACTTAAGATTGCCATTTTTACCCTTTGTTGTCACTATCGTTCTTTCTCTCAGAAAGAGACCTACTTCCTGTGGATCTGTCTTTTTATTGACTTTGTGTTGTCTTCTCATTGGTTGTAAATGCAACCACATGACCTCCTTGTCACTGCCTGTCTATACAGACCTCCAGGTCTTCTATGGTTGGTATTGAGATTAAAAGTATGTGTCTCCATGCTGGCTGTGTCCTTGAACAGGCCTGAGTTGTTTGTAACACTGGCTTTAAGCAAGTAGCTCCAGAGGCGGGTAACCAGTTATAGCTACAGTCGGTTGGGCCTGGGGCCTAGGCCAAGCTGGCCCTAGCTGGGGAGCCAGGGAGCCAGCAGGCTGCCAAGCCACCAAGCCGCCATTAAGAACCGAGCAGTATTTAATGAATTCTTGCCACATGGGTGCCAAATGTAGATGTAACCGTCTTATTAAATAAGAAACACAGAGCCAAATACAGAGTTAAAAGCCCAGGAGGTCAGAGCAGTAGCTGAGAGCTGAGACTTAAAACTGCCTTTCTTACCCTTCGCTGCCGCTGTCGTCCTTCCCCTCAGAAAGAGACTTACTTCCTGTGTATCTGTCTTTTTATTGACTTTCGTTCTGTCTTCTCATTGGTTGTAAACCCAACCACATGATCTCCTTGTCACTGCCTGTCTATACACACCTCCAGGTCTCTATGGTTGTTATTGAGATTAAAGGCATGTGTCTCCATGCTGGCTGTATCCTTGAACACACAGAGATCTGCCTGTCATGTGATTAGGATTAAAGGCAGGCACCACCACCGCCTGGCTTCTGCTATGGCTTGCTATTAGCTCTGATGCCCAGGCAACTTTATTTATTAACATACAAATAAAATCACATTTCAGTACAAATAAAATATAACCATATGAGGCTGTAAACAGAGGCAGAGCTTTTCTGTCACAAAAGCCTGGTCCCAAATAAACACATAGAAGCTTATATTAATATAAAAATGCTTGGTCTATAACTTAGGATTACTACTAACTAGCTCTTACAACTTAAGCCATTTCTATTAATGCGCGTATTACCCTTAGGCTCCCTCACTACTCCGAGGCATTCCTTTAATTACCTGAGCTGACTGTAGGAGCTGTTCTTCCATGGTCTGTGATTTTCTGGTGCCCGAACAGCCATCAGTAAAATTACCCAAGGGAGAAGAGGTAATTTTCTCAGAGGTAAAGCCCCAGGTGGAACCTTCTGGGAATGTTCAAGAGAGACACTCTCTAATAGTCAGATAGCCCTCAGCACTCTGAGACCAGCTCCCATGATCAGCTCAGGGTAATATAAGGAGTGCCTCAGAGTATCGGGGGTTAGGAAACTTTTCTATCTGAGGGTAATTAGAAATAAGTTTTAATCTGTCTATGACTGGTGAAATAAGGAAACAGACATGCTTTCTGATGTTAACTTTCTCTTTTACTTGATCTTAAGAATGGTCTCTGATTCTTTCTATCTACACACAGCTACATATCTCCACACAGCTGCATATAGCTACATGTCCTTATATACATGCATCTTTTCACATGGCTACATCTTTCTTTTACATACATTTCTCTTCTATATACCTCTTACGTACAGCTTTGCCTCCACACAGTTATAAATGTCCACACAGCCATAGCTAAACATCTCATTTACATAGCTCTTTCACCATACAGGACTTTCCATAGTTCCGAGGCACAGCTCCTCTACATAGCAGCAGCTCTTATACACAGATCTCTCTCACACTCACTGACACACACACACACACACACACACACACACACACACACTTCTTCTAGATTATTCACTCACTCTTTACTCACTCACTCTTTCACCCACTCACTTCCTTGTACTTTTCTCATGCTGCTGCGTCTTCATCTCTCACTCAGCACACACAAGCACACACACACACACACACACACACACACACACACACACACACTTCACTCACATTTTGCAGTAGCTCTCATATAGCTCTACGTAGTCATCTCTCTCCATACTGCTGCTGCTGCTCCCTCACAACCGAACTCTGGACAATTATAAGTTATATTTTCAGGGCCCTACCTATTCTCAAAACACAAGATAAGTCACATAGTTTCTCTTAAGCTAGTAATGTCACATTGATCCATGCACGTAGCTGTAAATTGGTGAGGGGTCCCATTAAACATTAAACAATTGGCTGAACCTTGAGTGGTCAGGGTACATGCAGAAAGGGAGCTACTGCAAGGAGTCAATCTCAGTGTAAATAGCCTGGCCTTGATTTAGCAATAAACAACACCTGGGAATTAGTCTTTGTGTATATTCTGTAGAGGCAGCTTAGTCTGTTTAGGACTTGTGCTAAGGTCTTTGCAAAATGTGTAAAAGGTTGTCTTTGAGACTGAGAATACTGTTACTTTCCTGTGTCAGTAAAGAAGAACATTCAGGTAATATTTCTGTTCATCAGAATTTCACAGCTTCAACAGAAATCCAGAGCTAAAAGTGTGCCCAGAGATGCAAAACACACTAGCAAAGGGCTGTGGAAAGCACCCCACAGCTATTCTTATTAGGGAGGCATAGCAGTGGCACCTGAGAAAGTTACAGACAGAAAACAACCAGTCTCCACAGCCAGTGACGCCATGGCTTTGCCTGGTGGGGCTCCCCATCAGGGAGTTATACCTCTGGTGGGTTGACTTGGCAAACACTAGTTGTCACCTCAGCATGCTTACTACTAACTAGCCCTTACAACTTAATCCATTTCTATTAATCCATGTATTGCCCTGAGGCTCGTGGCCTTTACCTCTATCCCATCTTGTGTTCCTAAATGACTCTAGATAGTGTCAAGCTGACATAAAATTAACCAGCACAATTGACCACGTGTCAACTTGACAAATACATACATTATTACGCAAGTGGATTTGATTTTTCCTTTCTTGTCTTGAAAATGGTATATTAATACCACAATATAAAACATTCTGACTTTTAAAATTCCCACAATCTTTAAGTTTCAGACATATTGAATGTATTTCAATTTCTTTACCTTACCCAAAATCTCTTTCAAAGTTGGAAGCCTCTGTGCAATTCCAGTCTCTTAACTGTAGGCATAGGTAAAATAATAAAAACAAATTACTTCTTATTTCAAAAGGGAAGAGCCAGAAAAGATTAACAATCTGATTAAAGCAAAACCATGGTCCAACAGTGGAAAGAATTTAATGGTCGGTGTCTGAGACCCACTCACAATCCTATGGGCTCCAAAGGTCTTTCAGCTAAGTTCCCTTTCTTGGGCCTTGCCATCCATACTACAAGCAGCTTCTTTGCTAGCCTCAAGGCTGTACCATTTCGTGGATGCTCCTGCCCTTGGTGGCCATCTCATGGAACCGACGTTTCCAAAATGTTGGGATCTCCCACTGCAAATGGCCTGTGCTTTCTCTAGTATCCTTTCATGAGCTCTCTTCGGGGACTCTGACCTCACTATATGATTCCAAGCCTCAGTTTTTCTCAAGGAACCATTCAGTCTTGGAGCTTCTACCACAACTGAGACTACACTTCTCTTCTACCCACAGCCTCTCAACAGGCCAGGTCTCAGCTGTTCTCTTTCATGTCTTCAAAACAAGATCCACCTGCTGACTCTTAAAGTACCAAGTTTGGCGGCCAGCATGAGCAGCAGCCTGAGCCTCTCTGGACCACAGATTCTGTGTGCTAACCGTGAGGAAATGCACAGGAGATTTTTGCCTCAATTATACTGATCTCATTTTTTTTTCTGGAAAAAACATTGATTCATTTTTTTTCCCATAGGGAAATCATTTATTTATTTATTTATTTATTTATTTATTTATTTATTTATTTATTTATTTATTTATTTATTTATTTATTTTATTCCTCTCTCATATATCTCATTCGGACTTGTTTCCCCTCCTTCCATTTTGAAAAAATTAATTTGTAATGTTGTGAGAGAGTATAAAATAACTACATCCTTTCCCCCTTCCCTTTCCTTCCTCCAAAACCTCTCTTAGAACCTTCAATGATCTCTTTCAAAGTCCTGGACCCAGTTTCCATTGCTGTCACATGCATGCATATATAATGTTTATATGGATAAATGTTTATATAATGTTTATACATATGCATTCCTAGATAGGACTTGCTCAGACTGTAAATATTATGTCTGATTTCAGGGATTGCCATTTGATATCGGATTGCAAATTGGTCTGCTCTTCCCTGGGAAAGGCCATTTTTCCCATTCCCATTATTTGCCTAATGGTTTTGTGTGTAAGGATGAGGCCTCTTGGGATTTCTCCCATCCATTTTGGCATATCTATTATTGTTGTCCTTGTCCAGGTCATGTTTGGTCAGTCACACTGGTGAGTTTATATGTATATCTTATAAAATTACTAGGAGGCACAATCCCAGAGTAAAACTCTCCAATCCTATGGCTCTTACAATCTTTCTGTCTCCTCTTTAACAATGTTCTCTGATCCTGAGGTGTAGGAGTAGCTTTGTCAATGTATCTATTAAGACTGGGTTCCACAATTCTTGATTTTGATTGGTTGTAGTTTTCTGTAAGGTTCTTGATCTGTTGCAAAGAGAAGTTTCTTTGATTAAGGGGTAAAGACTACACTTATTTGTGGGTACCAGTACAAATATTTAGAGTGTAGTTAGGAATTATAGTGAATTACTAAAGTGGTGGTTGTAGGTTTTCCTTTAAGAGCCATGATTCACCAACCCTGGTTAGTTGCCTAGGTTTCCAGTACCAGACGTGATTTATGATTTCCCTTTTGTTGAGAAGTTCTAAAGTCCAGTCAGAGCTTTTGGTTACAGCTGAGGTATGAATGCCACTACTTCATCCTTAGGATTATTATGTCATGCTAGTTCTTGTGGTTTATAAGCCCAATAGCTAGGTAGTACTTTTGGATCTCTCCCTCCTTTGAAAGCTTTCATGGTACCTTCTTATACCATGAAAATTATTTCTTAGAGAGGAGGTGTTCAAGTCAGTTCCCATGCAGGAGCCTCTGAACCCTGTGTCTGGTGTACAACATCTATTCGGCAATAGGATTTACACTACACTTCAGAGAGCAACCAAGAGAAAAAGCAATAGGCTGTATATTTTGGAGGTCTCTTGGATATTCCTGACCAACACCTTGAAAGAATACTTCTCATTCCTGCTATGAGGATTTTAATTAGGAGGCCTTTGGCTCTTGAATGGAGCACTGGCAACCAGTTGAGAAAATTTCATTTAAACTGTATATGTATATTTATCCACAGATTAATTTGCATTATCAGTTTTAGGTAGATAAAATCAATAGTATGCTTCCTTATGACTTTTTCAGACATCCTTCCTGTTATTTTACTGCCTTCCCTTCTTCATATGTCTTTTTCTCCATCCCATATCCCTTTTTTCATTTTCCAAATCAGATCACCTGTGCCCTAACAAATTCCTTTCACTGTTGATCCCCAACCACCTACCCAAGCAATGGTTCTGTTTTATTTTCTTGATCTCTCCAGTTATTCCGAGATCTGTACGTATATCCAAAGATTTTGCCCTGGGAACATCAATGGAAGGGTATGTGTGTATGTATTTATCTAGAAAGGTCTGGGTTGTCTCACTCGATATGATCTTTCCTAGTTGCATCCATTTATCTGCAAATTTCATTTTTTCTTTACAGCTGAGTAGTATTCCACAGGATGTAGGCACCACATCCACATTTTCATTATGCATTCATCTGTTGGAAGACATTTAGGTTGTTTCTATTTCTTAGATATTGTTGTGAACAGAGCAGCAATGAACATGGCTGAGCAAAGTGTCTTTAAAGAAAAATATTGAGTCTTTGGGCATATGCCAAGGAGTTGTACAGCTAGGTGATATGGGAGATTTATGTTTTAGCCTTTTCAGAATTTCCTGCATTGTACCAGTTTGCAACCCCATCATAAGTGATTGAGGGTTCCCTTTTCCACATACCCACTCCAGAAGTTTGTTGGTTGTTTTGTTGATCTTTGCTATTCTGACAGGGGTATAATGAAATCTTAAAGCTGTTTTTATTTGTTTTCCTTAATTACTAGGGACTAAGAATAGTTTTCAAGATTTTTCATTGGCAGTTTTTCTTTTGTTGAGAACACTATTCTGGTCCCAGTCTCCCCACTTTAAAAAATTATTTTTTCAGTACATCCTGTCTGCATTTTCCCCTCACTCTGCTCCTTCCAGTCCCTGCCCCTACTTTTTTGATTCTTTATTTTCTGAGGTCATTATGTATTCTGAATATTAATGCTCTGTCAGACGTATAGCTAGCCAAGATTCTCTCCCACTCTGTGGGCTTCCTCTTTTTCTAGTTAATTGTTACTTAAGCTTTTTACTTTTATGAAGTCCCCCCTGTTAATAGTTGGCCTCAATCTTGAGTGAATGGACAACTATTCATGAAATCCTTTTCTATAGCTATATCATGTAGGTCCTACCTATAGTTTTTTTTCCCCTGTAAATTGCAGTGTTTTGGGTTTTATATTAGGTTTTGGATACATTTATAGTTATATTTTGTGCAGTGCAGTAAACATGGTTCTAATTTTATTCTTCTGCATGTGGATTCCAGTTTTCCCTGCACCATTTGTCGAAGATTCTTTCTTCGGCTTCTGCTTTTGGCATTTTGTCAAATATGAAGTGGCTGAAGTTTCATGTGCTCATGTTTGTGTCCTGGATTTTGTCCCACTGTTCTACATGTCTGTTGTTGTGCTAGTACCATACTGTTTTTATCACTATATCTATTGAATATATCTTAACATCTGGAATTGTAATCCCTCTAGCATTGCTCTTTTGCTCAGGATTGTTTTGGCTGTCTGGGGTCTTTTGTGGTTCCATATCATGTTTAGGACACATTTTTCTCCATCTGTGAAGAATGAGATGGGGATTTTGATTGAGATTGCATTGAATCTGTAACAGCTTTTGGTAAAATGATTATTTTTGCAATATTAATTTTATCATTCCTGAGCTTGAAATGTCTTTCCATATTCCAGTTTCCTTCTGTACCTGCCTTTAGATGTTTATAGTTTTCATTGTGGAGGTCCTTTCCTTCCTTGATTAGGTTCATTCCTAGATGTTATATTTTCTTTAAGGCTATTGTGACTGAGAGTTTGTCTGTGATCTCTTTCTCTGTACATTTGATGTTAGTTCATAGGAGTGATATTGATTTGTACAAGGTGATTCTCTGTACTACCACATTGTTGTATTTGTTTACCATTTCTAGAAGTTTTAAGATAGAGTTTTTGGTATTTCTAGTGTATACTTAATGACATCTGCAAATACAGTTTGATTTCTTCTTTCCTCTTTTGTATTCCTACAATTTACTTCTTATCCCTTATGACTCCATCCAATACTTCTGACATAATGTTGAAAAGGAGTGGGCATAGTAGGAATCTGTTTCATTCCTGACTTCAGTGGAATTGCCTTAAGTTTTTCTCCATTTAGGTTTATGTTCACTGCAGGTTTCTCATATGCAGACTTTAGTGTGTTGAGCTATGTTCCCTTCAGTCTACATGATCTAGGACTTTCACCATAACATCATGTTGGGTTTAGTCAAAGGTTTTTTCTCTGTCTATTGAGATGATCGTGTGGCTTTCATGTAAAATCCATTCTTTTTTTTTACATTTATTCAAATATATATGTTGAATTGTGCCTGCATTTCAGGACTAAAGATAACTTGTTCATGGGAGATAGTCTTTTTGATATATGTCTGTATACTGTTTGCAAGTATTTCATTGAGCAGTTTGGATCTATGTTCATCATGATTATTGTCTTGTAGGTTTTTGTTGTGTCGTGCTTTGGTTTCAGTGGATCATCAGGTACTTAGGATAGTACATGTTCCATCTTTTACTATCTCCTGGAATGTTTAAGAATGATTGGCTGGAAATGTCTGAAAGTCTGTTAGAATTCTGTTGTGAACCCAACCGGCTTTACACCATTTTTTTTAAGTTGGAAGGCTTTTTATTGCTTTTTCAATTTTCTAATTTTTTATGGGTCTGTTTAGATTGTTAACTTCTTCTTAGATTGGTAATTTCTTCCATCCTTTTCTTTCAGGTTTTACAGCTCAGTGGAGTACTGGTTTTTAAAGTAATCCCTTATAATAATCTGATTTTCTTTGGGGGTATCCTGTAATATTTCCCTCTTCATTTCTGATTCCATTAATTTGGGTCTTCTCTTACTTTCTTTGGATTAGTTGTGTGAAGGGTCTGTCTACTTTGTTTATCTTCTCAAAGAATCTGCTCTTAAATTTGTTGGTTTCCCCCCTTTTTATATTTAACTTGTTTCTGCTCTAATTTTTATTATTTCATGCCATTGGCTAATTTGCTATTATTTTTCAATTTTTTTTTTTTTTTTTTTTTTTTTTTTTTTTTTTTTTGGTTTTTCGAGACAGGGTTTCTCTGTGTAGCTTTGTGCCTTTCCTGGGACTCACTTGGTAGTCCAGGCTGGCCTCGAACTCACAAAGATCCACCTGGCTCTGCCTCCCAGAGTGCTGGGATTAAAGGCGTGCGCCACCACCGCCCGGCTATTTTTCAATTTTTTTGGATGTATCATTATATATTTTCTAGAGCACTTCCTGAGTTTTTAAAATGTATTTACTTTGGACATTGACTGCATTCTATGGATCCTATAAGTTTGGTTGTATTGTGTTTTCAGTTTCATTTATTTTTGGTAAAATTTTTGTTGGGGTTAATATCTATGAATTTGCATATATTCAAGAGATTTGTTTTCTGTGAATTTTAAGTTTTATTGCATTATCATTAGTTATGGTATAATGAGTTATCTCATCTCTTTGGCTTTGTAACTATTTGCCTTGTGGTGTATTTTAGAAAAGCTTCAGTGACTTGTATCTGCACAAATGAGGGTCCTAACTACAATGTTTCAATGGGAAGACCATGGATGAGATGAACAGGACAGAAAGCTGGGGTCAGAAGGACTGAATAAGCTGATGCCTCATGCGTGCAAATTTATTTAGCAGCACTGATTCATGTACTATTTGCTGTACATGGGTAGAATCAGCAGAAAAGTATAACAGAATGGGACAGAGTCAGCAGGAAGATTATCAAGCAATGTAGTTTAAAGGGAACACGGGCTATCTCAAGCATGTCACAGACCAAGCACCCAGAAGCCTTGGGATTGATAACTACAGCATTTCAGAGGAAAAGTATAGTTCCCAGGAACTGCAAACTTGTCTCCCTCAAGGTCCTAGACCCAGCCTAACTTGGCAAAGACACAGATCTAGTTCCCTTCATCCTTTCATTAAGACCTTTGAGACATCCTTTGATTGTTCTAGCCCCCAATGCTTTCATGTGCTGATGAGAAGAAGAATGTATTCTTTCATGTTTGTGGACAAAATCCTGTAGATATATGTCAGGTCCATTATAATGCATGATGTCAATTAATCTTGTTATTTCCTTGCATATTTTTTCTAGATCACAGGTATAATGGAGAAAGTGAGGTACTGGAATCACCTACTATTAATGGATTGATGTTAATCTCTGTTTTAAACCCAGTAGTAAATTCTCTTATGAAATAGAGTGCATTTGAGTTTGGCATATATATGTTGAAGACAGTAAGGTCTTCTTGATTAACAGTTCCCTTGGTAACAATGAAGTGTCCCTTTTTATCTCCTCTGATTAGATTAATTTGAAGTTTACTTTGCCAGATATTGTGAAAGTTAAGTGAGCTTGCTTCCTGGTCTCATTTGATTGGAGTACTTTTGTCCACCCTTTTCCTCTAAGACAGTGTCTATCTTTATAGCTGAGATGCATTTCTTGTCTACATCAGATAAGTAGATTTTATTTCTTGATCTATTCAGGTAGCCTGTGCTGTATGTGCTAACTGTGGTCACTTTGTTTTTGATATTGGATGTTGTTCATTTTATCCTCAGTGGTAATTTGTGTTATATTTATATTCACAGTCTCTATGCTATGCTCATTCCTTTTTTTTCCCTCAAGATATTGTTTCCTGTATGTCCTTTAGATTTTATTTGTTGGATATACCCTTCTTAGTTTGTTTATGTAATGGAAAATTTTCTTTTTCCTTCAATCATGGAATATCATTTTGCTGGATATATTATTCTAGATTGGCAGTCTTAATGTTTTAGGAGCTGGAATGCATTGCTCTGGGCTCATCTTGTTTTCAAAGTTTCTATTGAGAAATCAGCTGTTATTCTGATGGGTTTTTCTTTATATGTGACATGTTTTTTTCTCTTGCGGCTTTCAATACACTGTCTTTATTCTTTATTGTAACACTTAAAGTTTTCAAAGATATGCCATGGGGATTGTCTTTCCTTGTCTTGCCTATTTGGTGTTCAGTGTGCTTCTTGTAACTACTTTGTGCCTTTCCTCATTTTGAGGAAGTTCACTTCTATGATTTTCTTGATGCTCTGGAATATGGCATTGGCTTAGGATTCTGCTCTGTCATCTATGCTTGTAATTCAAAATGTTGATGTTTTTCCTGGTCTCTCACATTTGAAGGCTTTCAATGGCATTCTTCATTTCTTGTCTGTTCCTTTCCTGTATTAAAAAATGTTTCTTGCTTATTTGGTCTATATCCTCTACTTTTATGTTCTAAACCTGATAGCTTCCCTTCTGCCTCTGTAAGGCTTTCCTTTGAGTTTTGTTATTCAGCTATTGGGTTTTTCAAGAATACCTTCATTTCTGCTAATGTCTTCTTTTTCTTTTTTTTTCTAGTGGTGCACGCCTTTAATTTCAGCTCTCCGGAGGCAGAAGCAGGCAGATTTCCATGAGTGTGAGGCCAACTAATGCCCTCTTTAATGTTTCTCTTCCTTCCTTCCTTCCTTCCTTCCTTCCTTCCTTCCTTCCTTCCTTCCTTCCTTTCTCTTTCTTTGATCTTTTTTTAAAATTTTTTTGAGACAGGGTTTCTCTGTGTAGCTTTGGAGCTGTTCCTGGAATTCACTCTGTAGCCCAGGCTGGTCTTGAACCCACAGAGATCTGCCTGCCTCTGCCTTCCGAGTGCTGGGATTAAAGGTGTGCACCACCACCACCACCACCACCACCACCCCACTTTTTTGTTTTGTTTTGTTTTTTTGATGTTTCTATTTCTTGATTGAATTCTGTTCTCAAGCCCTGGATTGTCTTCCTCATTTCCACTAGTTTTTGTTTTTGTTCTCTTGGGCATCACTTAGGGGTTTAGCCTGCTTAAGTTCTTTCTCCTTGATTGCATTGAGCTGTTTCTTTATGTATTTTTAAGCTCCTTGAGTTCTTTAGTGAAGTTTATAATTGTTCTTTTATATTCTGTGTCACAGAGTTCATCTAGGTAATTCACATTTACATCACGTCTTCAGGACCTGTAGGATTTGGAGAGGAGACAGTGGCTTGATCTTTAATACTCTTGCTATTGTGCCAATATGATCTTTGGTTAGTTCTGAGTTTGTTGTGGACATAGTGTTTGATCTAAATATTGGAAATAGTTTGGGTGAAATGAAGTGAGGTGGAGGAGGGTCCTGGGCTAGTTTACAGAATGTGCTTTCTTTTCCAAACCTTGAGTTTGAGGGTATTTCTAGCTTCAGAGCAAGTTTAAATATGGCATGGGAGAGTCATGAGGATTGTAGGCTAGGCAGGGAGGACCCAGGTCAACTCTAGAGCTTCTTTGCACTGGCTGTGGGACCCAGTCAAGAACCAGTGTGTTACAGAAAAGGTGTGGGAGGTGCAGGGTAGATGCTGGAAGAGGAAGAGTGCAGTCTGGTTATCTAGTGGGGTGTTGGAGGTGTTCCAGAATGGACCAGTGGTTGATTTTTCATAGGACAGGCCTTTGGAGAAGTTTAGGCTTTTATGTAGTGCAGGATGGTCAGTCATATTAGGCTGAGTGATGAAATATAAGATGCAGGATGCTACAGAGGCCTGGAGACCAGCTGCTACATGGTCATGGGTGGCCAGACTGAGCTTGGCACTGTTTTAAGACCAGGGCTAGTTACACCAGGTTGCAGAAAAACATTGGTGGGTTGGTTTGTGGTCCTCAGAAGGCTATACTCCATGTATTAAGAGTTGTGGTGGAAGCAGCAGAGAAGGGACCTGAGGTGGATACACGTAGGATGGCATGTGGGAGGCTAGAGCTTTTGCAGTGCAGGATAGGTGACGAGATTAGCCTGGGGATCTGGCACAATTTTGAAGACAGGCTTCTGTCTTTAAAATTTGTTTTTAAAAGTTAAACAGGGATGTTTAATTTTATTTCCAAAGAAAACAGGATTTATTTGTTTTATCCAACACAATTTTTACAAACATCTTCATGATCTCATTTTATAGACAAAGTTTACTATGTGTTGAGTGTCGGGATTAATCATTTTCTGTTGTAGATTTTAAGGAAATAGGAAGCAAGCTTAAATTATCTTTCCACACTGGTAAAAGGAAATGATGAAACTCTGTCTTCAGCAAAGTACTAACATGTCTGGTCATTCCATAATGAGAAACACTCTTTCCTGAGTTGACCAAGGGGGCCAGCTGGAGTGTATAGCTGTTTATAGTGGGACTAAAATTTGAAGGGATGAAGGTGGATAGTTGTTCAAGATTTTGAAGGCTGTTCCCTGGCTATGGGAGGCTAATCTCTAAGGACAGATATGATGCTGGAATTTCTGGAATCAGTGGAGGGCTCAGAGACCTGTAATCAGAATTCTGGGTGTGATGTGTCACAGTTGTTCTGAATCTCTAGAACTGACAATGGTGTTGTGATAGCTAGATTTATATAACTGGACACAAGATGTAGTCATCTGAGTGGAGAAACAGTTATTGAGAAAATGCCCTCATTGGATCAGACTATAGCCAAGCCTATAGAACATTTTCTCATTTAGCAGTTAATGGGGAAGGGCTACAGCTGTAGTTGGTAGTGCTATCCCTGGGCTGTTGACCCTTGGTTCTATAAGAAATCAGGCTGAGCAAGCCAGGAAGAATTAGCCAGTGAGTAGCACCCCTCTGTAGCTGGAGTTTTCCTGCTCCTGCCTAGCCCATGGTCAGGACAAATCTCTCTTACCCTTCAGTCCCGCAGCTGCTTAAACCCAACCAAGTAAAGACACAGAGACTTATATTACTTATAAACTGTATGGCCATGGCAGGCTTCTTATTATTTACTTCTTCTATCTTAAATTAACCCATTTCTATTAGTCTATAAGTTGCCACATGGCTCGTGGCTTACCAGTGTCTTACATGTTGGTACTCATGGCGGCGGCTGGCAGCGTCTCTCTGCCTCACCCTTTCTGTTCCCAGAATTCTCTTCTCTGCTTGTCCCGCCTATACTTCCTGCCTGGCTACTGGCCAATCAGCATTTTATTTATATAGAGCGATGTCCACAGCACTCCTCCATGGGTTCTGCATCAGTATACATTCCTGCCCTGTTTGAATTCCTATCCTGACTTCCTTCGATGATGAACAGCGATTTGGATGTGTAAGCCAAGTAAACCCTTCCCACCCCCAAGTTGTTTTGGTCATGGTGTTTCATCACAGCAGTAGTGGCCTGACCTAGGACAGTTATGTTTGGGACCTTTGAAAGCTGTGTGATCATCACCTGCAGAGTGAGAGCTACTGATAGCACACAGGTTGAGAGCAGAGGCTACAGCTCCTGGGACAGGAACCTCAAAACATCCTCTCAAGTTTCCAGTCTTATTCTGGCTTTCCTGGTGGCAGATTCATGACAGGAATTGCCATGAGGAAATGGGACTTGGAGGTTCTTTCTCTCTCTGTGTGACAAAGCAGAATGAGAAGGCAAAAGGCTTTAGAGCTGAGAGAAACCAAATACAAAGCAACACATACAGAGGCCCATGGGTTGGACCTAAGCTAGTGGATGATAGACATCAATTCTATCAAAACCAAGACAAGAAATTAAAGAAAAGTATGATTATGGTAGGATCTCCTTTTATTTGGTAGTGAATGCTTCTGATACTCAAACAAGGGAAGTCTCCAGAACCTCTGGCCTGGGATTTCAGAAAACCACACAGTGATATTTCTATGTTCAGGAAGCTACACACCAATGTTAGAAGGAATTCTTGTAGGATATTTTTTTTTAAATTATTTCCTTCATGTTGTATTTTTCCCTTTAGCATCTTCTTTTGCAGGTAAACCTTTAAGATTGAGCCTTTGTTTTTCAGTGGAAATTTCATTGCAGTGTTCTGGTTCTGTTCTGGTGCTGCCTCCTGTTCTTTGTCATGGGATCATTTCATCTCTCTAATTATGCAAATAAAAAAGGCTATCAAAAGCATTAAAGGAATTAAAACACCTAGCGTGCAGATAGCCTCATTTGACTTTTTCTTAGGTAATCTCACACGAGGTGGGCCACTGTCTATACTACCTCCAAAGCCACTGGGTAGGCAGTCTGGTGGCTTGCACTGGCCCTCACAATGGCAATGATGTTTATTGTTGCAGACTCCATGCATATTGCATAGGATTTCTGGACAGTTACTTAACAAAAAGGGCATATCCACACACTTCCTGTCAATGCATATATGCTTTGGACCATGAGGTGTGCTGTCTTTTACTGCTCCAATGACAGCTATGTTTACACCAAAATGATAGTCTGTAGCCCAGCAGGTGACACTGTTCAAGTGAGTCCAATGCACTGTTTCATGGCCTTTCATATAGCACGAGTCTTTAATGGTCTTATTAATAAGAACAAACCCAGAGCCAGGTATTGCATGAACACTGGAAGATCAGAGAAGCAGAACAAGCCATAGAAACCTCACCTTGCCAGTTCCTCAGCTGATCCTGTTTCCTCAGACTGGAAGCCTCTGTGTCCTCATCCAAATGGATCTCAGCTGAACTGCTGCTCTAAAGCCTAAAAGCTTAACCAGCTCTAGTTCCTGGTCCTCAAGCCTTATATACATTTCTGCTTTCTGCCATCACTTCCTGGGATTAAAGTAACCATGTGTCACCATGCCTGGCTGTTTCCAGTGTGGCTTTAAACTCACAGAGATCCGGATGGATCTCTGTCTCCCACGTGATAGGATTAAAGGCGTGTGTGCCACCATTTTCTGGCCTCTGTATCTAGTGGCTGTTCTGTTCTCTGACCCCAGATAAGTTTATTAGGGTACACAATATTTTGGGGAACACAATATCACCACACTTTCATAAGTG